>NC_133171.1:14386071-14710714 GCF_040802235.1 Manis javanica
GGGAGAAGGAAGAAAATATCAGAGGGCCAGATTCTCAGGATGCCTCTAACCCCAGGCCCTGAATTCTTTGCTTAAAATTTCAAATATGCACATGTACACACACATATTCCTGCGGCTCTTTGCACCAGAATACTTTGATCTGCTTGCAACGGGGAAGCCAGCAGAGAGAAACAAGGCCAATGCAAAATACCCTGGAAAGTTGTGTTCAGAGGAGGACAATTATATAATTCATCCCCACAAAGTATTTCTTTATTCTAGGACAAACAAAACTATTATTATATTTCAACTTTTATCACAGTTAGAGTACTAGTTTTAAATCAATCAAGTTTATGACACAGTAGTTGTGTTTTTATATTCTATGGGCACATTTGTAAGATTAGCTTCTTGTATGGTTAATGCATACAGGATATTTATACTTATTTTATGGAATATAGGTATAATTTAACCCTAAATTAATATATTTATAATTCTTGTATCTTGGCTTTAATGACATGTTTCTGGTTATATGTTAGATTTAATTAATGTCCAGCCCATGGTTGGGTTTATAACCTCCAAGGGTAAGATTTAGTCAGATAAATACATTCTGCTCTATACTGATCTTCCCTTAGGGTGGCCAGATTTAGCAAATAAATCATAGGATGCTTAGTTAAATTTGAATTTCAGATAAACAATGAATAAAGCAACAGTGTGGATAGGCTTATACTAAAAATATATTTGCTGTTTATCTGAAATTTAAACTTGGTGTCCTGTATTTTATGCAGCAACCCTGTCTTCTGAGTGACCCATTTTCCAGAATGAAGTAGAGAAAGGCCAGAAGCACCTTGTTAGGCTCTGGAAATGGTGTCAGCATTTCAGGTCAAAGCACACACAGACCCTTCCTGATGTGACCCAGCCCACCCTACCAGCTCTGGGCCCTAGGACTCCCCCACACCTTCCAGCCAACCGGGGAAGAGGTGCACGCTACCCCAGAACACCCCCCTCCCGCGGCACTGCGTCTGGGTGCGCATACCGGCTCTGCTGACCTTCCCCCACCTCCATGTTCCCTGGCTCACTTTGGGAACACCCCACCCAGCCTGTAAGGGGTGGGCCCACGCCATCTGCTCGGTGAGCCGTCTGCACACCAGGGAATTGACATGCTCTGTTTCTGGGCTCCCATTGCAGTGTGACTGCTCCTTCCCCTGGGTCTCCCCAAGTTGCCCTTTCTAATCAGAGGTTAGGAAGCCCCTTGGTTCATCTCACTGTTATCAGCAATCAGCACAGGCGGGATTCAGTGTGTTGGCTGTTTGTTGACTGAATGTGCATAAGAGCACGGAAGAATGTGTTGCCTACGTGTGTGTGCACGTGCACGCGTGTGCATGCTCCATGTTGCCCACTGGTAGTAACCCTAGTTCACGTTTCTCTGCACACACTTAGCTGGACACCAGCCAGAACCCACCTGCCAGCTGGCTCTCAGTCCAAGGCCTACAGGAGGGTTGCCTAAGGGCAAGTGGCAGTAACAGGGCCACTCTGCTTAGCAGACTTCATTTGGGGAAGTATGCAGAATACAGACTGGTTCCTTCCACCTGTCTTAGTTTCTGAACGGAAGCCAAATGGTGCTCTTTGGAAATGTAAACGTGCCTCAAAACAAAACCAGGGTTGGACACTGATCTGGAGGAAGATGCTGGAATCCTTCCTGCAAGAACAGAAGTGACTGATGCTTATTTTTTAAGCTTTCAGTGGGGGGCACTTTATCATGATTCCCTTTCCCATCACAGCTTCCCAGGTGACATCTGCTCCAGTGATCCGGCTATAAAGTGCTGTCCTTTGTCTGAGGAAACCCATCCCTGCGAATGACCACAAGTGCCCACCTCTTCCCCAGGAGGGGCCTTAAAGGCAGAGAGTTAGGAAGTGATGGATTCAGCTGGGCAGGCTGAGACCCACATAAGGGCCGCGGAACCAGGCCGGCTGAAGCTTCAGTGGTCACCACCAGAGCCAGGCAGGTGGCCTCACTCAGCAGAGCCCCTAGCACCCCAAGGAGGGCATGAAGGACTCCCCACTCGCCAAGAGGCTTCCAATAGCCTTGCCCTCCTAACGTGCCAACCTTCACATTTCCCCTCTCTCCCGGGCCCAGGACACCACCTGCCTTCACTTGTTTTACAGGTGTTTCCCACCAAATGATGGCCACATTAAATATGTTAGGAAAACATTTAAAAAAGACAAGCCCCAAACTACAAGTACAGAAATGAGATACGTCTTCATTTAAAAATTTCTATTTCACATTCACTGGGGTTCCTCCCTTAGAGCTTTTCAATTTCACAACTAGTGGGAACCTCAAACACCTGCTGGCAACACCCAAAATTATATAAACTCTCAAAATGAAACAGCACTGAAAGGCGAAATTGTGCACAGAACCCACATTTTGGACAGTGTGCAATTCAGGAACAGAGAGCAAGAATGATGCGGTTGAGAAGCACTCCTACCCCAGACTAGTTATATGCATTCCAGTGGTTTTCCAGCCTGTCTGCTGTGTTTTCCCTTTGTGACCTCAGAGCTAGGATTGTTTTTTCAAATACCAATTGTTTACAGTACATAATAATTATAAACCTTAATTTTAAAAATATACTTAAATACAATTAATTTAGGGTAATCTAAAACTTTCAGGTTTTATATTCTAAACGTTGTTGATGGAATGAAAATGCTGCAAGGATCTGGTTTGACTCAATTTTATTCTCTGAGACCCCGCAGGCGGGAAAGTGGTTGTGAAATTGCACTGTGGAACAAAAAACTCAAAACACCTCTTGGTTACGAGACTGCCATTCCAGCATTAGCCAGCAGGGAATGCTGGCACTCTGTGGAAGCTGGAGTTAGTCTGGTGAGGACCAGAGGAAGGAATTGGCATCTACCTGCACATTTAAATTGTATCAAGAAAAAAAGTTAACACTTCACTGCCCCCGGAAATCATTCTAATGGCTGATAGGGCATAATCACTGTTTATGATTATGATATAACCTCAATTTTTAAAACTTTACACAATTTTGTGATGTGGAATTTTTATCCAAATTTAGCCCAAAAGAGTTAAAAATTTGAAACTGAAAATCTAATAACACGACTGGACATAATTCAGTGTGCCAATTTTATATACACTTGGGGGCTAACAGTCAACAGAAGAATCCAGTGTTTTCCCTCTAAACCAGTTTAGCCTTGAAAACTGAGAATGCAAAATGTGCTTCTGTCATTTTCAGGATTAGATTTTTTATGCAAACACAAACACCTGACTTATTCTTGGAACGCAGACTGAACCCGCTGGTACTGGCAGAAAGACCTATCAGCACAAACATAAACAAACCAGTTTCTTAATCTCGGAAATCTGGGTCCAAAGTCCCACTATTTCAGTAACTGGAGGCTTTGGGCTGCACACCTGTGGTTCTCTGTCCCAGGCTTCCACCACGGAAGCACTCCGGAGGTCTGAATTTAACCTCAGTGTAGATCTGCCTTATAATTCCAGAAATAAAGATGAGATGCTGCTTGGGTCAGCTGGGAAGAAAGACTGTCCCTTTCAAAGCACATTAAGAAATGTCCATTACCCAAAGAACACAAGTCTTTAAAGAGGAGACACACACAATAGAGCCCTGAGGAAATTTTCTATAAAGTGGACTTCCAAATCAAGTCAAAAAAGAAAGTACATTTAAAGTAAGTTCCCTTGCCATTTAACATATGTGCCCACCAATACAATGTACAGAGAAGCACATTGTAGGTGAGAAATGCAGGTCATCTTGTGTGTCTAAGAGAAGTGTTCTCGAAAGTTTGAGTGCAATACAAATTTTGGAACAAAATATTTTAAATTTTCTAGGAAAACTTTCAATGCTTACTTCCTAAGTACCTATTTTGTCAATAAGTAGTCGACATTCAGGAAATGGAGAGTGAGAAATGATTAGCACGAGAACTTGAGTTGGTTATTCTTTGCAAACTTCAGCACCCCGGTGGAAGTCCTCACACTCGGGAAGCCCACGGCCACTGGCCTCTAGACGAGTCTCACGGCTCCGTTACAGGACACCCTCCAGTGTGGGCTGTCACAGCGTTTATGTGAGGACAGAAAACGGGTCTGCCCCTCGCTCCCACCCTACCACACTAACAAAGTGGTGCCGTTGGTTCACGCGTCCTGTCCGCTGCCCTCACCCAGAGATGCTCTGACATTGACACTAACGTGTCTGCATCTTTCCGAGAATGTAAATAACTCTTCCTGAGGAGCAAGAAGGGGCTGAGAAAAGACAACCCTGCTTCCTCAGCTTTGCACTGCCCATGAGATGCTCCCTTGAGTGAATGTTATTTTATCAGCGTGAGAAAGTACATGTTTGACCTAAACATACTGATCTTTCCTGCATCCTTCCTGTAATCCCCCCTACTCCAGGCCTCTGCATTATTCTCTCTGAAGCAGAATTCCCTTACTGAACTTCACACTAACATTTTTAGGAAGCCATTTGCTTGCCAGTCTCTCTTAAAACATCAGTGGTGTTTAGGGAAGGCCAGCCCACTCTAGGCTCTCAGTGCAGGAAGCACTCACTCACACATCCCAAGCACCGACGGCTCCTGCTCTACGCCAGGCACCCTCCAAAATGTTGGGGGTACAGAGGCCAACCAGATGGGCAGTGACTTCATGCCAGCCAGGGTGATGGACATGAGGCGAACACTGGCCACAAAGGCAGAGTGTCACCTGGGAGGCTAGGAGGACCATCCTCCCCAGGTAGGGGCCCTGAAGGGCAAGCAGATACAAGGGGCAGGAAGGGGAGGAGAGCAGGCATGGGATAAGGAGGTGTGGAGCTCCTAAGGAGGGGGAGGCCTGACACAAGCAGGGCCTTAAACCACATCAAGGTCCTTGTTGGGGGTGGGAGGCTCCCCGTGTAGGTAGGCTCTGCCATGAGAACTCTGTGACTTGGCAAGTCTATTTCTTACAGTAACACATGCGCCAGCCCCAGGGCGTCCACAGCAACCCACTGCTCCCCAAATGGCCCCAGAGCACAGTCCCTGGGCCTGACCCACACCAAGCTCCAAACTGTAGTGTCTGGCCCACAGAGCCCTTTCTGGGCTCTCTCCTGAGCCCAGGCCCCCCTAGGATGGGAGACTGGAGGGCACCGTCAGGACCAGCACTCTGCCTGGATGACTCTGGCCAGGGAACTCTACTGCATGGTAAAGGGCAGAAGCTCCAGGGTCACACGGCCCTGCATCCAAAGCCGCAGGTTCTCAGTGTCCCACCCAGTGCCAGGCGCCGTGCCGTGCACTGCCTCAGTGCTCCCAGTGGCCCCACCGCACGGACCAGAGCTGCTCTTGTATCTACCCTATGCCCAGGGCTCGAGGAACTAAGCAACTTGCCTGGGTCACTGAGCAAGTGGCAGGGGACAGAGCCAGACTGCATCCTCACCTGCCCCAGCCGGACCCTCTCCCACAGGATGCCCCCCACAGAGATCATGGTCATCGATGCCATGTGGGTAAAAGGCACGTGGAGTTCACAGCTCACAGCCTCATTCCAGTCTCCTGAATCCCGCCCCACAAGCATTGTGCTGCCCCAAGCTGAGCTCCTCGACCAAGCAGGAAATTGATCCAATCCCTAGTATCTTATTAGCTCTTTGTGGCACTACTGCCTGCCCCTGGGCACTTCAAATCTTCCCTTATCTCGAAGGTTCACAATGCAGAAACATCTTTCATCTTCTGTAAGATCATAAAAAACAGACAGCAGAGAACATAATGAATAACTGAATGTAAACCAAAATGTTGATTTTACAGAATCAAGAATCAAGATCACCTACTCCTTTGAAACAGAATCTGTAGCTGCAGTGGAGACCTGGATGGCCGGGGCAGCCACAACGCTACCAGTGGGTTCACGGTAACGTCTAATCAAGAAGAAACAAGCTTCTCCTTTGAAATTTAGTGGAAAGTAACCATGACCCAGAAGCCTGCTAGCACACCACCTATGTACAGTTCTGTCCCCTCCTTCTCTGGCTGAGAGGTTAGCTCAGGTCACCCGGGGCCCACAGCACAGTCTGCCATCTGATAGGACCGTGAACCTAACTCAGGCACGTGGCCACCTACAAGGAAAGGAGAGGACACCAGGCAACTAGAGAAGGAAGCCAGAGTGAAGTCTGGTGGCAGCACCTGAGGATTTGGAAAAGATAAGGAAGGGAAGGGAAGCGCAGGCAACATGGAGGCACTTGGCCCTGGCACAAGCCTGGGGTGGCACAGCATGGTGCCCAAGGGGCCTGGGAAAGCACAGCACCCCAGGCCAGGAGCCCCATATATGGGAGAGGTTCAAAAACAGGTCTGTGAATCAGTAAGAACACCCACAATCCCTCTGAGAAGTGGAACTGCCTCTGTCAGAAGGAACAAGATACCCCAAGGTACAGCTATGGGAGGCGGGGCTGCATCACAGGCGAAGGTTAGCCTGCCCCCAGCACCCCACTGTGAGGACCCATCAGGCTGGGCAGAGGTGGGCTTTGCAACCCTGGTCACTGTCTGGGACCCATGTGGCCTCTGCTCAGCCACTGTCAGATAGGAAGCTTGGTGGCTCTGCAGGTGCTCCCCTGCACCAGGGGGTGATCTCCCTGCTTGCTTCAGGGCAGCACAGCTTCTCCTCATCTGCCCATGTGAGAGTACATGGCAGGCTCAGGGCCTGGGGTGGGGCACACAACTTCGAGAGCTGCCAGGGATGTGGGAGTCAGGGGACACATCTGTGCCCAAGCCTTTCTGTTAATATTCTGGGTGCCCTTACCCCATTCCACGGACCTCAAACCTAAGAGCAGGCAGGTAGATTCATGTCCTGGTGATCAATGCGAGCCCTGACGTGCACATCAGCAGTCATGCTCAGGCTGGGTTCTCATTCAGAGGTGGAGGGCTCTGAGAAGGGTAGTGAAGTGACCTGACAGTCTGGCTGCTGTGCTGAGAAAGACCCCAATGATGCCTGGCATATGGCAGGCATGCAACACATCCTTGCTGAATAACTGAATGTAAACCAAAATGTTGATTTTACAGAATCAAGAATCAAGATCACCTACTCCTTTGAAACAGAATCTGCAGCTGCAGTGGAGACCTGGATGGCCGGGCGTCACAATGCCTGAAACAGGTGCTTGATCAAAAAAGGATCAAAATAGTTCAAGGGCCCCAAACAATCAGTGGGGATTCTGCATGCCTGTGCTTTCAAATATAAACCTTCCCACATACGGCAGAGGTAGTAGCAAGAGGTCGTGACCCTTGTCTGGTCAAGAAACCCTGAACCATGTCACAAATCTCACAGAGGGATTCAAGTTAAAGACTCAGCCCCACTGGCAGCAGAATGTGAAACAAGCCAAAAGGGACACCTTGGTCACCCAGACATAACATCCACAGGAAGTGGCTCTGTCCACTGCCTCAGGCTGGTAAACAAGAAAGGGAAGAGGTGGGTTATCAGATCCAGATGAAGAAGAGGGTAAGGTGAGAGGCCAAGATTCCCAGGCAAAGGGAAGGGGGACATCAGCCCCGCTCAGACAGAAGCCAGGAAGGTCAACGTCAGTGAGCACTATGACTGTTCCATGACGGGTTTAAACATCTCTGCACATGTGTCCAACACACAAGTTCCAAGGACAGTCACCAAGCCTAACTCTACAGTGTGAGCACAGAGGGGAGAAAAAACATTTCTCTCCATATAAACATTCTCCCCGCTGCACTGCTTGACGGACTAAGAAAAGGGCTCGGCATCTCTAATCACATGCAGATTCGAAAAGTCAGGACCAAGGCCTTCACACCCACTAAGGGTGTTCAGTCACACAGGAGCCACCAGCCTGCTGCCCATGTGAGCTCTGAAACCAGGCTTCCTCACAAAGTTCTTTAATAAAACTGGGTATCACAAATTAAACCTAGCCCAGAAATAATGCAATACATTTAAACCAAGGGAACTGGACGAATTACTGAGAAAAACTGGCATTTCCAATACAACACACACATCTGGTTGCCTTTTGTATTTACAGTTTGTATATCCAGACAACCTTTGTATGGAAATAATAAATCTGCATGGAAATAAGGCGGAGGCAGAATCTTCCTTTCCATTACCGTCATGTATTTTACTTAGCATACAAATTATCTGGTCTTCAAGTATCTAAGAAAGGAAAAGGATTTCCCCGGGATTGTACACAACTCAGGTGGTGCTGGAGAAGGGACAGGCTTGCCTCTCTGCAGAGAATCAAGGACTAGAATGGAGATTCACGGTCACTCTCCTCTGATCCCAGGCCCCCGCGTCCTCCCCTCCAGGGGGGGCAGAGCCTGCCCTTGCAGGAAGTTTCCACTGGACAGGACTCCAGCCAAGGAAATGGTTCCAACGGTTCCATCTTGGGCTGTTATTAAATCCTTTACATACAACCACTGGTCCTCATCCTTAACCACCCCCAACCATCTCTCCCTCCACCATATCTAGTATCTATTTCTGATTTTCCCCCATTTAGATACTTGAAAGTAGCTGTCATATCTCTTACGAGTCTTCCGTCTCCCGGCTAATCACAGCCTCCTAAGTCTTTCTTCACTTGTGAGTAGGTGCTCCACTCTGTGGAGGTTCCTATACCTCAGAAACCTAGAAACAATTGCACAACTCATATGAGCACAAAAAGGACAGAGCCAGGGCATGTACGTGGTAGAACAAGAGCCTCACAACACCCTCCTTCTGCTCCAGGTAAGGCGTTTTCAATACCGTATCCCAGGGCAACAAAAGCCACCCCCTCCCTACCCCCAGCTACAACCCTAGCCAGAGGCAGCTGAGGCTGAGAGTAACAGTAGCAAGCGGCATTTCTGGAGGGCTTACTATTGCTGTACATTCTGATTCATTTTAGCTCTCACACACACAAAGCAGGCAATGCATACGCACTCTGCTACAGGGAAGAGTCAGATGGGGAGCCCGATTTCAACCAGTCTCTCTGGGGTCACAGTTGAGCTGGGCCACCTGACCACAGAGAGCTCTCAGGGCCTCCAGTGTGTGGCCTGCCTTGTTCCAGAAAGGGTAGAAATTATTAAATAAATGGCTGTTTTGTCATCTAAGCTTTCCTGATCTGGGAGTTTATTTGTTAAATTTAAACATATAATAACATACACACCCAAAGAGCAAACCCAAGGAAAACTGCTACTCTGACCAAATTATGTCCAGAATGACTGACTATAAATATGAGAATCTGGAGAGCAAGGAGAAGCCTGAAAGGCAGGCTGTCTTCTCACTTGGGGCTTTCGAACTTGCTGGCTTTGGGAGCCTTCCAAATGATGCGTCTGCCAGAGGATGTGTCATGAGAACTGAACCAATTATCCACATAATTCACACGCTGGGGTGGGGGCTATCACCAGGGGGGAGTAGGGGCTATCTTAAGACCTCAGGAAAACCAGCAAGAGGACTTGTCCTGGCCACCCTCAGCTTCAGCAATGCCCCAAAGGTGACACCAGCCCTGCTTAGAGGACTGCAGGAAGTTAGCTTCTGGGTAAAGTGCCACCATGCTCAGAGCGGCAGGTGGTCACACACTGCACTGGGGGGTGGGGTCTGCTCAGAAACCCTACGCGATTCCAGCCCCTTCTCCCCCAAGCCCCGCGGCCCAGCCCCCACCCCATTCCTTCCCTTCCCCACTTCAGCCTCTCCAGCTTCCTCCCCTTTTCCAGCCTCCTCACTGCCTGGCCTCCAGAAGGCAGCGCGGTGGGACAGGCGTCAGCGGGGCGGTAGGAACTGGGAAGCCACAGCAGTTCTCTGAGAACCCCCGCCCCGGGAGCCAGGGCCATCGCAAGGCCGGGAGGAGGCGGGCAGCCAATCAAACGCGAATGCGACCCGGCCCTGGGCAGGGCACCCGGGCTTTGCCTCGCAGCCGGTGGTGGGGTGGCCCCTCCTGAGGAGTGACGGCCGCTGCGTGGCACCTCACACTCGGGCAGCCGGTCACCGCGGCCAACGAGAGGCGAGCCCCTCCCGGGAGAATGGAGCGGGGGCAGGGGTGGCGCCACTGTGACCCCAGCTGGACACTGTCGCTAACCCTCTCAAACGTTTCCCGGCCCGGCGGGCTGGGGGTGAGGGTCGCAGCTGTCCCTCGCGAGGATGGGGAAGGAAGCGGTGGCCACGCCAGATCGGGGCCTGGACCGGGAGGCCTGGGGGCCGCCGCTCTGGGGCTGCTCAGCGACTCGTCCCTGGGGACGCTCGACTCTCTGGCCTCCTCCGCTTTTCCAGCGGGTCGGGGCACCCGTCTTCCGCCCTCTGCCGATGGGGCCTCCGGGGCATCAGGAGCCACCCCGCTTCTCCCCCAGCCCCCGCCCCGCTCGCTGCCCTCCGTCTGGGCGCGGAGGGGCTCAGTGTCCCCGTCCCGTCCCCAGGGGCGGCCGCGCCCTCGGACCAGGGGACTTCCCCCTGCCTTCCCCCTGCCCTCCGCGCCCTCGCAGACGGCCTCGCGGACGGGTCTGGGGTCCCGCCCTCCCCGGGCCCCGGCCCCCGGCCCCGAACCTTGCCGCAGCGGCGCGCGCGCCAGCTCGGGCCGGTCCTCGGGGAAGGCGTCGCGGAGGCGCTGCCACAGGCGGCCCAGGTCGGCGAGGCTGCGGTGCAGGTAGAGCACGCTGCGGTCCGACCACTCGGTGCGGATCTCGAAGAACTCCTCCTCGTCGCCGCGCCGGCTGACGATGAGCCTGCGGATGCCGTTCACCCAGCAGCCGCGCACGAACATGTTCACGAGCGAGGTGCCCTCAAACACCGCCGAGGCCATGCCGCGGGCCGCGCATGCCCCCGCCGCCGGGGGCGCCCTGGCCCCCGCCTATCGGCCGGCGGCGGGCGCCCGGGCCGGGCCGGGCTCTCTGAGGCCGGAGTCCGTCCGGAGCCGGGGTCTGCGCGCGGTCTGTGCGGGGTCCGCGCGGCACCCCCGGGAGAGCGTGGCGCCGACTCGGCGGGGCGGCCGCGCCGCGGCTTTATAAGGCGCTTCCCATTGCGGGCGGCGCGGTCGCCGACGTCGAGGCCGCGGCCGCGCCGCCTTCCTCCCGCCTCCGGGGCAGAGGCCGCGCCGCGGGCCGCGGGAAGGGGCTGGCCTGGCCCGCCGCTCCCCCGCCGTCTTCTCAGAGCCTGCGCTGCTGGGGCCGCGGGGACCCCAGCCGCCGCGGTGGGGCCGAAACCCGAGCGCCGGGCCCGCCTCCGCGCCCCCAGCCCGGCCCGCCCCACCGCCTCCTTCCCCTCCCGGCCCCAGAGCCGCGGGCGGTGACTGGACGCGAAACGGGGGAGGGAGGGCGGGGCGGGCCGGCGCTCGCGGGGGCTCTCGGCGAGACTTCTCTCTCCGTTTCTCGATCCGCGGAACTCCCCGGGTCGGGGGGCTGCCGCCCCAGCCCCGCGCGGCGGGATCGGGAACTGCACGCGTGCCGGGGCTGGGGACGAGGGCGGGCTGGGAGCCGACGCGCCGGCCGTCGGACTGTTTGCGTCGCCCTAGTGGCCGCGTCCCTGCCCCGCCCCGCGTGCGCCCCCCCACTCCGCGTCCTTCCGCTCATTCCAGTCGTGCCACCGCCCGGCCGCAGCTCGGACGCCGCTGCGGACGGAAGGGGACGCGGCGGGACACACCCGGCGCGGCAGCCCAGTGCCAGGGAAGGGGCGTCTCCTAGGACCTTGGCCCGCCAGCGAAGCGGGCTCCCTCCAAAAGCAGACGGGACCCCCTGCGAACAAGTGGGACAACCCAGTGGAAGGAAAGAGTCTGCGCGGAAAGAGTGTCCCCAAGTAGCCGCTGGTGTGATGGAGAGACTTCCGAAGTCGAACTGTGGAAACATAACTCCTCACGCTGAAAACCGGAATTCACAGCAGCCGTGACTGACAGCCTCCGGTTCCTCGGGCCGTTTCTAATTGGAAGACAGAGGTTGGGGCAGGCTGCCCGGGGGTCGCTGGCCTCAGACCAGACCTTAGGCGTGTGTCCCTCTTCGGCCTGCCCTCCACCCCCATACCCCTCCACCCCCACTGCCCAGTGACTGGCTGGTATCATATCTTCAAAGCTCTTCGTTTAGGTTTAACTTTACCTCCCTGTGTTGGTCATAGTCGCTGTTCGCTGTTTACAGTAAACTGGAGTAGAAGGTGTTTTCCGTTGTTTGGCAACCCACCCTCCGCACTGGGTGCTGGGTGATTGATAGGCTGATCAAGGGGTCTGCCCTGCGCAGGTGCTGCTGAGCAGAACTGAGCCGCAGTCTGCTCAACAAAGCCCCTTTGCCGCCTCCCCAAAGTCATCCTCCCTGGACGCACATCCCTTTTCTCTCTAAGCCAGTGATTGGAGCAGCACCTCCAGTACTTTAAAGGCCAGGATTAAGGTGCATTCTGTAAAATCTTCCTAGGAACAAGTAGGGCTTCCATCCCCTGTTGTCTAGGAGACCTAACTTTGCAGAAGCTGCCCTTCAATCTGTGCCAGGCCTTCCTGGTAACTAAAGAGAAGAAAGGATTTTCGTATCAGTGATGTTTATTTAAAGAGACTACAGAAAACTAGATAGCCAAGTAAAAAAAAACAGCTGCCCAAAAGTCACTAATAATTACACAAATTCAGATTAAAACACAATGAATGGCCATTTTTTTAATACATACCATTGATACAGATTTTTAAAAATCTATCGAGAATAGTTTTCCAAAACCTGGAAATAAAGCCAAGATGGTATGTCCTTCAATGTCACATTGAAGCATTGTTAAAAAGCCCAAGGATCACTTTTCTAGGAGAATGTACCATTGATGTTGTTATTTACTATTAATGAAAGTCTAAGAATCGGTAATGTTTTATATCAACTTGTAGATTTATGCCTGGTAGAGACACAAATGATTTTTATCCCAAAGAAAAGGTAACTTCAAAGGTTACAATTTATTGCCTTGTAGGACATTAACCATTTTTATATCTAGCCTAGCAAGCTAATTTTAATATATTTTAAGGACTGTATAAACCTATTTCCCCAAATGAGCTTTGTATAAGCTTTTTCATCTTACAAACTTTCTCATTAGTTAATTAGGTGAATATATTTTTGACATGTACAGACCATAGTTGTAGAAACATTTGAAGAGTCTTACTTTTGAAAACTGAAAAAGTCTGACAAGAACAGGAGTTCTTGCAAGGTTATGGAGAGACATACACTCACATACTGATTTTGGGAGTATCAGTTGGAACAGGTCTCTGAAAGGCAGTTTAGCAGTAGTTGTTAAGCTGAAAATGTGCATGACCTGGGACCCAGCAATTCCTCTTCTGGGTTCAATCTTGGAGAAACATTTCCATGTAGGCATTAAGAGAAATGTACAAAGACATTGACTGTTAATAGCATTTGCTACAGTGAGACATTGGAAAGGATTTACATGATCATCAAAAGTAGAATGAATAAATGAGTGACACATGCATGTGGTAGAATACAGCCAGCACAAAAAAAAATGAATCAGTTATAAAAGTACAGATAGATCTCAGAAACCAAATGCCAATGGAAATGACTGATAGGTAATGGGGCATGGTAGTGCAGGTAGGTATGACAAAACAATACTACATTCAGACAGATACCTACCAAACCCATAAAGGTGCCTTTGGGGTAGTGAACAAGTCCACATGGAAGGGTGTCAAAAGGCACTTCTGTTTTCTCTATAATGTTTGTATACACATTTCTGAATTAAATGAATTCACACATTACTTGTGTAATTTTTAAGAAGGGTGTAGATGCTGTGGAAAGCTGGAAGTAAATAGCCACAGTTCCCCCAGTGTTGGTGGGAATAAACCATTGAGATTTTATTCTTAGAATTTTTTTGTTACTTAAATGTCTTCTGATGGTGATAGAAGACACTCTGAAGTAAGTATTAGAACTTCTGACTCCTGGCCCTGCCCAGCCATTGAGGAACTCCACGTTTATAATTTCAAACCACTCACCTGCACTTTCTTTGCCTGGATTTGCCTTTCTGTGAATTAGGAATTTTAAACAAAAAAATTTTTAAGCCCATATCTTTTGAGAGGACAAATAAAATGCTACACGACAGCAAGTGTGCTGTAAACACCTTTGAGAACCTGTGTTATATAAACGTTAGGACCAGATAGAGAGGAGGTAGAGAGGTTTCCGGTTGTAAATCAAGCTGATTAGCTAGTTTAATGCCTGAGGCTGCATAATAGGATGTGAAAATGGAGGACAAAGAGAAGCTCTCTGGGACCCCTATCTTCCAGGCCTGGTGTAGGATTGCGCAGGTGTATGGACGAAGAGCCCTGGTTGTAGGTAAGAGCCTGGGAAACCAGATACTTCAGCCTGATTAGTAAGAGTAAATAATGGGAATAAAAGACTTCATGAAATGCAAGACCTTTCCTTTTGAGGCGATGTTTGTTTTTCTTCTGTGTTCGTTTTGTGTTGGCTTATATATTTTGTTAAGCCTCTGTCGTTTCTCTCTAGTCCTCACAGTTAAGATAAAGACAGTGTAAAGGTTGGCAGTAGCCCCCCCGACCCCGCCATGCTCCCCTCTGTATCCCGCTCCTGCATCTGACAAGAACCACAGCCAGGGAGTGAGACTCCGGTGAGGAAGGTAGTACTGGCCTCAGAGGGCCCTAACCCCACAGGTTCTACAATCTGTAACCCCCTCCCACTCCACCAATATACAAATTTAGAGCTAAAGACTCTTTTTTGTCACTACCTGTGCTTGGATTGAGTTGATAAACTTCATGCAAGCGCCTTGATTACTTTTGAGGGCCACCTTACCGGTTGTTCTAAATGCAGTAAGGCACTTCACGGAGCATCCTGCCAAGCACAGCTCTTTTTCCATTTCTCTTCAAAACAGTAGCAGTGATAGAGCCTCAGCTGTGAACATTTTCAGGCACATAAGATGATCTGATCCTCACAATGGCCTTCAGGTCAGAGGTGGGGAATAACTGCCCCTTGGCAGATGAGAAAACTGAAGTTTCCAAGAGGGTCTGCAGTGGTCCCAAACCTATGGCAACTCCCAAACTGAGGACCTCCCTGCCAGTCCCACAGCCTTATCAGCCTTGGTTCCAGCCACCCTGGCACTTCATCCCCTACCACTCTCATCGCTTCAGTCCTCTTCTCTTCAGACGTGCCAGACAGGCCCAGCCCGGGCTTTGCAGTCACCATGGCCCTGGCCTGCAGCTGCCCTGTGTCCTCCCCAGTGGCTCCCTCCTCTCTGGTCTGAGCTCAGACCCACTGCCTTATCAGAGAGGCTCTCCCTGACTACCCCACTGAAAGAGCACGCTCCTGCCCATCACTGCCTTCTTCCTGTGTTTCCTTTCTCCAGCGTGCATGACACTGTATCCGCTGATAATGCTCTGTCCCCTCACCAGCACGAAAACCCTACAAGAGCCGCAAGTGACCAAGGTTCTGGACTCTAGCCAGGAGCCCGGTGCAGGTATTTTTACACGAAAGAATGTCCATCCTGCAACCTCAGTGCTCAGCTGGAACTTTTTTTCAAGTGCATGGAGGTGCCCTGCCTCAACAAAACAAAAGTCTTTTCTGGATCTGAATAATCCTCACAAGAGTAATGTCTAAGGAGCATACAGCTGCGCATGGTGATGGGGCAAGGAGACTCAGCCACACAAATTTCCTATAGCCCGGGATCTGCTCTGCTGCATGAGGAAAGGAGCAGGCAAGACCTCAGCGTTGTCCATGCTGATGTTGGTCCACGTGATCTGGGTGTGGGGAAAATGTCTAACATTTTAATTGTCTGCTGCATGTCTATACATATAGACAACCAACCAGCATAGATTCCTGGTGAGCTCAGCAGGCTGACTTCATTATCAAATAAAACATGCCTTCATGTAACTGAGTTTGGGAGTATACTCACCAAAAATAAGAATTTTGGTATTAGAACAGTCTCTTAAGCCATACTGTCTGATAGTCACTGGAGTGAAACCAAGTGTTGATGAGTCATCCCACATACATAAGAATAAACGCTTATAATAAGCATAAAGAATAATTTGGGGAAAACTATGAACAGGATAGTAAATGACATTTCAAAATTTTTGTTAAGTGTAGCCATTACCATTGTATTTTGTAAAAAAAAGTCCATGTTTTTAGGTTTTGTGTCTCAATATCCAATACTGCATCTTGTATATAGTTAGTAGAATTAAGCATCTTACCATGATGAAGACCATGGAAGCAGCCATATTAGATTGCCAACACCCAGGCTTTTTGCACACTGCTGTCACCATAGCACCCAGGAACCCCAGCAAATTAAGCCCAGGATATGGCATTTTATACCCAAATTCCCCAACTTCGATATTCAACTAAACTTTAATAGAATGAGTTCACATGCTAGCTGAAAAGGACTTTAGTGATTATTTAACTGTCGTGCATGTTGGCTATAAAATTATTAATGCTCCTGAGGGTAGAGAGATTATCCTGAATGTATCAGCATTAGTTGCATCATCACATAACATAGAGGCTCTAGATCTATACATTGCGAACACTTTATTCTATGAGTGAGTGAGGAGGAGACAGAGGGACTTCAGGCTTATTCAAGAAATGGAGAAATGGGGAGATGTTTGGGTTGATGTTTAATTTATCTGGTGTCTGCTCAGGTCAGTATGCCCATTTTGTCCCCATTCAGGGCACTGTCCATCTAATTACACCATTAGCTGCTAAGCATGAGCTGAGCGAGATCTCTTAGTTGACAAGACTAAGGTTGAATTCCATTGCCCCTTACTTTATGGAATAGATATGTTTCTGAAAATATGTGGGTTGACTAAATTTCTGTAAATTTGATTAGTGTGAGCAGGAATTTGTAATGGAGGGGGTGTAACCTCACCCCTATTCAGGGGCTTGGATTTGTCCTCAACAGCATCATTGAGTGGCAAGGACCCACTCTGTTCTGGGGGGAATTATATGGTTTAGGCCATTCAAGGGAGTGTGGGGAAGTTGGGGTTCCTGCGGCCAGGATCCTCACTGAACTTAACCCACATCCTGATGATGTAACTGGCCTGTTGCTAGGCTACCGCTTCCACACCTTTAGGCAACTCAGTTGTCTGCACGTCCCGAATATTTCAGCTAATTGTTCAATTGCTGCTATATGTTTCTCACGACCGTGCATACCTCACCATGGGTAAATTCTGCCCAGGAATAGACGGTTCAGTGAACTGACACCAGAAAAAAGCTCAGGGCAAGGGAGCAAATGCCAGTGTTTTGGTTCAAGGAGTTGACTGCTAATAGAAGTACGTACATTTGTATTAGTTGTTAGGATGAATTGTTCTAACTCTTACTCAGACAGGAAAACAATTGAAGTTACTTTTCCCAAGGGCTCTTTAACTCAAACATTCAAAATGACAGAGTCTCAGTTAACTAAGAGCAGAAGTCATAATATTGAAAAAATAGGTAAAGAAATATTTAAAGAGATAGAGAAAATGCTGCTTTCCAAAAACATCCAGTTCAGGCAATGACTGAAGAGGAGCTAAGAACAACCAGAACATTCGCTTCCTTTTTTGCTAATTTTTTTAAATCGCTTGTAATGCTTATACTGAACCTTTGAGCAATAAGAATGTATATATAGGAAGAGATTGTGCTTGAGGGACGTTCTTCCAACTACCACCCCAATACATATATATATATATATATTTTAGAAACATATATGTAATATTCTAGAAAACCAATACTAGTTCTTATGACCGACTTTGGGCTACAGCTATAGTTTAGAAACTATGCAATTGCAGAGTGCTCTCCAAGGTTTTGCATTTTGTTAATAACCTATTTTAAAGTTCAGTATTCTAGCATCTCCTTAGATTTTGATTATATTCCCAAAAGTCCACTCCAAGTTCAGCATCAACAGATCGCAGTATGAGTAGGTGAAATTGCTTTCCTGCTTTGTGGTGTGCTGCCTTTGAAAGAGACTCAACATAAAAGCAGCTGCCCTGATGGTGCCCACACAGCCTTTTCTCAGCCTACATTATAGAGACGGTCTGCTTAAAGGTGTCTCTCTGAGATAGTTGCTCTACCTGGGGTGGCTGTGTGGGCATGCTTCAGGCAAACAGCCAAGCCCTATGTGATATCCACATATTTCACACCCAAAACCACACCTTCCTGTGGCTTAAGCACTGCCTAGTCTTCAGAGGCCTTTTATGTAATTCCATATTCAATGGTAATAGCTCCTGATGATTAATTTTGCTGCTTTTGGTCACGTTTAGGGAAACAGGTTTTGACATGCAGTAATTTTCAAGTGGAGAGAATGTGGGATTGAAGGGATTGTTTTCAAATTAATTCCAATGATTTTTAAGTTGCATTTTCAAGAAATGTAATTCTTCCTAGAATATAAGCACATACATATACTGTTTAATTACTTATTATAACTACTTCATTCCAAAAAAAGAACAAAAGAAATAAATTAATATGTTATGCTCAGTGAAATAAGCCAGGTGGAGAAAGACAAGTACCAGATGATTTCCCTCATTTGTGGATTATAACAAGGAAGCAAAATGAAGGAACAAAACAGCAGCAGACTCACAGACTCCAAGAAGGGACTAGTGGTTACCAAGGAGGAGGGTGGGGGAGGGTGGGTGGGGAGGGAGGGAGAAGGAGATTGAGGGGTATTATGATTGGCACACATGGTGTGGGGGGATCATGGGGAAGACAGTGTAGCACAGAGAAGGCAAATAGTGACTCTGTTGGCATCTTACCACACTGATGGTCAGTGACTGCAATGGGGTATAGGGGGAACTCGATATTATGGGTAAATGTAGTAACCACATTGTCTTTCATGTGAAACCTTCATAAGAGTGTATATCAATAATACCTTAATAAAAATATTATATTAAAAACAAAGAAATCAATAACTGAGTATAGTTATTGAGCCTATCCATGTAATTTCACTTTCCTATTGCTCTGGACATTCATTTCACTTCCTGAGGCGTAAGAAATGAAGAAGGGGGGATTGGCGTGGGGAAAATGATGTTGAATCTGGAAATGTCCTCTTCTAGTCATAGGCTTATAGGAAAGCAAACAGGCCTAAGTGTATAGGCCATTTTTATATCCTTTAATTGTTACATATAAATATAGAACTCAAAGAATTTTAATAAGGTAGGTAAAAATATTTACTCATATCCTAAGTCATCCCCAGTTAGATACTCCATTACACAGGGGGCTGTCTCTGGCTTCTTGAAGCCTGTCCACCTCCTGCCTGCAAGGTGTTTCCCTAATAGCTGGACGTTTCCTCTGAACTGGCTCCTCGCTGGGAAGAATAGTCCGAGCGATCAAACGGAAGACATTCCTAGGAACTCTAAGGTCAAAGGAAGGGCTGATAAAAGATTCTTTTAGTTCGGGGGATGGGCAGGAGGGCCAGAAAGTGGAAGGGGACTTTTACTTCCCCTCTTGAATCACTGCATGGTGGTCGGCTGGGTTCTTCAGGGGAAAAACAAAATGGCTGGAAAACACTTTTAAAAGTTTCTATGCCAACATAGTATAAATTGAGCTCACTTCCTGAGGAAATGAAACTCTTAAATGCCTCTGTAACTTTATTGGTGACCTCATGAGGTTCTCCCCTCTTCCCCCTTCCCCCCAGTTTGCTGATTACAAATCCAGGTTCAAAACCTGTAACTATTTACCCAACTAACCAGTTATTATTTTTTACATGTATAGATTTTTTTTCACCTATCCAATTTAATTTTTAAAAATATATTCATCAGCTGCTCCCTCTCTCTGGGGGCAGCCATTTTTTCTTTCAAATAATAAAATCTCTTACGTGGGGAAAAAAAAAAAATATATATATATATATATATATATATATATATATATATATATTCATCCACCACTAGTTTTCTCTCCTTGTAAAAGTCCCTCTTTGTCCACATTTTCTCCCTTTCACCACTCATTCATTCATTCATGCATTCAACAGATTTTTATTGCCAGGTGGTAGGTAAATCAAGTCAGCATGGCACCATTATGAGACGTGAATTCTTCTGTACTTTCGACTAAGTCTTTATCAAAGATGAGTAATCTCTCTGCACCTTGAGAAATAACCAAGTATCAGGGTTTTCATTAGTCTTTTTTAAATTTAGATTTGTTAGTCTAAGAGATCATGAATTATGCATCTTGGGAACTTTGAGAAAGGAAAGATGATCCCCTAGAAGCTGATCATCTGGCACCTCTGATAAGCTCATATATCAATTTTTAATTTCACCATGGTCTAATTTTCAAAGCAGGAGAAATTTGTAGCATAATGTAAGCAATAGTTGCTACATGCCTGACTGTATCAATGTGAGCTCTTTAGTAGGCAACCATGCTGTATCTGTGCCTTCTTGGAAAATAAAGTTTGGGGTTTTTTCTACATACCTAGACATCAGACTATTTATTTCTGCACCAATTTTCTCATCTTTTCTAAGGGACACTTTCTCTATGGTAATGAGCTCACAGATTGGGTTTACAATTTGAGAGACCCCTGTTTTGGACCTCTTCGGTAAATTAAAACAGCACATTAGATTTGTTGTAGCAAATATCTCATCTTCTTGTTATAAAATTCACATACACATTTCGTATCCTGGGTGTAGTTAAGCCCAGAGGAAAAAGCATCAAGGAGGGAAGCTTTGGATATGTAACCTTATGAACAGGAAGATCCC
Organism: Manis javanica; assembly: GCF_040802235.1. NCBI lineage: Eukaryota > Metazoa > Chordata > Mammalia > Pholidota > Manidae > Manis > Manis javanica. The sequence goes on from NC_133171.1 coordinate 14,406,585, forward strand.
AAACTTCCAATTTCATTCTTCTGGTGGAAAAAATTATTACCATGTGGCATACTTCTGCTGCAAGAATTTTTGCTGGGATACACTAATAATTTTCAGCAGTTAAGAGCCTTGTATGTGAAAGGAAAGTAGAGATATGAAAACACAATCAACTCTAACAATAGGTTGAGACTAACCATGCCTGACCCCAAAGGCTGGAGATGAAAGTAATCATTTCATTCTTTTTCCTCCTTTTCAATGCTGCAGCTTGTGTGCATCTTCAGCAGCCAGGCCGGGTTCTTCTGCAGGTGCCTTTCCAGAGCCACCCACCCCCTTCAGGAGAGCTAGCCAGGAGCCCAGAGAGGAGGCGTCCTCTCCAGGGGTCAGTTCTGCACCCACCACATCCTTTCTTTAAGGAAAAGAAACATCTCAAGATTACTTCCTATTTTTCATCACTTGCCTGACTAATACAGACATATTGTATTTGCATAACATATTTTTGGTCCACACTGGGACCCATCTCTGGCTTCCTGAATATGTATTTTATTTTGTGTGATGTCTGAGAGCTGAGCCTCTAGTCGCATTACGAGCCTGTATGCTTCCAGTGAATTATGCTACAGGCTTTAGAATTGCACTGCCAATTTGTAATCCTATCTAACAATTTCATTTTCATCTCTGAAAGATGTTAAATAGAAGAATGCTTTGCGGTGAGAATTAAATCAAAGATCTCAGTATATGCAGCCCCCCAAGCCTGACTTCTTTGCTCTATTGAGGTTAATGTTATACATCTCTATCCAGGACCCTCATGTTCACCCACAGAACCTTGCAGAAACTTCACCTTAACCCCTCTTCTTTATTTTATTGAAGTAGAGTTGGCTTACAATATTATACTGGTTTCAGGTATACAACATAATTATTCAACATTTATGTACATTAAAAATGCTCACATTAAAAATGCTCACCATGTCATAGAAACTTTTAAAAGTGTTTTCCAGCCATTTTTTTCCCCCTGAAGAACCCAGTGGACCACCATGCATTTATGTACATTAAAAATGCTCACCATCTGTTACCACACAAATTACTATATTGACTGTATTCACTACATTGTACTTTTCATCCCCATGATTTCTTTATTTAGTAATTAATGAAGTTTGTCTCTTTATCCTCTTCATCAATTTCATTTATTCCCCATCCTTTCCCTATGGCAAAAACCAATTTGTTCTCTATAGTTATGAGTTTATTTCTGTTGTTTATATATTTGTTTTGTTTTTTTGATCCACATATAAGGGAAATTTTAAAGCATTTGTCTTTGTTTGATTATTTCACTTAGCACAATACCCTCTAGGTCCATCCATGTTGTTACAAATGGAAGGATTTCCTCCTTTTTGTGGCCGAGTAATATTCCAGTGTGTATATATACCACATCTTCTTTATCCGCTCATCTATTGATGGACACTGAGGTTTTGTCCATATATTGGCTATTGTAAATAAAGCTGCATTAAACATAGGGCTGCATATAGCTTTCCAAATCAGTGATTTTGTTTTCTTTGGGTGAATTCCTGGAAGTGGAATTGCTGGCCATTTGGTAGTTCTATTTTTAACTTTTTGAAGAGCTTCCATGCTGTTTTCCATAGTGGCTACACCAATTTACATCCCAACCAGCAGTGTACAAGAGTTCCCTTTTCTCCATATCCTCACCAACACTTGTTATTTCTTGTCTTTTGGTAGTGACCATTCTGACTGGGGTGAGGGGTCACCTCATCATATTTGATTTGCATTCCCCTGGTGATTGGTGATGTTGAGCATCTTTTCATGTGCCTATTGGCCATATGTATGTCTTCTTTGAAAAATGTCTACCCAGGTCCTCTTCCCATTTTTAATCAGATTTGTTTTCTTGGTGTTGAGTTATATAAGTTCTTTATATAGTTTGGATATTAACTTTTGTTATATGTATTATTTGCAATTATAGTGCCCTATTCAATAGGTTGCCTTTTCATTTTGTTGATGGTTTCCTTTGCTTTGCAGAAGCCTTTTAGTTTGATGTAGTCCCACTTGTTTATTCTTGCTTTTGTTCCTCTTGCCCAGGGAAACTTATCTAGAAAAAAAAATTACTAATGCCGATGTTTACCTTAACCCCCTCCACCAAGATGCTCTAACTTGATCACCCCAAAGAACAATAATTTTCAGGCTTGGTGACAATGTTCAGTTATTGAGGTGCTGGTCAAGTAAAATGGCATAAGGTCTCAGATTGGTAGGATTTATGGGCAAAAAAAGTCCATCCCTAAAAGAATAGGAAAAGTTACAGCTTCAAAAGCTACAATAATAATTTCTCTGAGACAGGTCAATGGCAAAGTCAAAATCATCCTTCAAAGTCATTCCTAGACTCTCTTGGGTTCCCTACTTACGTAACTGCTTTGGGGCTGAATGTTTTGCCTTGCTGATTCCTTTTAACCCTTACCACAATCCTAGGATTTTTAAGAATCCTCATTATACAGATGAGAAGCCTGAGGCAAGTGACTTTCCCTAGGTCCCCCGGCAAGAGACAGACCTGAGACAAGCAGTGGGGTCTGCTGGTCTGCAGAGACCCGCAGCTCCAATCCTCACCCCGTTCTGGACTGACCCGGCCTTCGGTGTCTTCCTGCCTTCACCCTGGCTCCCTAAGATCTTCCCGGCAGGCCTGTGCCCAGACCGGCTTTCCTTCTGCCAGCTGCAGTCTTATGCCAGCTGACACTTGTTTTCCTGGTTTCTTTTTGTCTCAGGGACCTGCTTTCTGACAAGACGGGTGTTTCCCACACCAGTTCATCATCAGAATCATTTGGGGTGTTTACTGAAAAGAGAGATACTCTGGCATCTCCTGGAGACTCTGATTCGTGGACGTGGGGAGAGGGGGCCCTGAAGTCGCTTTAACAAGCCCCCTGTATGATTCTGATAAATAATCAAAGTGAGGAAATGCCATTTCCCAAAAAATTTTGACTCATGCACCTCTTTAATGTAATGTATAGTCTGAAAAACTTCAAAATTAAAAATATTTATTATTTTCACATGTCATTAATCAAAAATTATTTTAATTCTGGTATTTTTTTTCAAATCAACATGATATCAAAGGATGTCATAGATTATTTCTAATGTAATCATGTTAATGATGATCATAATTTGTAAGATGAATTTTTACTTTTTCTTTCTGAATAAGTGGCTTGTACTAAATAACGTATTTCAATTTTATATGAAAAGGCGCAATTTATTGACAAAACAATTTTGAAGTGACCTGTTACATTGTGTTCGGTTTGGGAAAACAACAAGTACTAAAACGCAGCTTGAAATTTAACCATGTTAAGAGCACTAAAAGTGGACCATAGACTAAATTTTTTTTACAATTTTTATATTTTGTTTCAAAATTATATGAAAAGGAGAGGGTGTTTATTTAAATTTTATTTCAACAAATGAAAAGCAATTGGATAAAATAGTTTATGCATTTTGTTTAGACAGTGGTTTTGAGATACTAGTGGTGATGTCCTGTAAGAATTTCGATTCAATGAACACAACCGGTACCATTTTTGAGGTTTATTTGAGGAATCATGATGTTATTTTCTTCATAAATTTGTATTTAAATGTCAGTATTCCAGATGCCATGTTTATTTAAGCAATGGCCCATTAACTAAGCCATGTAAAACTAAAATGAAATCATGTCACATCTGGTGGCTGTCGGAAGCACGAGCATGTCAGGCTGTACTTAGCGAACTGAGTGACAAAATCTGAGCAGTCCTACGGCACCACCCCACGGGCTCACTACCCGAATACTTGGACGTGCAAGCTGTCACGTGGTAAAGGGGGAAATCTTGGAATATTTATTTTAAGATGAAAGTAGGAGCAGGTGCTGTTAGCACCTTCAATAGCATGAATCTTCTTAGAACATTTCTACCAACACTGCTGGTGGGAGCTGAGAAGCGAATCGTGAAGTTCTGCAGCTCCTGGTATGTGCACAAGGGTTCTTGATACTTATTGCCCATTAGAATCATCTGGACAACTTCTCAAAAATGGATGCCCAGGCCCACCTCAGACCATTAAACCAGAATCTTTGGTAAAAGCTTGGAGGGGCAGGTCTGTGTTCTCCAGGTGATTCTGATACACAGCTAGGGCTGAGAAACACAGCGGCAACCCGGAGGGATGGATTGAACAATGTGACACACTAATATGGGGAGATATTTGTGGGCAATTAGGTCTTTCGAAGACCTGAACCCCATCTCAGGTTCCCGGCCATGTCGCCTAGGCTTGCCCCTGCCTCGGTGCTTTCAAGGACTCCACAGTGCTGTCTACTGGCTTAAGGAAATTGCACATGCCAAAAAAACATTTTGCCTGAAGGATTTTGGAAAGTTACCTGCAAGTTTTAAAGATGACGAATTTGCAAATGCAGGCTTCTGGAGTCTCACATGCTCAGCACTGAGCGCCCTCATCACATGCCCCCAACACCGGCACAGAAGTGCCCCCAAGAACCCTGTGTTGGTACAGGAGATTGAAGGCGATGCAAGCCGGCTCTGGGGCAGGCCCTCTGCTGACACAGATGAAGAAGACATGATCTCTGCACCAGAGGAATCTCCACCCAGTCGGGGACAGACTAGCAAGTCAGGCGTCACAGCCGCTGTGGTGGGGACAACAGCAATGAGCTGGTGAAGCAGCGTCTAAGTCCATGAACCTCGCCCCCCACCTCTACTCCTAAAGTTACAAGGGCAGAGAGCTAGTGTTTCAACAGCTTCTCCTTCTTCGTGTATATAGATATATAATATATAAATATGTATCGTGTATATGTGTATATATACACAAATAAATATACAAATATGCATGTATGTATGTACATATGTATTACATATAAATATGTATTTCTCATGTGTCTATATATGTGTGCATGTGTGTATGTGTGTGTGTGTATAGCTTTTGTGATTGTCTGCAGGACAACCACAAAATATTCCATTGAAATGTTTTTCCACTGCACATGATGAACATATTTTAAGTAGAAGTAGACCCTAAATGTGTCACCTTTAGAGCTTGTGGGAGAAAAGACTAGATAAGTAGGTTGTTGGTGAGTGTGGGAGGCAGTGTATACAAGGGTTATTCTGAATACCGTGATGAGTTGACAGTAGTTTGTGGGTTGTATGTGCATGTTGTGTGTGTGTGTTGGGCATTTGTGCAGTGAACATACATGTATTGGGTATATGGGTGCATTGGGTATGTTTGTGTTGGGGGGGTGTATGTGTATGCCCACTGGCACATGCATGTTGGGGTCACATGTGACAGAAGCAGGCCTATCCTGGATGCCTGTACTGGCATGTAGGAGGCATTGTGGGGACAGTCTTTGGTGACATGTGGGTGGCACTGTGGGGACAGTCTCTGGTAGGAGCAGGGTCAGCAGGTTGGAGGCTGTTGACATAGAAAGTACCAGTGGTAACAGAAGGAAAGGTGCCAGGATTGGGGCCATGGAAAAGCTGATGCTGGGATTTGGCAGGACATAGATGCAGAGACCTGGGCGAGGGTAACAGTGGCTGTGGACTTGCTCCCCACCCTAATGGTACCTCTCGTGGAGGGGGGGAGCACAAGCAAGGTTTGGGGCAAGGCCCCTGAGCTCATGTACGGTTCAGCTGAGTTTGAGGTGCTGAACTCTTTTGCTCAAGGGAACTTGAAACTGCAGGTGAAATATTGTCTGAGATAGATGTGGGGGAGCAGGCAGGGGGTAGGGGGTACCAGGTAAGTTGGGACATCTGGGTGGCTTGGCTGCCCAGCTGAATGTCCCCAAGCCCTCAGGCCTGCTGTCCTGGCCAGCTCTGTGTTCCAGGCAGGCACACCGTCCTTTAAATGTGGATGGGGCTTGTAGTCAGGACGTTGAAATGACCAAGATACTCCAAGGGGAAAATGAATCATTGCTAAAGCGCCCCTGAGACGCCCAGAGACAATACAGAGCCGTGTGAAACAGCTGCCCCACCTCAGGTCCCTGCTAGAGGGGTTCTCCCTGGGCTCCATGCACACTTCGCGGAGCAGGAGCCAAGCCCCCAACACCACATTCGCATCAGGGTCCTTCCTGCTGGGTGCAGGGCAGCCAGGCCCTGAAGCGGCTGCCAAATGAGGCTTCTTTCCAAGGGCCTGCGGGGCAGTGGATTTGAATGGCAGTGAAAGGCCTGGGCTCCTCCTCTCAGCAGGCTTCTGCTTTTCACCACCATGTGCTGTTTTATTCAACAGCAGAATTCAGAGGAGAGCCTTGTTTGTCATCCTTTTCTCCTCCAAATGAATAGATCAGTAAGTGGCTATTGCCAGCAAGGCAGGAAGGAACAATTTTCAGACTCCCATGGGACCTCTCTCGGCTACTGAAAGCTAGTCAAGAAAGTTGCATTTTTCTAACATGTAATTTTCATGTAGCAGCTTGAAGTTCCTTCCAAGGAAACAAAATGGGATGAAATCAGCAAGGATGTGTAACTACATGCATGGCTAGATGCTGATGGACCCGAGGCATGCCAAAGTGTAAGCTCATCTCATCTGAGGCTGCCTGCTTGGGAAGAAATTACAGCCCCTTCTTCACCAGAAAAGCAGTAAGTATTTAAATTAACCCAGCTCAGCCGACAGTAAGGCAATTCCAACTTTCATTCTCATATCATAACTGAAACCCATGTTTACTTTTAAATCCACATTCACATTAATTTGTTTTGTACAACATCCAAGCATGAACCTCTCAGTCTTGCATTTTGTGTGTGTGTGTGTATGTGTATTTTATTTTCATTCATCCAGGGACACGTTATCTCTCAAACTTTCCACACCTACAGACACCAGCAGTCCTGTTCTCCTGAATAAGCTGAGGTTTGGCTGATGAATGTGAGTCCCAGGAAGGGGTCCTCCTGTGGGTTGTGACATTGATCACAGTACTATGTTATTCACATCACGCCCACCATGACCTCTGTGGCATAAAAATTAGCATGAAAGACAGTATCACAGTATCTGACAAATTGCAATGACTAGTGTCTTAATTAATCCACAAACTGCTTCAAATCCTACATGTCCAAAGCAGCCTGAAGTTACTCAGGGTATCTGCATTTGAAGGCAAACAGTAAAAACCTAAATGCTAGGTATGCATCATTTCTATGCTGCTGGAAACAAACTACCTCCACTTTGATACTACTAACTATGCAGCAGACGCGGCTTGCCTCTCTGCAGGGTCAGCTCAGACAGGATGACCGTCTGCCCTTTGGCCAGGCTGGTCTTTCCAGATGCTCTTTCCAATGATCTGTTGTTCAGATTCCAGGTGGCACCTGACAGATCCATCCTTGGTGGGTGTTGAGCAGAAAGCTCTCCAATCCCATGTGCAATTCATTTCCCATTGTCATGGAGCCAACAGCACATTTGTGCCTCGGAGGCTGCCGCCCACTATTTGCTCATTGCCCAGGTTGTCTTACCCTTCTCATAGGAGCAGGTGAGCACCTGAAACTCATCTGCCAGGGGCCCAGGTCCGAACTGTGGGCAAAGGCCCCGTGAGGCTCAGATCAGCATATGCTGAACCTGTGGATCTCCTGGCAGTAACCATTTTCTCTTCTGTTTGTTCTTGACTGAAACTATCTGAAACACAAATCTATCTTTTACCAGAAAACATGTAACAAACACAAGCCATGGGCACAAAGGGTCAAACTGGGCATTTGCTGAGGATACGTGCCAGATGGTCTCTGCTGTGCCAGGGCTCACTCTCTAAATGTTGGCTCACAGAGAGATCTAGGGGAGCTGGGAGAGGGGCCAGGGAGGCTGGGGCACAGAGGGACTGCTAGGGAGTGGGTCCCACAGCTCATTAGCCCAAAAGCATTGCAGTGTTGAGAGTCCTTAGCTAGTGGCTGTGCCCTGGAAGTGACGGCAGCATGGTGGGGAAAGCGGCCGCACAGTTCTGTGCAGCTGAGGCCCAGGGGTGGGTGACAGGATCAGAAGGAGCTTCCTGGAGGCCATCATCTGAACAGGCCTTACGGCATGGATGGGAGATGGACAGAAGGGAGGGAGTTCAGAGACAGCGAACTTCCCCGGAGCAGGAAGGTCAAGGGCGCACTGCCTGTCCTGTGACCACATACTTGGAGTGTGACAGGGTGCAGGAGGTGAGAATGAGGCTTCAGACGAAGATGGAGATAGCTCAGGATGCGTCTGGGTAGCATGTTAAACACTTTTATTCCAATATTTTGTTGTGGTAAAATACATATATAAAATTTACCATCATTACCACCATATTTAAGTGTACAATTTAATGGCATGAGGTACATTCACACTGCTGTGCAACCATCTCCACTGACCATCCCCAGAACGGTTTCATCTTCCCAAACCGAAACTCACTCCCATTAAACTCTAACTCCGCAGCCCCTCCCCCACCCTTCTCCTTTCTGTCTCTCTGAATCTGACCACTGTAGGGACCTTAGGTCAGTGGAATTATTCAGGGTTTGTGCTTTTGTGGTCTGGCTTATTTCACTGAGTGTAATGTCCTTAATTTTCACCCATGTTGTAGCCTGTGTCAAATTTTTCTTCCTGATTTTAAAAAAGGCTGAATAATATTCATTGTAGGTGCACACCACATTTCGTTTACCCACTGATCGATCCATCAGTGGACACTTGGGTTACTTCCACTTTTTGGCTACTGTGAATAATGCCGCTGTGCACATGGGGGTAGAAATCTCTGCCTTCTTCTTTTGAGGAGATACCCAGAAGTAGTCCAAGCTTAATTCTTGTGAGGACTGTCAAGCTGTTTTCCACAGTGGCTGCATCATTTATATTCCCACCAGCTGTGCACAGGTGTTCCAATTTCTCCGAATCCTTGCCAACATGAGCTGTTTCCTGTTTCTTGATAGTGGCCATGCCAACAGGTGTGAGGTAATATCTCATTGTAATTTTGATTTGCATTTGCCTGATGGTTAGTGTGGAGACCTATTAGTTCTGCCCCATTTTATTAATTTATAAATACAGAGGAGAGTTGACAGACTAGCATGAACACTTGGATTTAACAGTTATTGGCAGATAGTGTCAGCGACAGGCACTATGGCACCTCACCCCTGAACTCTTTAGCATGCATCTTTCTAGAGTACTTGAGCCTTGGCTTGTGTGTAATGGGGGAATCATCAAATGGTCCCCATTGCTGGGGACAGTGGGTAAAAATAATGCAGTGGAGACAGAGTCTCAATCCAGAGAGCAGCTAAGAGCCTGCTGAGATAGGCCAGACCAGACATGCTGAGGGCTGCCTAATCCAGAGCCAGGGATTCATGAGCAAAGGTTTATTAAGGCAGTGATCATGGGGAGGCCTGAGATGGGGTGGGGGAAGCAGGACGGGGAAGGAGGCAGGTCTCCCAAGGCTGTGATCTAAGGCAAAGACCCTCAGCAGGAAGCTCCGGCCCCATCTGTGGGGTGGGCTCAGTCTCCGCTCTAGACAAGGCAACGGGGCTTTCGAACTCTAGCCCTGGCTGTTCAGTGTTGAAGACCCCAGGGCTGGGAGCAGGGCCCTGACATCAACTGTCCTGGGCCTCAGTTAGGTGGCAGCCTTGGCAGGAAGCAGAGCAGGGCCTGCAGGGTGAGATCCTGGGATTCCCTGGGGCTCTTGGTGCCACTGGTGAGGGCAAGGGAAAGGGAAGAGGGGACCCACTCAGTCTTCCTGCCGGGGTATGGGAAGCCAGGGGACTACTCTCTGACAGAGACCAATGGGTCAGGGAGAAAAACAATGATTCCAGCTTGGCATATGTTGATGTTGATATATCTGAGGACACTGGGGGAAGGCCAGATGCCGGGAGCTGTACACAGTCTATAACATAGGAGAGATGTAAAACCCAGGTACAGCATGATCAGACATAGGGGCCCACTGAATAGGATTTCTGTGGATTCTTGGTCCTTCTGGCACAAGGGGTGGAGTCGTTGGAGAACAGACAGTAGTCCCAGGAAGGCATGAGGCAGGTCACATGCATTTGGGAGGATTTTTCTAGAGAAAGTAATAAAGTGATACAGCAGTAATAGCTGGTGGTAGTCAGCCCATATAATGTGCTCTGCACGGTGCTAACAGACCTGCATGCATTATCTTTCGAAGAGAACCATATGCTATTATTATTCTAACTTTATAGATGAGAAAATTGAGGTTAGTGAGAACTGGTATTGCAATCAGGGCCGTAAAACAAAGTGGATAAAACTTATGCTTTAACTCTCCAGTTTTATTAATGATCCCCCAAAATGTTTCTTTGAGGAAGTGTTCATTCCTACATTGGGAACATCACAGGCATGTTTCCTGGTTGCTTAGGTGTACCCCCTGCCCCTTAAGCTTAGTAGACATTCATCTGCCTGCAAGTGGTTTATATCTCTGACTTGTCCTGAGACCGAAGCTATTCATCTCCTATAGCAAAGTACACAGTCAGTCGATTAGAAATCACTCACTGAGGACATTTACTCAGCACTTTTCACAGTGTGAGGCAATCTGGGTCACAGTATTTTGCAAACACTAAAAAAGGGCATTTTGCACATCTACATGGCTCTGAAATACATCCTGCATCAGTGCAAGTATATAGCAGGAGGCATGCATAAATTATTTCCTGAACTGCTTGTGAGAAGTGTGTCCGTGTCCCCCTGGAGACAGTCACCTCACATGACTATGAGCTCTTCATAAACAGGCTGTGCAGCAGAAGGTGGGGTGATCTGTATGGCAAAACAGTTGTGTCCAAATCAGTTTGCAGTGGCTTGTAGGAGAATGAAGTTCTCGTGGATGCTGTATGCATTTTGTCCTGACCAAAGACATCTCTAACCTCATTATTCTGCGAAAAGACAGAGGATGAGGTGGCAGCAGAGACTGACCATATTTCTGGTTTATCCAGAGCAGCCCCACTTTGTGCCTGCTGTCCTAGCATGAACAATAAGGTACATTTTTTTCTTTTTGCTCTGATTAGGTTTTGCATGCTAACTGATTTCAGAGTTGGGCAGAGTTCACGTCCAAAGCCTCCAGTCACCCTCTTCTCAGACTTGGAAAATAACGGGCCGGATCAGTTTCCGAAGGTAAGAACACTGGTAGCCCTTACTTGGAGCTAATTATGAGACTGGCCACAAATGGTAAGTATTCAGTCTATAGACACATATAAGAATGAAACCAACTCCCCAAAATGGACATGGGTCAAGTTTGTGGATGTGACTTTGTGGTGGAGGAAGCTTAGGAGAGACATACTCATCTGATTTCAGGGTCTCAGAGGCACGTCTGAACTGGAGAAGATCTCAGGGGTCAGATGGTTTTCCACTAAGGGGGGAGCTGGCTGATGAAAGGGGCTGCCCGCCATCACAGGCGAGAGGGTGGCAGGGCAGGTCTTCCCATCCTTTCCCTGTGTCTTCCTGACATGACGATATTAGGACACCATCTAATGGAAGTGTTCTCCTGTGGTGCAGAGGGCAAGAAAAGCTGCCCCACTGGAAATGCCAGGGTGGTACCTGCTAGCCACCGCACCTCCGTCCCTCATCGGCAGACCCTGTCCCCACCCGCTGTGGGTCAGGCATTCGGTTTGCACCCTTGCATGGTGCTTTTTAGAGAGCAGCGTGCATATGTCAGGTTCAAGGGAAGGAACAGAGATTCCTTGTTCCAACCTCCCCTAAGCTTCCCAGGAATTCATTCTCAGGCTCCTCCGTAGGAGCAGCTTTGAATGTCCCTACCATGTGGCATTGCTGTTCTAGTTGGAGCCTCACCATAATTAGCAACCTGATTTCTAATGAATTATAAACTTTTGCCAATGCCTCGCCTTTGGTGTTCCCCCCAACACATCAGAAGATTACAGCATGTGCTATAATACTTCACCAGGAAATCTCAAAGGGGCTACGTCTGGTATTCAGCATCTTTATGTCGGCTCTCTTTATAAATATGTTCAGTGATGAAATGAAGGGTCAGGCTTTCTGATCATGTGATTCTTCCTGACTTCCACAGTCATCTACCCTTTCTGGATTTATGACATCTAAGAATTTCCATGTTTTCTGGAGCTAAATCATGGCACCTGGATTCTCACTCTGGGTGGCACTGGGCCCAGCTCTCAGGGCTTGATATACAGTGTGGCCAAGTCTGTGAAAGCCACACAGGAATGGCTTGAGATGACATGGATCAGCAGGTGGCAGCTTCCCTTTTGGGTAAGGGTCCTCACAGGTGTCATCTCCAGGGACAAGAGTATGGGCTTCTTTCTGCCAAGGTGGAAACAAATGGGCATTTCTCACACAAGAGCTGAGCCAGGGCTGCTGAGTTTTTATTCATCTTTCTGATGGGCAATGTTGTTATGATTCACAACTAGGAATGCTCAGATGACCATGTCTTCAGATTCTTAATTGTAGCCTCACGTCAGAATCACCTAGGAGCACTTGATGAATCTTGGCCCTGGACTCTCTTCCATACCAAATAAGTCAAAATCTCTGGGCATGTGTACTTTTTACAAAAACTCCCCAGGCGGTACCAACAAGCAGCCATGCCTGAGAATCAGCTTCTATGACAGCACTTGTCGGACTTGAATGTGTGTGGGAATCTTACTAAAAGGCAGACTTCTGATCAGTAGCTCTTGGGAGGGGCCTGAAATTCTGCATTTCTGACATGCTTCAAAGTGATGAGATGCTGTTGGTCCAGGGACCACACTTTGAGCAGCAGGGGTCTGTAATAGGACTTGGCAAACCCTGGCTTAGAGGCCAGATGCCTACTTTTGTAAATAGGGTTTTATTGAGATACAGCCATGCCCAGTTGTTTACTTATAACAGACTTATGACTCAAAAGCCTAAAATATTTACTATCTATCTCTTTATAGAAAAAGTGTGCTGACTCCTGGTTTATAACATGCTAATGCCAAAATATCTTCTGTGAACTCAGTGACCTGGGTTGGTAGGCTGCACTAGTGATAAGATGGTAAATCGGAGGGTCATGGTGGACTGGACATTCCCAGTAACCACTGGTTCTCTGACTTCCTTTTCAGCTTTTAGATTTGGTTTACAATTTTGATAGCAGAAATTGTTTTTCCTGTGTATAGAATGTATCAAGGAAGAAAGAAGAATTGATAAATCTCTGCAGAGTCTTTGGCTAATGTCTTAAGCTGTGCAATCTACTGATCATAAAATTGTAATGAATTACTGTCACTTAAAAGGTCTTTTTCCACTTAAAAATTATATAAGTAATGTATGTTTATTGATAAAACATTTATACAAACAGTATTTATAATCTGAACACCCATAAATAATCACTATAAAGCTTTAGTGCATAACTCCTCAGGCCATTTCTATACCTACATATACCACGTGCCACAGCAAACTGTGGCTCTACCCTCAGGTTTCTCATGCCTAAGGCACAGAGAATTATACCTGGTCTCTGTCCCCAGCTGCCGACACAAGGGTCCTGAAGCCCTTGTGATTTCCTAAGCTATAAGAGCACTATGAGCAGCTTTTGTTCTAATGTTTCATCTCTGACCCCAGTTCCTGACACAGGGCTCCTGAAGCCCTTGTAGTTTCTTGAATGATAGGCGTGTCCCTTGTTCTAGTGAGGTGACTCTGAGTGAGCTCCTGGGTGGCTCTTAGATGGGAGCTGGTCACCAGAAAAGAAAAGCCATGATGAGAAGCTTGGAATTTTCAGCCCGGACCCCATTTCTCTTCAGAAGAGAGAGAGGCTGAAAGTGGAGTTAACGTGAGATCATGTCTACATGAGGAAGCCCCCACAAAAATCCCAGTGGTACAGGGCATCTAGGGGGTGAACTATGAAATTAATCGAACCGAAAGAAGTGGTCTTGGAAAGCTCTGATTTATAGCCACTCGGTTGGAAGCATGGCACCTGAAGCGACAGGGCAGGGAAGGGTGCAGCTCCCACCATGAAGTAAACCTTAATCTGTGGGGTCTGATGGAGGCAAGCATGGCCACTGGTTGGGCTCACTACTTGGGCTCTGCAAGTATGAACAGGTTGTGGGCCCCTCCTTCCTTCTGCATCAGATTCCAGGGGTTGAGCCTGCAGATTCCCTACAATCCCCATGCGGAGACCCCTGCGATCTAGGCTGTGATCAGAGAACGGGGTCCTGCAACGTAACTCCAATGAAGGGTCTGGTTGTCTTTTCCTACCATAAGGCCCAGAGGAGCGCTGTCCACATGGCACTGCACTGTCCTGGGGCCGAGGCAATGCCCTTAGCATGTAGCCGCTTCTTTTACCTTCCAATGTGGTCTGTCTTGGTCTCTGAGTTGCAGGGGATACTTCTGTCTCACCCCCATGTACCAATAAATATTCTCTTGGCGGTGTCTTGTTCTTAAATAGATGTTAGTTGTTGTCCTTGTAAAGGGAGTGAAGTCAGGAATGGTCCATGTCACCATATTGGTGATGTCATTTCCCATGCTCTTAACTGCCAGAGGTTTACTGTTCCTCATGAAAGGATGGGATGCTCTGGATCAGATTATCTTGAGACCCACTTCCTTCCCAGTGATTCGAATCAGCTGTGGAAGCCAGGCAGCTCCCCATGCGGCCAGCCCTGGGACGAGGAGGGGTCCAGAGATCTCTGATGTCGCCCTAAGTGGACTGTCCCACGGCTCCATGGCTTCCCACCTGCTAAGTCATGTACACAGGCTCCCGAGATAAGTTCTGTTACTAAATATTCTGCTGGACTTTGCTGATCGTTTATGAACATAGGTTATAATTTCTTCCTCTGAGTTCTCTCTGGAGTATCTCCCTAAGTGGGAATGTTGAAATGGTTCTTTCCAGGAGGACTTTTCTCTTCTCGTAACAGAAATTATGTGGTTCTTTCCTGCTCCCAGCAAATCAGTGCAGCGGAAATGCATTTCTTTGGAAGTGCTCTTAAGTCAGCGTTTTTCTATAATAAAAATATTTAATCAAAATAATACTTAGACTGTGGAAGCTCTTTGCTGAGTTTTGCCGCTTTAGCTCAGTGGATGATGTTTTGGCTAGGCTGCGGCCTGGTGTTTAATCCCATTCCTGCATAGCCAGATTTTGGAGCAGCAACTAGATCATTAGACAGTCTTTGACTCCCCATCAATGCAGGTCAGCTTAGGAGCTTTGATAAAGAACCTTGGGAAAAGACAGCCCCCCATCGCCCATGCCCCACGATCCCTTAGCAGTGGTCTCCCCAGTCCCTAACTGTGCCTTTAGGGTGCACAGGCACAAGGAATGAATGTTTTCCCTAAAATAATCTGTAAAATATTTCATGTTCCTATATTAGACCTCTAAGACTAAGATAGTGGTTAAAGGAGTGAGAGCAGTAGATGCAGAATTTTAGTCAGTTGGTAACTCCCTGACAGTTCTGGAAAACACCACCACATCAAGATGTTCTATATAATTGCCCAAGTGGGGATGATTTTAATACGCATGGGAAGTGGCAGGATGGTTCTGTGTTTTATTGTTTTCACTTATCCATTGGTGAGAGTTTGTTCCATTACTTTGCCTGCTAACATCTTCAGCCCTCATAGCAACTACCCACTGGGTCCATTCAAAGTCTTATGAGATGGGAAGGCTGTGTGTTCTTCCTACAGGGATGGTTTGTCTCTGTGTTCATGAATATTGGGTTCAAATATGTGTTTGGGAAATGTTGTATACTGTATGTTCCTTGACAATTCATAATACGTGTTAGCAGATTAAAGATTCCAAAACCTGGAAAGTCTTGCATTGAGTAAGTCTGTTGAATTTCATTTAATGCTGTTTAATTTAAATTTACACATATAAGATTTTTTATGTCTCCATTTTATAATATCTGGTTGACAAGTTTAATTTCCAGGGACCAGTTTGGGAAATGCCAAATGGTAAATATGGCAAATGTCATAGGTGATTACAAGAGAAACCAAATGAAAGGCTATAGATGTGTTAGTACAAATCTAATTCTAGTAGTAGAAAACAAAAACAACCCAAGACATAGGGTCTATAGACTGTGTATAAGTAAATCAAAACACAAATGTATGTGCTTATTGTATTATTGTTTATGGTTTATGCAGAATGCAAATGTGCTAGTCTGTCAAGCATTCCATTTTACCTTTCTTAAGTCACCTGAATGTTTTCATTTAAAACTAATATTTTAATTTAGATCTACATTAGAAATTCAACTCTTGCTACTTTAGAAATTTGTGAGTCAGGTGAACTCTCTAATCCTAATGTTCTTCATTTAACATGAATAAAGATTAAAACCTAGCCAGCCAGGCTGATGTGAGGGCATGGGAAATAATTGCAAAACCACCTCTCATTGTACTTGGCACACAGTAGGTCTTTTTGTAAGTGGTTGCTCTCATCTGCCCCACAAACTGTTACTAAAAATTCCTATTGCAGTTTTACATGAAGTCCATAGGATACTGAAATGAAGCTATTACTAACTGCCTGTGACTGTTACAGAATTGAGGGAAATTTTGTTTCATGCTTATTCATCTTGTTCAGCTAAAAAAGAAAACTTAAAACAGGTTTCTTGAGTTCTGGGCCACTTCCTTCTTAAATCCCTGGACTGGAGACATGGTGTGAGTGTGAATTCATCATGGAAACCTGACATGTGGTCACGTGGCTGTGGCCAGCCATGGTGCCTGGGGATGGCCCCTCCTCTGGCTGTGGCCAGGACTGATGTCATCCAAGAAGCTCACTTCCTGTTTTTCTTTTTATGTGTGTTTAAATAACGAGAAGGAAAGTTTCTGCCAAAATCCCAGAGAGAAGGGGCACCCATTTTGTGCCTCTGGGGTCTTAAAGCCTCGGAGTCTCCTTTCTACAGTATCTCTACTTTGAGGAAGTTGGGACCATCCATCTGCCCACCAACAACATCCAACATCAGCATTTACTGGAAATCTACTGTGTACCAGGCTATAGGGTCCCTTGCCTTCACGGAACTTAGTGTCTGGAAGGGAATGACATTAGCATCTACATCACTGGACGGAGGGCCAATGTGCAAGCTATTTGTAGGCTGCCATCAGGAACATCTTCTTGAGTCACCAGAAGACTGGCATGAGGCATGCCTGAATTATAGCTGCCATTTGAATGTTTCAGGATCCACTTTCAAGAGAGTAAATGAATAAATATTGAGTACCTGTTAACCATTGGTGGACACTTAAGTCTTTTTGTTTTTATCTACTATGCAGAGTCCTGGGTTTGAGAACCTGATACTTAAGAAGCCTTCTTTGCTTCCAAACACAGGTGAAATTGTTGGCTCAGACTTGCTATTTACCATTGGATATGAAGACATGAGCATGTAATATAATTCATCTTTGTTTTATTAGATCCAAAGCCTGTATGGATGCATTTGATGCAGAACAAGGGAAGTGCCAACGCTTCAGTTCAATCCCTGCAGAAAAAGCCACAGCCGGAGCAGACCTTCCTCCTGGAGCAATTCCCTGACCAGGATGCAGGAAGTACAGACCTTCCGGAAATAAGAAAAAAGACAGACGTGGAGATGGCAAAGGATGGTTGACATAGTTAAGTGCCAGGCACTATGTAGATGATAGTTCAGGCAATTATCTCATTTAGTTTTCCCAACAATTCTATAAAATAGTTCGTATTTCCCAAGTAGACAGCCTGAGGCTCAGAAAGGTTAAATTAGTGACCAAGATTCTAATCCAGGTATGTCTGCCTTCTAGCCTGTTGCCTTTCAGCTATGTCATGAGGAAGTCTGTTTGGGGACTTGATAAGGTGGTGACATCTGATGAATTGGTCAATTAGACAATGGTATCCTGACTGATAACTTCTCTAAAAGCTGCAGCCCGACCTTTTTGTTGCAGGATCTTCTGTCTTCAGCCCTGGGGGTAATGGAATAAGAAGCCTCAGGAGTCTCTGCCCCTTTACCTGCTGGGTGGCCTTGGTAGGCCGTTCCCAATCATCAGTAGACATCAGTTTCCTCAGCCCAAAAATGGGAATAACAATGATGCTAAAATGAAAATAATTACAATAAAGATAAGTAGAAAAGGGGGAGTAAAAGTTTAGAGTTTAGACTGAGATAGATAAGAATTTGAATCCAGGGTCTACCACTTAGGAGTTATGTGACCTTGGGAAATTTACTTAAATTTTTGCCTCATCTGACAAATAGGAAAAACAATAATACCTTCCTCAGAGTATTGTTGCAAGGATTAAATGAATGAATGAATGTATGCAAGTAAAGACTTAGCGCAGTAATCAGAGGGTTATAAGAAGTCAATAAAATGTAGCTACTGTTATTATCCCCGCACTAACTCAGACCACTGTCACTCTTGAAATTTAAAGCAATAACATGCAAAGGAAGACATTTTGTAAACTGTAAAGTCTATTCTGCTGTGCTGCTTATCATTAATGCTAGTGGTAGTTATGGTTGTAGTAGGGTTCATGACTAATACTTGTCTTTGTGCTCTAAGAAAGGCCAAGTGAGTCAGGTACTTTGTACCCTGGAGTGCAGAGATTTGAACCAAATATCCCTGAATATGAGGAGCAAAAATTACGCCATATGCAATAAGAGCAAATTCACCGAGAACAGCTATTTCAGGTAAAATAAACATTTGAAGGAAAAAACGTTGGATCTTACCCATAACACATTTCATTTGGGAAAATGTGGCAAAAGAGCAGCCTATGTACCAGGAAAAGGACAACCCAGAGTGGGGGTATGTGTGTGGGATACCCAGATGCCTGAGGCCCGCAGTTGTCCCCCTGGCACCATGTTGGTTTGCCCAGCTCCCCAAAAAGCAGGTTGAAATGCTTTGCAAGAAAATGAAGAGAGTTCATGAAACAGTCTGGTCCCTTTGCAGAGTGAGTATGGCACCTTGTGGCACACATGCCCACACTTCCTTCTCCCATTGCCATGGCAGACACCACTAACTGATGATATCACTCTTTTCTGCTGAGCCCAGACAGAACTTCAGAATCATTCCCAACAGAGCACACCAGGCATATGTTGCTGATGGATTGGAGTTTTCGTGGAGGCTGAAATCCAGTGGTAATCTCACCTTGTAGCATCAGCATCACAAGCCATTCCACACTCCTGAGGATGGTGGCAATGGCAGACCCTGCTGGTTGTCTCCCTCACAGCTATTCCCCCGCTCTTGGCAGAGTTCACACTGCAGGATGGAGGCTGAAAAGGTCAAGTCCTCATTTTCCTAGCCTCTCTGCAGCAAGGACATAGTCATGTGTCCCACTCCTGGCCAGTGGGACACAGGGAATGTCTCCTGTATACCCTCAGGGGAAAGCTTTCTCCCTGATAGAAAGACGCATGCGCAGAGAAACACCACGCCCTACACTTCACACCCTACACCTGGGCCTTCCTTGTGCGAAGATGTGATGTCTAGGTTTGTGACCACCATCTGGGAACCAGAAGGGGCCAGGCCTACAAATGCAAACCAGTGCTCTGTGGATGGTGGAATAGACAGACAGAGGACACCTGCATCTTTAATAGCATTTTTTGTGGCTGAATTACCAAATTTGGAACCACTCCTTTCTGGACTTCTCATGATAATGGGGAAATCAAACCTGTGTCTAAGCTACTTGTAGTTGGGTATGATACTACTGTAGCCCGAAGCGTTCTTACTGACCCGACCCCTTTTCTTAGGTCTTCTGCATCCCCTGTCTTAAACGGGAGAGTGCCCCTCCCAGCTCGAAGGCTGAATATGCCGGTTGCCACTTTCCCAGCTCCCTGCCCAGTTCAGAACGGGCATATTACCTGAACTCCACCAGTCATATGCAGCCATGCCACACCTTGAGTCAGAAGCGAGTGTGTAAAGAGATGGAGCAGATCCGTGCCAGTGAGCGAGGCAGGGCTATGCCCAGGGGCCACCGGAGGCAGGGCCCGTGGCTGTAGCAGCACCTGGACCTGGGAATGCCCAGCACCAGGAGTCCTCGGGCGCAGCGGCCGTGGCGCGATTTGGAGCGGGTGGGGGAAGGGGGCTCCCAGCCACACAGCTTCCAAGCCTGGCTCTCCATCTGCCCAGGAGAGTTTTTGAGCCCAGTACTTTTTCAATCAAATGTCAGTTGGCTTAAGATAACGAAACCGGTTTCTTTTGCTTACAGCTGAGAATTCTGACTGACATAGCAGCTCACATCCAGTGGTAACTCTGGGTGATACTACCTGAAAGAAGTCCATTGTTAGCAAACTGTCTGTCGCCATGTCTTCCGAGTATATAAACAGATACAGCTTGAGGTCCGGTGTGTAAAAAATTCACAACATTCTTCCTTTTATATAGTTGGATTTCCATGGTGAGGGATGGATAAAATTCAGTTAATCATTAAAATAATCCTCCAAAAACACACATGAAATTTTTCTGGAAGGAAACAGAGCTTAGCTCAGAAAGTCTACAGTGACCAGTTACCATAGTGAGAGCTTCCTTTTCGACGCGCAGGGGAGAGGCAGCCAGTTCAGAACATGTTCCAACCCGTGTGATTCTTCTCTGCTTCCACAGACACCAGATTCTTTATCAGCTCTATGCACTGTTGCTTTCTTCCTTTACCCAAACCCGGGGCTGTGGAGGTTCCTAGGACCTTGGAGCCAGCTGAGGAGGTTTCAGGAACAGCTGTTTCTCTCCTCACCCAGTTTAGAGTTCTTTGATAGATGAGGCACTGAGTGAAGCCTGAAGCCACAGGTGGAAGTGACGTGAGAGCCAAGAGGGGAACCAAGCCCGCCCTTTTCAGGTTCTTACCCTACTGGATGCCTGAGCCTGACCCTTTAACTACTCAGTGGTCTCCTGTCTGAAACTGTCACAGGCTTCCTTACCCTGGATCTTAATTTACTTTTGCTCTCCTTATCTCCAACCTCTTTCCTCAGTTAACCAATAAGAATAAGAAGAATGGCCACGTTTTATTAAGCACATATCATCGGCCCTGCTACATGCTAGATGCTTTATATATATTATTTAATTTAATCCTCCTCTCTAGTCACAAGGTATTTTTAACACCATTTCACAGATGAGAAAACTGAGATGCAAGAAGGTGAAGAAACTTACGCAGGGTCACTTTGAGAGGCTGATATTATTAGTTATCTTTTCATAAGTCAATGTTTTATCTCCCAGATAGATTCCTTGAAGGCAGGAATCAAGTAATATTGATCTTTCTAAAACCAACAGGGTTAGAAATAACACACTGGGTTGGCCAATTGCTCTGTGTTTTAACACATTCTGATGTAGGGGGATGAGAATATGGACTTTATAAGGGAATTCGTGAGTGGTGCCCTGGGAGATGTTAGATAACTGGCCTTGCCAGGGACAAGGACCTAAACGGTACTCTTTGCCTATTTCCACTGGGCAGACACTCCCACCCCAGCTGATTTCAAGCTGTCGACTGAAGGCCCTGGGGAGAGTTGTGCATAGCTGGCTCTCCTGAGACAGGTGGCGGATGCTGGCTGCAGCATGTCGCTGGCTCCTGGGGAAGCACACAGTATCTAACCGGTGGTATTTTGACTCTGTGATCCTCTAAAGTTACTCAAAAGCATGGTACCTGGGAAGAATTTGCTGATGGGGCTGGTGGATACTTGACCCAAATCTTACTCTGACACAGAGGTTCATTCAGTCATGGCTGTGCCCACTCAGCGTAAGACACACAGGTTTCATGCCAGTCGCCACTCAGCATGGAGCGATGATTAGGCAGAAGGAAGCTGTCTGATCCATGACAACCTTTCTTCACAAAAGCAAGTAGTTAAAGCAAAGCCTTTCTGCTGTGACTCAGAGTAACAAGGAGAGGAATTTCTTCCAAGAATGATTAACCTTAAAGATATGCAAAAAATGTCTGACCAAATACAAAGATTAATGATACAGTGTTCTTCCTGCTAGCCAGCAGAACTTTCCATCATTTACCTATGTCTGAAATGCCCTGTTTTAGCCTTGATTGAATCTACTACCAAGAGGAATGTATTTTAAAATGCTTGCGATAAAAGATGCTGGGTTCTATGTTTTTGAAACAACTGTACACAGAACAATAAATAAATACGTAGATCATGTTACCAGAAAGGGAATGAATTTCTAGCTTTTTGTAAATCTAAAAATGGCTCCAATATTTTATCTTACGTTAGTGAAAGTTAAAATAGTATTTGGCTGCTCAGTAATAGAATGTCACCCCTACCCCCACACCACAGGCCTTGAGTACATACCATGCCTAACATTTCCTGGTGCACATTAGGGAAAGCTACTTATGTTTTTCAAAAGCACCCCTGTATTAATGTGAAAGACTTTTTGTTCCAGAGAATTGGGAAAATATATCTAAAATAAACATCTCTTCTTTGAGTTAATAGTTTACTGGAATATTATTAACCACTTTATCTAATGCTGCTATAGGACTCAAAAGGAGGCCAGCTGCTTGTATAAAATACAGCAATATTGAATTTGGCAAGTTAAAACCCCATAAATGTGTCTTTCATAATAGTTACCATAACTACACAAATCCAAAATAAAGCACTATCAAATAATTTAATCTTTAATAGATAAAAATTTAACCAAGTAGCAGCTAGGTGACTTGTCAATGAATATTTGTTTTATTTCTTTATTATAATTAAAGAATTAATGACAGTCCCAAGGCAGGTAAATAAGTCTGCTATGGGGGAAGGATGACCTTGAGGAACTATTAGCTGTTGAGTGGAATATGCTAAGATCCTAAATCTTACAAGCTTCATGAATCATGTCACATTAAGCAAAACCACTTAATGTAATACCTATTCAACTCAACAAACATTACGGGGGCCTGCCAGGTGTAAGGCAGGGCCATGCCCTGCCCTGGGCCAGCAGAAAGATCAGAAAGACCAGGCGTCCACCTGTAGTCCCTGTTCAGTCCAGGACAGAGGTTCAGAAGGTGTGGAAATGTCAAATGTGATCTGTTCTTATTAGAGGTGGAACCGTCCTAGTGTTGGCATAGTGTTCTCTCTTCTTGTCACATCTTCCCAATTCTTCCACAGATGGCATGGCCACCTCCTGCCCCGCCCAGCACAGAGCACCCTGGCCTGGCCCCGGCCTCCTGCTCCCGGCTACAGCGAGGGGTCTCGAGGAAATTCCCAAGACTTGCTGAGTTGTTGCTGGGAGGGAGAAGTTGTTCCCTTCTCCCTCAGTGTAAAAGTGAGGTTGGAGTTGGAACAGAGCCGCCATGTGCGCTTCCCAGGGGCAGACTGGGGGACACTGAACCAACGACCCTTAGTGAAGAGCCAGGAGTGCTACAGCCTCAGCAGAATCTCTGTATCCTGGTGTCCCTGCCCTTCCCACAATTTAGCTCCAAGACCAGTAAGTTGCCTGTTTTTGCATGTTAGCCTGAGTTGGGCTTTGGGTCCTTGCCAAAAAATTCAGACTAATAGAAAAAGTGTGACCACAGACGCAGAGTGGTTGATTCTAGCTGGGGCATCACAGAAAGCTTCACAAACAGAACTCCCACCCAAGACCTGAAGACCTAGCAGCGTTTCCACAGCAAAGGTGTGGGAAGGCACAGGCACAGGCACGAGGCAAAGGCGGCTGGGAAACAGAGTGACGTCTGACGTGACTGTGTCAGGGGTGGTGAGGATGAGAAGAAAGATGGACGACTCCAAAGAAGGCAGTGGGGGCAGGGGCTGGGGTAGGGTTACTGTACGAATACGTGTAATGAACTTCAGATGCTCAAATGCGAGGAGCTCCTGAAACCCCGGCTAGGGAGTCTGCCCTTTCAGCCTGTCTTTAAGTAGGAATCACTCTTGAGCGGGTGGCAATCTGTCCGGCAGCATTAGAATGCTGGATGCCGCATTTGCCTGGTTTTTCTCTTTCATCACAGAACTCATACTCCTTTTATCCTCGTGTAAAGGGTACTCCTTGGTCTCTGTAATTACGGCTTGCTTATCTTTGCCTGATTACCAGCATCAATGGCAGCTATTTGGGAACAATAAGCCATCTAACATTGTCTTGCCAATGCATTTCAAGCCCAGGCAAGTTCACTATGGATTCACTGAGACCAAAAAATGACAATGGAACGTTTTTGGGGTGAAAGGGTTATACCCAACTTTTTTCCCACAGTGGCAGGTCAATCACTAGAATCCTGTCCATTCAGAGCAAATCTGCATGCAGCAATCCGGTCTCTGCCTCTGGGCCTCTCTGCCCCCTACCGCTGTCTCAGTCTCTGTCCTTGGCGCTGCCACCACTCCTGTCTCCGCTCTCCTGCAGCCTTGCAGCTGTGCCTCTGTATTGCCCAGAGCACTGGGCAGAGCTCTTTATATAGAGTCAATAGCAACTCATTGCCCACATGTGTGTAGTGAGCTAGCCACCCAGGCCAGGTGAGAATCCTGGCATAGGAACCTTTACCTTATCCACGAACATGTACTGTACTCTGAAATACAGCATTTTGGCTGGGTTTTGATTTGCCTGTGGCTGCCGCTAAAGATTAAAAAATGTATTTCATGTGTCTGGCCCTTGGAATATGGAAACTAGACTTGAAAAGCACAATTGTGTGTGCTGTTCACAATGAATGTAGCCCACTGCTGAATGGAGAGACTTCTCAGTTTTCTCACGTGAGTTTATTGTTGCAGCAGCAGATCTTAAGTGAAAAGCAGTGCATGAAGGCACTTTCCAAAAGTCTCAGAGTCCTACAAACTGCTGCAATGAAAATAAAATGGGGAGCAAACAACAGGACCTCTTTGAACTATTTTTGCGGTTTCCTGAGAACCTGTAATCATTTCAAAAGAAACATTTGTAAAATGGGGCTAAATAGATTTGGGAAATGCTGGACACTGTATCCTCCTGTTGAACACTGAAAAAGCACATGATTTTCCAAAGGTTCTGAGAAGTCCTGCAGCAAAAATAATGAGATTCATTTTAGGGGTGAGGGAGGCAACTTAGGACCCATTTTCATATGTAATAGCTTCACTTGACATGGGCTGAACTATCTGCTTTCTTAAAAGGGCCCAGACCAAAACAAAGGTGGCGATTAGAATTCACAAGGGCTCTTAGCCACCTCTGCTGAGAGGTGTATTTTGAGCCAGCCTGTTCTTCTGGACACAGACCATCCACAGACTCAAACACCTAGCATTCTTACCCATTGCAAATACATTGCCTGTGAGTCCTGAAAACAGTGTGGCCCGCTGTGCTCTGTGAGGACACCAGCAGGAGTGACATGGCACATGTGCAGGACAGTGAGGAGCCCAGGACGACCAGAGCAGAGAGGGAAAAGTAATGGGAACACAGATCAGACCAACAAATAATGATGTGTATAGATAGCAAGGTACTGGGGGAGAAAAAACAGCTCTTGGTTTTAAAAAGATGAATATTTAGTTGATTGGAAATATTGGAATAGATTAAACCAAAACACAATTATCTGTATCACAAAGGAAAAATATGTGTGCTTTATTGGGGGTCATGATATACTGCAAGGATTCAAAGAATCCTAATTGTTTGGGGTTAGAAGTATCGTGAAAGTCTCATTGGAGGAAATCATGTTGTATCAGTTAGAAGTGCTGCCAATGGCAAGGAATTGGGGAGCCAGCTGACAGCACCTTAAGAGCTGAAGATGTTTTATTATCTCCCATGAGTGGGTGAATCCCAGAACCATGCTAAGAGGAAAAGAGCTGCTGATTTCTCTTATTTTTAATTACAAAAGAATGTATTTTTCATTATAGAAAACTTGGAAAATACAAAAGCCCAAGAAGAACATGAGAGTCACTCACAGCACGGAGACATATCCTTTCAGAATTTATCATAGAACTGGGATTACACTGTTAATGTTTTACAACTTTTTCTCAAAATTAAACTTTAATGCCTCAAAAGTATTTCAGTATACGGGTATATCAACACTTATTGAACAGTCTCCATTTGAGGGAAATCCATAGTTTCCACTCTTTCCTGTTCATCAACAATCCTCTGCTGTATTGGTACCCTTATACAGACCATAATACTCCCTATATGGTGCGTTTGGTGAAAGCATATGAACTTGCAGCTCTCTTAACATGTACTTAGCGGCATATTCTTTTGATTATCTTCATGGATGACAAATCATCACCCTTGGACAGTAGGTTTTATTTTTAAGTAGTTGAAACTCATGTGGACCATGTCTCAAGAATGAAGAGACAGGCAAGCTTGGAATATTATGTGTGTAATGTTAACAAACTTCTTGAAAGTTCCACAAAGTGCTTCTAAAGGCAATTTCAGAAGGAGGAGGCCCCAGCATTCTCTGAACAATCAACAGACTAAGTGCACAGCTTCACAAGACAAACTCCTCAAATTACAGTTTGCACACAGATAGAAAAATTCCACACATTTGCTCATTTGCTAAGAGACCAATATTATAGTGTCATACTTACATCTTGGATACATGTGTCCCTGTAAACTGCACAAGGCCAATTTCTTCATATGTACATAGGATATTTGTTCTTTTTTACATAATTACTGTAACACCTGTCCTTGGTATGGTGGGGAAGAGGGTGCAGAATTTTCTGGATTCACTGCCACACTGTCATTATCGTTCAGCACCAGGACATGAAGCCACACCCACAGGAACTGCTCATCTGGGCCGTGCACCATTAGGCTTCACAAGGCTAATGCTGTCACCACCTGAGATGAATAACCTGGGACTTCACTCCTCCGAGTGTCACCTTCAGGTGAGCTGTTTCAGCACAGAGCTGCCCCTCCCAGATGAATGCATTAGTTAGAGGACATCAGTCATATTGGACAAGGGCCCACCCTACTTCGGTATGACTTCATCTTAATTACACCTACCAAGACCCTATATCCAAATAAGTTCACACTCATGGGTTCCCAGATTAGGACTTCAGCTTATCTTTTAGGGCAATACAAGTCAATCCATGACATCTCCCATATAATTTTATTTTGGCCTTACTCCAAGTTAGACATCTGAATCACTATCAGATGATGGATGGTCTCAAACTCAAGTCAGCTTTATTTTTGGAAATGGGTGAGAAATAGATGTAACTGGAAATACAGAAACATCTATCTTAAATTGTGAAACTTAATCACTGACCTCTATTAATATCTGTAGCAAACAAAAATAATAGAGCTGTGAGCAGATGCAGAGAAAACATACAATACCAGGCTGTGTGATTTTGGAAAGGCTACTTCATTTGGAATAATGCTATGGTCTGTGAAATTAGGGACGATGTCTATCAGTTCACCACAGCGTCACCACCAATCAGGATGGTGACTGGGGCAAAGTAGGTACTCAATAAATTGCTGTTGTGTGAAATAAATAGTTTCACAGAGAGGAGATTGGAAGAAAATCCTTGTCTCAGAGGACTCCCTCTTTATTACTCAAAACACTTTGAAATGACTCCAACTCCATTTCTGGAATGTCCTAGAAATTGTGTTTATAAGTATGAACTGCTATCTGTGCAAATTATAGAGTATAAATGCATGTGTGTGCATGAGTATAAGGTATTAGTCAGAATACATATAAATACACAGAAATTTATAGAATACTCAACTTTGTGAACCACCTAAGGAAAGAGTGAAGAGACATTGGCTAAAAATGTGCTGCCTAAGCTGGTGGCCAAGACAGGGCCAGAGGAAGCTTATCTGTGAAGTCAGGAAGAACAATTTGTAAAGAAAGGACCTACAGTGCAAAGGTGCTTAGGAGGCCCCACAAGTTCACAGGCTGGACCCCACCTGACGAGGAGACTGTCCGCCTGAGCCGGCAGCCATACTTCTGGCTAGATCATCCATGCTCCAAACACCCTGCTGGTGCAGAGCCCCTCTGCACACTGTCCTCTGGGTTCTGCTCCTGAGAGGCAGTCCTCTGGGTGGAGGGCGGCCTCTGCCTGCGCCGCCTGCACAGAGGTCCTTTGCCTACCCCAAGGTGCCAGCCGGCATCGTCTGTCTTTTTCTGCCTGTCTCCTATGCGCTCTTTCACTCGAAAGGCACTGCAAGGTCAGGACGACACAAGAGACTTGGAGAACCCAGAAGCCCTTGCCTTCGTTTTCAGTAATCCTTAGCTGGCCTTGGGTAAACCTGTCTGCAACAAAGTCCAACTGCACTCAGATAAAGAACGTTCCCCGGTGTGCTGGATAGACCTTTACCCCCAGGGCCTTGGTGAGCAGGATGCGCAGGAGGCAGCCCCTGCCTCCCATGTTCCCTTTCAGGTGCCCCAGTTGCTCCATCGCACATCCCACCCCGTGCTCACATCCAGCAAATACCAGTTCTCACGTCCCACTATTAAAAATTGGAATATAGTTGATATACAATATTACATTGGTTTCAAATGTACAACATAGTGATTAGATACTTATATACATTATTAAATCCTCACCTCTCATGTTTCCTTTGTAATGAAGCATTATCCTAAAGTATTGACCCAAAGGCTGACCTCTGGTGGGAGTTCAGGTGGCCTCCACCCTGGGAACGTGGCTAACAAATGGCTGCTGCTTCAGTCTCTGTCCTCTGTGCTGCAGCCTCCCCTGCTTGCTGCCTTGGGACCCCAGGCAGGGGTCCAGGCCTTCCCTTCAGCAGTCCCACTGCTAGGGAACCCCCACCCCTGGGGCTTCTGAGCCCCCCTAAGCCTCAATAGGGATCCAGGGACAGACAGGCTAAGGCATATTATGGTTTTGCTGCAAATAATAATAATAACAATAAATGTAACCCTCTAAGTACTTTACGTATATTGATCCATGTAATCCTCCTATTAACCCAGAGTGACAGGTATACCCCCCTTTACACATGATCAACACACTTTCATAAGAAAAAAAATACTTGAGCGTCTTTCTTAGATGCATTTTTGTAAGAGATCTTTCTTAATGGAAAAAAATACCACAAAGAATATCCCTGAAGTTGCTGAAATTTTGATGAAGCAAGACTTCCTCAAATTTTTTACAAGACGTCTGGAAACAGCAGCACGTGTTATGGAATAATTAGTAAAAGAAGGTCTTCCTTTTCCAGAGAGAAACCCACGGCAGGGTCCTGGTGAGCAGGAAGAGCAGACGTGGGAGAAAGCTGGCTGCCAATGTGCCCAGTAGCAGAGGGTGCGGACAGGGAGCTCTCAGTCCAGCCATTCCCTCGGTGGCGGGTAGTTTCAAAGGAAGGAGTGGAAGTCTCACATCTCACTTGGCTCCGTCAGGTTTGAGAAACTTTGTCTTTCTGTATTAGAAAGTGTGACTGCTATTTTCAAAGGAATTAATGGAACAGGTTAGTCACTTTGCACCCAGTTTTCTCTGTGGTAAAGGGGTGGGGGTCTTTTTAGCCCTAGATTCTGTAAGTCAGTAGAGCTTGGCAGTGAGCAAAAACATCATGACTGAGTCACATGTCTAGTGCATTTTAATAGTGTTTTGAGAAGGTATTTGTTGCCTATTATGGCTACAAAGTCAAAACACAATTCCAAAGGAGAAATAATTTAGTGTAGTCATGGGAAAGAAATGGAACATGCTATAGGGTTGGCAGTGCGTCAACGAGGCCCGGCCAGGCAGCTCTGGCAGGAAGAACAGTACGATACTATACAGTACCAGCCAGCACGCTGCCATCTGTGAATGTTCAGGGTCTGTGCGTGAACTGTGCGTGTCTGTGTGTGCACACCGGTGATTGTGTTTGTGTGTGTATGTGTCCATGTGCTTGCCCAGAATTCCTCACTTCAGAGCTTGTTTTCATTCGTTTTGGCTTGTTTGGGTATTTTTGGTCAAATCTTTAGCTCTTGGGTCAGTCACCTAAGGGGCCAGAGTGGTCTGCAGATGATTTACATGCTGAGGTCCTGGGGGTTCCAGATGCACCAAGCCAGAGTGTGACCACTGGTGACAAAGTGGGGAAGAATGTGTCAGGCTGGGTGTGCCTCCCTGGGCAGAAATGGAGAGAAATATTTGGCTCCCTGCCTGCAGTACAAGCCTGTCCTCCATCTAGACAGAAGTGGCTCCTGCTCGGTCTGCTCAGCGGGAAGCCCTGAACACGGGGGATGCTCAGAGCGTCACAGGACAGCCTCTCCAGGCTTCCCAAGAAGCGAGACAACACATGTGGGTCGCATCACCTGGGCCACCCAGCCAGTTTCTTTGCATTGCTGTGCACTTGTTTCCAAAACAGATTCCAGAATACTGTGCCACCATCCTGCTTTGTTCCCTGGCCTTACCAGCCCAAAACTCACCCACCCAGGTCCCCCAAGGCCGCTCCTCCCTAGGTGGTGTGGGGCCCACTGGGGTGTGTCAAGGGTGTGTCAGGTATCTGGAGAACCAAAAAGCACATTGACACATTCCAGAAGTATTTCCCCATTGAATACATATTCTAAGTCGGACTTTCCATAGAATAGCTCTACGTCATCACTAGACACACAGGCAATGGCTCACTTTTGAACAGCACTGCCAACCTTTGGGCCTCAGGCTCTTGGTAAAAGTCCTTGTTGGTATTTCTGGAGTGCTCTTGCCCTTTGCTTTCCTTCCTTGCCCAGTGAATACCTACCTTTAAATACATCAGACAGGTGGTCATTGAAACAAGTGAGCTTTATTTCTGTCTCATCCACCGAAGTTTAAAAACCACTTCTTCCGCTCCCTTAACCTAGGAAGGCACAGACAAAAGGCAAGAAATGATTCCAGGGAAGGAACTGCCAAGGACCCAGAAGCAAGATAAGGGGCACAAGCAGACCAGGAGGTGCACCTTGCCCTTGACGGCAGCCGCCACCCACAGGGCTGGGGAGAACAAGATGGCCCGACGCGCCGGAGGTAGGGGAGGTAAGTAAGAATATGTGAGTAGAGTCCGGTCATGCAGGAACCTCCCCACCCTCACCACTCCTTGACTCATGTTTCTGCTTTCATGGTAATCTTTTTTAATGTGACATCAGGGAGAAATGGTCCAGAATTCAAGGTGGCTACAAAGCAGCAGCCCCAGCGGTGACCAGAGTCTCTCTGGTGTGGTGGACACCTGGAGGGCTAGCAGACTGACCCAGATTAGGAATCAAGCTTCCCCCTGTCCAGCTGTATGACCTTCATCAAATTACTGAGCCTCAAGAAGCCTTCATTTCCCCATCTATAAAATGGAGAAAATGATGTTTGTTGTATTAGTGCGCTCCGGCTGTCATGACAAAATAACACAGGCTGGACAGCTTGCACAACAGACATTGTCCCCTAGTTCTGGAGGCTCAAAGTCTGAGATCAAGGTGCCGTCAGGGCTGGGTTCTGGTGTGAGCTCTCTCCCTGGCTTGCAGACGGCCGCCTGCTCACTGGGTGTTCACGTGGCCTTTCCTCAGTATGCGTGCAGGAAGAAGGGGGAAGGGAATGTGAAAGGCGTCTCCTCTCCTGAAAGGCCACAAATCTCATCATGGGGGTCCCACCCTTGTGACCTCATCTGATCCTAATTATCTCCCAAAGTCCTCCCTCTCAAATACCATCATGTTGGGAGTTGGGTTTCAACATACGAATTTTTAGAAGGCACAAATATTCAGTCCATAGCAGTGTCTGCCTTACGGGCTGGCACGCAGGTTAAAGAGACAGTCCCTGGCCACTCATGTCTTCGCCCCCTTCCTCCTCCATCAGCACTGAAGACGGCACATTAAAACTTAGCTCCATTGGATACATGTAGCCATCAAGTAGTTAAATAAGCAAGTTAAACACAATAGATACCATCTGACATGAAGAAGAATGCAGAATTCCCATGTGACCTTACATGGAGTGGTCTTCAGAGTATATCATCCAGTGAACAGGGAAAGGTTCAGAGTGGTGCACATACTGTGCAATTTTTGTGTAAGAAAGGGAGAAATAAGGACATGTATTTGTGTTTGCTTGTATTTAGATAGAAGGATTGATCGATTCTCTCTCATCTTACTTCCAGAAATCAGATGTATAGGAATGGGAAAACGCAAATTCCTTCCTTTGAGCAGATGCAACCATAGGACTTTATGGCGGCCCCTCCACCTTCGTGCAGAGGGGGAAGGCCAGCATTGTCTGTCTCTTCCCCTTCCTGGGGAGGCGCCTGCCCTTCACTGTTCCATCAGGCCCCTCAGGATACTGTGCTTCCGCCCCTGGCTCGTTTCCTCTAGTGACACAGCAGAGGGAACTGCTTCATCGCAGCTCTGGGCACGCAGAAGTGCTGGGGAGGCCCTGGCTGGAGGGAGCGCCCTTTGTTGGTGCCTCTTATAGTGCTCCCACATGCCAGTGGGACCCTCTAACCCCTGGGGTTTTAGAATGACAAAGTTTCCATTGGAAGGTGCCTGAGAAATCGTGGAGGTCATAGTTTCCCAAGCTCAGATCCCCTGGGGATCTTGTTAAAATGCAGGTTCTGATTCAGTAGGTCCAGGTTGGGACCTGAGACTCTGCATTACTAACAAGCTCCCTGGTGATGCCCATGCTGCTGGCCTGTCCTTTTGAACCTATGGACAAAGGAAAGGAAACCCCAGGAGATAAAGCAGCTCCACCACAGACCTCACACCCCACCTCCAGCCCCTCTGCTGAGGGTGGCACTTTTCCTATTGAGGCAGCAGGGCTTGGACTTGAATAATAATGGAGCCCTTTGAAAGCGGCAAAAAAGCCACGTTCATGGTCCCAAGAATGTGCCTCATTCTCTAGTCCTTACAGACTGTAGACTTTTAGTCTATTCTAATGTCTTAGTCTATAAAAATGTCTTTCAACTGCTAATTACTAGTCCAAGGGAAAAGTTCTTTTTTATTTTTGATTGTCATTGAAACAAAGCACAAAATAAAAAATTCTCATAGATGAATGATGTAGATTTCTATACGGATACAGAAAACTCTCCAAGAATATTTATGAAGGGATAAAGTCAGTGCAGAAAAATATAGCATGACTCCATGTATGTTTTTAAAAACTCATAAACTCAATTTTATATGTCTATGGGAATATATAGGAAGATGAATGTGTATGTGTGTATCGTAAAAAAAAGATGTAGCAATACATACAAATTAATAACAGTGGCCACCTTTTGGGAACACAGTGGGATAAAGCAAGATTGAAAGGGACACTGGATTTCTCTGTAGTATTTCTTATAACAACAATGTATTCATAAATTGCTTATATAATTAAGCAAGAAATAAAAATATTTAAAACAGCAAAAAATTTTTATAAAATTTGTATTCCCCCAAAATAAACCTGTAGACACTGCACTCTCCCTGCCCTGCTCTCCAGTGGCTCAGCGCTGTCCTCTCTCCCTGCCCATCACCCCAACACACAGTGTGCTGGATTTGAGTTGGGGGAAGTCACTCCACCATGTATAGCTGGGTGACCTTGAGCAAGTTTCTTAACCTCTCTGAACTTAAACTCTATACTGATAAAATGGAGATGATAGCTCAAGTATTGTTTCCTCTCTGAACATCTACCTTCTCCCATCCCACCCTAGTCTAGGTCAGGATCACCTGTTATAAATTCTCACAAATCGATGTTCCTTTCCCTTAAAGCATTATCTCAGGTTATATTTTTGCATGCATTCTAGAACCAAGGTCCTCTTCCTCCACTGGACAGTGAGCTCCTTGTAGTAGATTCTACATGGTTTTTGCTCATCATTGCATCCCCATAGCTAGCTTGATTTGTTATGGAGCACCATGTAACTAAACTGCGTGTAAAGACCTCGGCTCATGCTGGAAGACCCATCAGCTAATACCAGCCTCCTTCCCTCTCCTGCTGTATATTCCAATCTGAAAACTCCCCTCCCTGCTCTCATGCCTGCCACCGCTGCTTGCCATGCTTCCACTGGAGTCCTCAGGTAAGTCCTTTCCATCAGTCATGGCCCAGCTGCACTCCCCACTCTGACAGCATGACATCTTCTCACCATTTCTCCGTGTGGATGGCTTGCACTCTAAGTGGAAGAGCTGCCCAGACCCCGGGCCTGTGACCCTGAGCACTGCCTGCAGAGCCCCTTACCTGTTAGGTGTAACTGCTTCACTCCCAAGTAGATGCACCTCCTGCAGGGAAGGGACCCGAACACCCAGCATCTTACTTTGCTCATAGCTGGTGCCCACAAGTACTTGCCTTTTGCTTGGCAGCCTTCACCAGGATTATCTGGTGACCTGGGGGTGGTAGACTTGAGTTAAGGTTGCATCGTTTTCCCATCACAAACCTGAGGTCATGAGTCAATGCCTCATTTGCTCCCTGGACTTAATCTCTCCTACATTTATTTCATGCTTAAAAGGAAAAAAGAAGCTTGCGCTTACATTTCAGAAACATGCAATGTCTGAATAAGTCCATGGATCAAACTAGAGGAACAAGAGTGTCACGCGTTAACCTCACGCTGTTACGAAGGGTGAGGAAAGGTTCTTCTCACTCCTCAGCGTCAAGAGCCTGAGGCACTTGATCAGGGTCAAAGTCAACTGCCAAAACTTTTCCTGAATAGTTGACATACACTTTTGCTAGAATTGTCTGATACTCAATTTTGAGCTTAGTGTAAACCTGAAGTCACTTAAAACCTTTATAATTGGCATTATATATATTGGACATGAATGGGTTGCTGACGTTTCGAGGAGGCGCTGCGTCGTCTTGTCGTGCTGTGAGCAAGGCACCTTCTCCCAGCCTGTCCAGCGCTGCACTGGAGCACAGGGGCAGGTTCTAATGCAGCACAGGCTTCTCTGGCAGTTCTTTAAACCTCAAACATGCACTTTCTTCATAAAATAAGAGTCGGTCCCATGCTGTATGTCAGACATGCTGGTTGTTGTGAAAACAGAGAGGAAAACCATAGTTTCCGTTGCTAAGGAGCTTTCATCTGTGGGAAGCCATACATGCCAAGAATAGCATGAAATAGGGACAGTTTACCCTCTGAGACTGCCAGAAGTACCCAAGTGGTGGGCACAGACCCGTGAGGTGGGACCACAGGGAGTCTCCCTTACTTCACTAAGTCCAAGCGAGCCTGGTGTCCTCTCAAGGACTGGCATCGCCATTGCGGATTCTGAGAAGGCTGTGGCGGAGGCTCAAGGGGAGGCGTAAGGAGGGGACCAGAGTGATTACAGGGACTTAAATGTGACAGCAGCCTGTGAAGACACAGAGCATTCGGCTTTCACACATGTACTCAGTGGCGCGGGCAGCGGTGTATTGAGCAAAGGTCGGGCCCAGGCACCGGCAGGACCCTCAACCTCTCCCAGGCCTGGGGAGTGGGGCCAACCCGACCTCTGCCTTGAGTGCGCAGAGGATCTCGGGGTGACCCTACCCCCCCAGGAGCGGGGCCTCATATGTATGTCCCAAAGGAAAGCTTCCTACAACAGAGCTGCAAACTAAGAAGAATCCTTGATTTTTCCACTCTCATTTCAGTATCGTCTCTCATGATTGATGACTCGTTTGTTTTTTGCCTTTACTTTATTGTACATTCTTGTGGTAAATGGTCTCAGGAAGGAAATAGAGGGGAAGGGAGGAAGGTAGATAGACAGACAGATATTGATAAATAGATGGATGGCTGGCTGATAGGTACAAACTTCTGTGCAGAGAAGAGGGTGAGGGATAAGCAGAAGAAAACAAAAGGCAGAGAGACTCGACAGACAGTTTCATGATCTTGCATCCACCCCCTCAGGAACTTTCCTAAGCCTTCGGCACTGGAAGGCAGCTGAAGCCGCCCACGGCTGCATGCCAGGGCTTGGCCTTTCCATTCCCAGCGCGCAGGCAGCCCGAAGCTATGCTCAGAATGAAAGCAAACAAGGAACCAGCCAAGGCGTCCCGACTGCTTATCGGCCGGCAGTTCCTCTGTGAGTCAGTCAATTGCTTCCGAGTCCTGGCTTCAGGACAGGCTTGCAGCAACCCCAGTGGGGGAAATGGGGACTTGGCCTATGTGTCACTAGAGCTGAAACCAAAAACCAGAGGTCGGTTTGCAAGGATCATGGAACCTCAGAGCTGGATGAGTCCCAGGGAGGTGGCGTGATTGCTCCTGTGTGACAGAGCACAGTGCATACTACTGTTTCATATTTCAGTGTTTTGGTCACACGCATACACACAGATCCAGATGGTTTCCTGACGATGTCCTCAAGTACTGAGTGAATTGTACATGAGGGAGTCCTGGTTCTGGGTCTTGAACTAATATTTTCTTCCAGGTTTAGTAAATACCTGTTGGGCGAATGAATGTGGATAAACCAGTAAGATACACACCCCCTGCATTCCAAAATCCTGAACAAATTAGAGTTTTGATTTCATGAGGTCACAGCAGAGTTGTCCTGAATATCTCAAAGCTTCTCCTGCCAGTGTCCTGCCCTGTCTCCTAGCAACCCTTCCTCTCATGAGGAGTCCTGTGCCCCATCCCTAAGTCTCTGTAGTTCCTCACATTTATGGCCAAGCACTTATGTGAAATCATTTATTCTCACAGAGCTCATGATTTGAAAGCTTTTGTGTGCCAAATTAGATTTATTAGGAGATAATGTTTTTTCCAAGATACGGTGGAGTAAAAACAGCTCCAAATTCTTTCCCCATCCCTCAGATCAGTGACTTGATTTGACCTGTAGGATGTGGTAGAAGTGAACTTGTGCAATTTCCAGACAAGACCATCAGAGGCCTTGGAGCTTCCATCGTGTTCTCTCGGAATAGCGGTGTTCTCTGCTGCCCTGTAGGAAGCCCAGGCTCTCCTGCTGGAGAACCAATGAGCAGCCTGGCTAACCAGCAGCCATGGGAGTGAAGCCATCGGAGACCCTCTAGATGCCCGCAGCCGCAGGACTGACCCCAGGCAAGACTAGTACAAGAGCCACGCAGCTGAGCCCAGACTAAACGGCAGAATCTTGAGCAAATATATGATTGTTGCTTTATGCTACTAAATGTTGGGATGGTGTGTTATGCTGTAATGACATAACGGATAGAGCAGTTGTTACCGGAAGTGAGGACTGCAAGTATTTGGGGGCCTCTCTCTGGGACCCGTCAGGCTGAGTCTGGAAAAGCATCGAGGAGGCTGTCAGCAATGTTTGGAGGATGGCAAACAGGCTGTTAACAGAAGCTGGCAAGCCAGGGAGGAGTTTGGAAAAAAGGCAACATGTTAGGTAGTAGTGAGACAATGAGGGCAAATGTCACCTCTGGCAACTTAGAAAATAGGATATGTATCTAATCAACTTGTGGGTTTGGGTAAGAATATCTCTACATAGAACATTGAGCGTCAATTGAATGTTCTTAGCTGAATGTGACAAGATTCTGCCAAGAGGGATGAGCTAGGAGCAACTGGTGAGGTGCAAACAGAATTTAGAGGAAATATAGAGGGCCCAGGGCTTCCTAGGTTGGAAAGTAAAATCCAGCTAAATAAATAGGTGTTGCCTCAGAGCACCTGACATGGCCAAGGGTAAGAGATCTGTCTCAGAACATGTGAATATGTGGCTAGGAGCATGGGACAAACCCCCTCAGATTCAGGGGAGCTACAGAAACACTGCCAGCTCTGACTGCCAGGGGCTGGCACAGGTCACACCGAAGAAGGCTTGGGGCCCCCAGTTTATTATGGGCAGATTGTAAGGCCTGCCTGAAGCTGTCTGAGAGAGCGATTGAGCTGCAACCAGAGACCTTTTTTATGGAAAAAGAAGGACCTCTCAGGGAGTAATAGAGCCCAAGGAACAGTGGCCACACCCAGGGAACAGACTAGGCCCTCATCCAGGGGCACCCCTGAGCCCATGTCGGCTGGATTCAGAGCTACAATGCACGCCTAGGCCTCCCAGTTTAAGGTGAATTCCCTGCTTCCCCGTTATATGCTGGGGAGTGGGGGGCAGATAATTGGTGTTCCTAGTTCACACATCTCCAGATCAAGGGAAACTGAACCCACATTGCTGCCTCCAAGGAGTCTCACCTAATCCAGACCTGCTCCAGAGCCCGTGAGATGGCAGGTTCTGAGCCCAGTACCCTGTGGGATGAGGCCTGGGAGGCTCTGAGCTAGCTGAGTGCATTCTGGGTGGGGGGTGGGGGGGTGAAGTAAATAATTGTGGCCAGAGTGACATGGCCTGGATTAAAGATAGCCACAAACTCTT
Organism: Manis javanica; assembly: GCF_040802235.1. Lineage (NCBI taxonomy): Eukaryota > Metazoa > Chordata > Mammalia > Pholidota > Manidae > Manis > Manis javanica. Next base: position 14,444,260 of record NC_133171.1, read on the forward strand.
TGCACCCCCTCTCATAAGAAATGGAGTTTATTTCCCCACCTGTTGGTTCTGGCTTGGCCTTGCAACCTGCTTTAATTAATGGAATGTGCTAGAAGTGATGTTCTACAACTTCTGAGCGAGGCCATAAGAGCTCCTGCGGCTTCCTCTCCTGCTCTTATGCGTGAAATGCTGTGGCCACTATGTGAGAAACCAGGCTCACCTGGCCACTTGCAGAACTCCCTGGCCAACACCACAGCTGCCACCAGACACATGCGTGAGGCTGTGGTAGAAAATCCCCGTCTAGCTGACCCACCAGATGGCCACAGCGTAAGAAGGACCCCAGGCGAAACCATCAGAAAAACCTCCCAGCTGATCTCAGCCCAGATTGCTGAACCCCGGGATTCAAATAAACATTTATTTGAGCAAATAAATAGTTGTTACTTACTTGAGCAATGAGTAGTTGATATTTGAGCAAATAAAAAGTTCTTATTTTAAGCTACTAAGTTATGGGATGCTTTGTTTCATGACAAAAGATCGTTAAGACACAATAACCCTGGTGGTAATTTTGAAAAACTGCAAAGCCCGGGGCTAGTGCTGTCAGCCCAAGTATGACTGCTCTCAGGCCCCTGTTCCATTCCTGCGGATGCTGGAGATGCAGTGGAGCCTTGGAGGGAATCATCCCCTTCATTCCGCTACCTCAGTTTCCCAAGGTGTTTTGACGGGCTTAAGGCATGGCCCCTCCCTAGCTCTGCAAGCATGGGCATCAGCTGGATTCTCAAACTTTGGGACCGGCCAGAAGTAGTCATCTAAAACCATGCTTCTGGAACTTTAACGTACAGTGAGACACCCAGAGACATCACTAACATGCAGATTCCTACTGAGAGGCCTGTTTGCCTTTCTCACAGGCCCCCAGGTGATGCCGGGGCTGCGGGTCCACAGCCAACACTGGGGGGCAATGGTCAAGTGAGGCTGACCCCAACTCAGAACCAGTGGTCTCAGCTTCACCGTGTACTGGAATCGCTCCCAGAACGTCACAAAATGCTGATGCCCTGGCCTCATCTCCAGATATTCTGACTTAATTGGTGTGGGGTGTAGCGTGGGATCAGGTTTCTGAATGTTCCTTGGTGATTCCAGCGTGCAGCCCAGCTGAGGACCTGCTGTGGGAACAGATCGGTCCTGGCCAATCTGTTTGGAAAGGGATGCCACCTGTGCAGCCGGCTCTGGCCACTTTGGTGAAGCAGCTGCATTTACCGCTTCAGTGCAGTGGGCCCAGCCCGGAGGTTACCAGATGGCCAGAGCACATGCTCAAGAGAAGTGGGACCCAGGGTTCAAGGCACAGAGGTGCCACACACAGCCACATGACCTTGGTCAGGGCTCCGAGCCTCTCTCAGCCTCAGCTCTTCACCTGTAAAGAGAACCTTCCTGCCACCTCTGTGAGGTTGGTGGGACGGTTTGAGGTGACAGATGCCATGAGAGACTCAGTAAACAGGAGCTCTTATTCATAAACAGAGCTGCAAGAGGCCTGAGCAACCAGGGGCAGAGAATTTGAGAGGGGTTGGTAGCTGGCTCAATGTTTGCCAGTACAAAATACCCACACTGAAAGAGATCCCTCTTGGTAAATGCCAGGCCCTTTCTATTACCTGAGATCAGCTCGCTGCGTTACTTAGTTTCGCCCTGCCAGGGGCCACGACCTGAATGGCTTCCTTTTAAAGACTACAACTATGAAAAATGAAATATTTTAGAATTTAAGGTCCTCTTTGGAACATATTTCTTTTGTGTTTTGAGGTGAAAGAACCTCATCTTAAAAAAACAAAGCCACCTTCATTATATAACAAAGTGTATGACATCAGCAGGAAGCTTGCAGATGGTGGATTTATTTCTTCATGGTAAAAAGCAATTTTGTAAACAATTCCTGTGAGGCTTGGCTTGGCTTTACTGCCCATGAAATATTAAGGTATGCCTCTTACGAGACCAATGTTTCCAGCACCAGGGCCTTCCGGGCGGTAGTTCGGGTGTTTGGGCTTGGACGGGGTGTACCGTGGTGTAGTGTTGGCTGTGCTGACTGAGAGAGAGAAGGGTAAGGACAAGGCAACGAAAGAACATGATGAGAAGGTTTTACGTGGGGTGACCCGGAGTCTGGGACCCAGGTCTCTGACCCAGCCCCCAGGCCCCTCCTCACTGCACTGTCTCCCCTCTGCTCTCCCTCCATTCCTTTCTTCCCTGAGCCCTGTGTTTTTTAAATTACAAAATGTCAAATACTGCAGCCATTGGTCTAAAAGCCAAGAACAAACATCCTTCTTTTTATCCAATTCCTTGAACAGCAGATGTTTACTATGTGTAAGAACCACTTATGGAACAGGTGAAAAGCACTTTTCCTGGGCCCAACCCGCAGAGCGTCTGTGTTACCAGATCTGGGGCAGGGAAGGGTGGAGTCTGACACCCTTCTCCTTTAGCAAGCCCAGCTCCTACAGCGCCCACCACCCGCACCCAGAGAAGCTGACTGTAGCAGCCATTGAATTCTGCATGAAGGTACATGGCTTTGAGAAACTACTGCTGACTGCTGTCAGGAGTTTGGTGTGTGCACACATGAGCGTGCAGAAAGTGCATGCATTCTGTGTGACATGGAACACGCAGGGTGTACACACACACACACGCATGACCACATCGCATATGGCAAATAGTTCTCCCAACCTGTCCACAGAGCCATGAGCCAGATCCCCCATCTGTTATAAAACCAGCATTTCGCTAGACAAATTAAAAGGTTTAGAATATGTTTGTAGACTGCGTGCTGCAGTACAAGACTTCATGCCCTCTCTACCTCTCAAAACCTGCTCGCACAGAGGCAAATAAAGCCACGTCTCATTGTCAATGATATGCCAGAAATTTTGGCTCATCTTTATCTGTAGCTGGCAGTAGATAAGGCATTTTTCTGGCCTACCAATAGCCTTTAACCTATTCCACGTGGTAATTAATATTTTGTGGTAAGCAAATAGTCTGATTCATGTTCTCTGTGCCTTACCAGATAGAACCAGCTCAGTTGCCCCAGAGAATTGTGGGAACAGCAGACATACTGGTATCAAACAGGCCTGAGCTCAGTTCAGCTCTCTCTTTCGCCAGCTGTTTTTTTTTTTTTTGAGAGGGCATCTCTCATATTTATTGATCAAATGGTTGTTAACAACAATAAAATTCTGTATAAGGGGGTCAATGCTCAATGCACAATCAGTAATCCACCCCAAACCTAATTCTTGTCAGTCTCCAATCTTCTGAAGCATAACGAACAAGTTCTTACATGGTGAACGAATTCTTACCTAGTGAATAAGTTCTTAGATGGTGAACAGTACAAGGCCAGTCATCACGGAAACTTTCGGTTTTGATCACGCATTATGAACTATAAACAATCAGGTCAAATATGAATATTCGTTTGATTTTTATACTTGATTTATATGTGGATCCCACATTTCTCCCTTTATTATTATTATTATTTTTATTTTTAATAAAATGCTGAAGTGGTAGGTAGATGCAAGATAAAGGTAGAAAACATAGTTTAGTGTTGTAAGAGAGCAATTGTAGATGATCAGGTGTGTGCCTGTAGACTATGTGCTAATCCGAGCTAGACAAGGGCAATAAAACATCCACGGATGCAGAAGTTTTCTCTCAAAACAGGGGGGGTGAGGTTCTAAGCTTCACCACTGTTGTTTCCCGATTTCTCACCTGATGGCCCCCCTGCGACTGTGCCTGTCTTAGGTTGTTCCTCCCTTGAGGAATCTTACCCGTCTCTGGCTAACCAGTCATCTTCCGGGGCCATACAGGGAAATGTAAAGTTGGTAAGTGAGAGAGAAGCCATATTGTTTGAAAAGGTTAGCTTTTTACTTCTTTGCAGATTCATGCCCTGTTTGCCAGCTATTTTTATTTGGGCAAGTCAATTAACATTGGACCCTCAATTTTCTCACCTGTTAAATGGATCTAACAATGCCTCTCTCACAGTAATGTCATGAGGGTTAAATAAAATGACACAGAGAGAACTTTACCCACAGTCACCTTTCAGCCAATTCATTCATTCAACAAATATTTAGTAAGGACTTCTTTATTGCACCTGACACATTGCTGAGCCAGACGCTATTTTCCTCTGCCATAAGCAGTGCTGGACATGGCCTGGGAGCCAGGACTGACGAATGCACCTACCCCAGTGGAGTTAACATCTGGAGGAGCTGTTTTGATTATCATTGTCATTTCATGGCCATCTCTCACAGTAATACTGTTCATTGATTGTATCTTTGTGATTAAAGTAAGTGAGGAGGCTGAGCTGGGTTAATAGCCAAGACACTCAAGCAACTCCTCTAGGCATTAGGCTACTGATGGGCCCAGACGTTACTGGAATCCATCACAAAGGTGGCATTGATTAGTTCAGGTTTACATGTACGACTCTTAAAATAAATGACTAAATATAAATAGATCCTATACCCAGCAAAGTGGTCAATGCCTTCAAGTGGAAAGTGAGTCCACACTCTTTGAGTATGCTTGTTTTTCTGAGTTGAGGGAATACTGAAGGTGCGGCCGTTGGTCATGACCAAACTCAAAACCAGCCTGCCAAAGCTGACTACGCAGGCCACTGAAGTTCCGGAACCAAGTAAGGCGCAGGAGAAGCACGTATCCTGGGACCTAGTGGTTTGTTTTTTATTGCACAAACTGTAGGCTGTGTAGTATGTATCCAAGAAGTTGTGCTCAGAAAATTTCGAAAGAAAATCCAAGAGAAAATAAGGATTCCAGAAAAGTGGAAAGTGTTTTTGGGGTAATGAAAGACAACAAAAGTAATTTTAAAGTCTATTTTGAATAAACTCTGTGCTATTTAAATTACTTGTGTGTGTAAATGACTAATTGTTATCCAATTACAAGTAATGGGAAAACTGAAAGACACTTCCAAATACAGTTAAGTTTAGATGTTGTTACTTTCGATGTACCCAGTAAACCCCTTGATGGAAAGAAAGGTATATACAATTCTTATCAAATGAAAAATCTGTTTCTTCCCACTAAATAAATGTGGAATAAATATTAAAGGAATATTGGCTTGAAGTGGGGCTTCATTTGCAGCTGCCCAGAAACCCGCACGCCTCAGTCCAGCCCTGCTGGACTGAGGTTCTGTCTGCACGGGGTAAGGGTGTCACCGATGGGATTAAGGACTCACTTGCTGATTTAAAAGCTAAAATCCATTGTTTGCTACTCAGAAAAAATTAATATCAAATTTATTGAGCACTTATTATGTAGTAGGTGCTAAGGATGCAGAGAGGCGTTCGCCTCCCCGGCCCCAGGGAGCTCACAGACAAGAGCGGCGGAGCTCCAGAGCAGGTGGCACTCAGAGACCCAGGTAGACTCCAGCCCAGCGTATATCCCTGAAAGCTGCCAGCAAACCCAGCATGCAGGCAGCCAGGCCCGTGCATTATTTAGCCAGACTGTGCTCTCCACTGCCATCAGACAAGTGTCATGTTTGCTGAGAAGAGCCAGCAGCGTAGCGCCCAGAGGGAGGGTGGCAGGCTCTCACTGTCTGCAGGGGGTGGGCAGTGATGTAAGAGGGGTCTTCCCTCTCCTGGCAGCTCCCATGCTTGAGACCAGAGGTCAGTGAACTTCTTCTGTAAAGGGCCGATAGTGAAATTCTGAGCTCTGTGGGCCATGTGGTCTCTGCTGCATTACCCCACTCTGTACCGCTGCAGGAAAGCAGCTGTAGACGCAGGTCTCCCCGTGACACGGCCATGTCCTGTAGAACAGCATTGACCGAAGTGGGCATCGCGGAGTGGCCCTGGGCTATAGCTCTCACCCCTGCTGCAGACCCACAGGGCCAGTAGCTTTACCATCCCCAGTTCCAGGCCTGTTTATTTGCCCTGTAGATGCTAAAAAGCAGGATTTCCTCTGTTTCTCTCCAGATGAATGTGCAGAACACATTTATCAAGAGTCCCCTTAAAAGTCTGATTCTGAAATCAGCTTTTACTACCGTCTAACTTTGGGCAAGGCCTGAGCCCCTGTAAACCTTGTTCCTCCTCCGTGAAAGGAAATAAAATCCCACCTCCTCCTGCTTCTTTCACCAACACCCACACGCTTGCCTCCCTCCTAAGAAACAAGTCCAGAAACAAGTCTGGCCCCAGGTCCCAGGTGCCACAGAGTGGCCCTTTATTCAGGAGGAACTTTATAAACATCAGGAGGCCGTTTTTCCAAAACCCATTTAAAAAAAATCCCAGTCACAATAAAAGCACATTGTGCATCCTAGGTTTGTTTTTAAGAGGTGTTTTTCCACTGTGCTAACTGAAGGGTTTTGTTTCTTCTTTCATTTCTGGGCGGCAGAGTCCACATACCGACATTTCACCCTGTGCTTGTTCTCGTGGATAAGACGTCATTGCGCTCAGGGGCTGGCCAAGCCACCAAACAGCCTCTGTCTCTAGTGTCTCACACCCTCTCGGAGGTGCAGGCTGCATTTTTCCTGGACCAGGGCGGGATGCCGAGGTGATGATGTCACAGCCCAGCAGCCGGCCCCTCAGCTTCCTGCCTCTTTCCTCCCGACAGACTCATGAATCATATCAGCTTTATCATTTGCCTCCAAGCTCATTTTCCTGCTCCACAAACGTTGGGAGTTATGGAGGTGGGAGCCAAATGTAATGAAAACATGAACTCCCAAGTTGCTTTTTCCTTGCAAAACTGGAACACGTGTTCCCGGTCCTGAGAGAAAGCACACCATCTGGCTTCATTTGGAGTTTTCTGGCAGATCACTCTGCTCCCTGGGTCAGACAGTGGTGATCTCATCTGAAAAGCTGGACACTCACTGTGTCAAAGGCAGGCGAGGTCCCAGGCAAGGTGGCAGCCGTGGCTCCTGTGAGTGTCCCCTCTTGGCAATCATGGAGCGTGTATGGTCTGGGTTTTCACAAAAGTAAACTCAGGGGTGTTTAAGACTCACAAATGTAGACACAACCTGCAATTATGTTCAGCGATTTTCCCTCGTGAATTTTCTCCTCTACATCCATACATCTGCATCTGAGCATCCCTGCCCCGGGTTAAGTGTCGATAGGAGAGGGAAAGTCTAACAAAGAATTCAGACCCATGCGTTTGAAACTAAAACACCAATGACTTGCTAAATATCCGGACCATCTAGGCTGGGTCAGAGGCAGGAGTTGTCTAGATACCCAGCTACCTAGAAGTGTGAGCTCACTTACTTACACACACATCCTGCTCGATTTCTGGAGCATTTCCTGTGACGGGCCCAGTTCCGAGGGCTCTATGTGCACAGATCCTTTTGTCTTCACAACAATGCTATGAGGTGGGTACAATGCCATTTTACAGATAAGCAAACTGAGGCACTAGGAGGTACCTCGACTAAGGTCACATGGCTAGCAAATGCCAGAGCCTGGCTTGATGGTGAAGATTCTAAACACCTGTGGTGTATACATGCTGTGTGCTGTGTGAGTATAATATAAATAAGAATATCAGTTTTTAAAATGCACGAACATATTTCAGAAATTCCATGTATATTTAAGTTTAATAATATTTGCTGTAATGAGATTTGATATTTATATTTCCTGGAGCCCCATTAATATGATGTGGACATACATAAGTTAGTACATATACAATGTACTATACATACACATAATGTACAAAATATACATTAGTATATATACAACATATGAAAATATTATTACTAGTGAGCTCTACTGGAGCCTCTGCATCCAAGATACAGGTCTGTGTCTCTGGCTGGCCCAGAATGGAAGTCTGCACCTTCAGGCATTGCATGTGGTACGTGAGCAAGATCTTTCCTCCTTAGTTCTGATCCCAGTTCAGGAGGCTGGGCCTCTTGAGCAGCAATGCCGCTTTGGCTTTGGCCAGATAATGCTATTTTCTAAGTGTTGGTTAGGCCAGGCTGTCCACATTTAACTGGCTTTCCTGCATCTTCTTTAGGTGGTAGTTATTCTGAAAAAGGTTTTGACAGTTGAATTCTGGTCCCCTCAGCACTTGTCTAGGAGGAGGTGCTTGTTGGAGAGGAGGCCTGAAAGTCACATGCTAGTGCCCTTTAATAAAGGGACCAGGGTCCCCCCTCAGTTGGCCAATCAGCCCAGTGAATCTTTCACTTCCTCCTCCCCTCTCACCCGCCTCTGACAGCTGCTCCACGTCCTCCTGGGGGAAGCAAGCCATGTTTAATTTTGATTTTAAATGAAAAGCTGCTGATCACAGTGTATCTTTTGTGTTTATTTTTAAATTGTGTTTCAATATGCAGAAACATATACTTACCACCTTCCTTCTCCAGAACTCCTTCGTCTTCCCAAACTGAAACCCTGTCGCCAATAAACACTACCTCCCCAGCCCCGTCCCCCAGCCCCTGGCAACCACCCTTCTCCTTTCTGTTTCTCCGAATTCACCTCCTCTAGGGACTTCATGGAAGTGGACTCATACAGTATCTGTCCTTTTGTGTCTGGCTTATTTGACTGAGCACAATGTCTTTAAGGTTTATCCATGTTTTGGCATGTTCCAGAATTTCTTTCTCTTTAAGGCTGAATAATGCTTCATTGCATGATATGCCAAATTTTGTTTCTCCATTTACCCACAGGTAGACACTTGGGTTGCTTCCATACTTTAGCTACTGGGAGTCGTGCTGCTAAGAACATATGTGTACGAATATTTCTTCAAGACTATTTTCAGTTCCTTAGAGTACAGACCCAGAAGTGGGATTGCTGGATCATATGGTAATTCTATATTAAATTTTATGAGGAACCACCATAGTGTTGTGCTGATTTCTCAAAGGGCTACCTAAGATGGGCAGGTGACTTTTCAAATTCATATGGTTAAATTTTTTTCAAAAAGATCATAAGCTAAAATTTAAAGGAAAAAAAATAATAATAAACATAGGTCTTATGATAAATCTGAAGTAATTCACCAATTGGGTGGCCTTTTTACATTTTCTTTCTCATTTATCCAAGTCTTTCAGAAGTTTTACAAGTTTTCTTTTCTTTAAGGATCCAGTCAATTAAAATCTATTATTAGTAGCATATAGTTAGTCTTATTTAAAATGAGTCATAGAAGAAGAAAGCTCCATTTGATTTCCTTGTTAAAGAAGATTCTAGATAGTAAGGATTATACTTTGCTCTCTATCCTCTTAGAATTGTTTACTAAAACTGCACCATGACCTTTCATTTTTATGTCATTTATTCATTCAACAAACATTAAGCCCTTTGCTTTCTATCTGGGCATGCTTAGTCAGCATTCACTGTGCTGTTCAGTAGGTGTATCTGTATCCATGTCTTGATGCTCTGACTCACGTGTTACACATGCAAACACCCTGAGGAACTAGACCGGGATGGAGATGGGTACTGAGGCTCTAAGGTGAAGGACACATAAAGAGCCTATGTCCTACTGAAGGGGCAGCCACCTGGTGTTCTGGGCAAATTCAGGCCCAGTTTTCCAGATCTTTTTCATTTCCAGGAAAGCAAGAAATCCAAATTTTAATGTGGAATCTACCAGTTTTCCAGCATTAGCCACTTACTCAGAAAAAAACTTTAAAGCACTGCACAGGCCAAACAAAAACATATTTGCAGGTCAAATGCCACCTGTGAGTCACTAATTTCAACCTCTCTTCCAGCTGAAACTCTTTCCTGGATCACAAAAGCCTTACCTGACAACACTGTTTTCCCTAGGATATCTGTTAAGAGGGGATGAATGAGCCAAGAAATGGAAGTAGAAGTGCATTTCCATGTAGCTAATGAAGTTATAGCTTCTAGGCCCCTTGCTTGAGTGGGTCCCTTCTCTGGGGCTATACACTGCTGTTGTGTTTTCCAAAGTAAGACACTTTAACCACCGTTGTCTAGAACAGCCGTCTCTTTCCATTCTGACTTCTGCTCTGTTACACTTCCCTTAATCTCAGGAGGCACTGAACCGGCCAAAGATACTCTTAGGAAGCTGCAAAGGGGAAGTTGAGTTGAAACACATTTAGTTTGAGTTGAGAGGGATTTTTGTGTGTGTGGTTAGCACATGTAACACCCACTCTGACCACAGAGCAGCTTAGGGTGAGAAGTCTCTGGAACCACATCACTGCACCCACTCCAGGGCCCAAGCACCAAATTCGACACCATGCCTGAGATCCTGCAATTTCCCGCCCAATACCTGGGCCTTCCTCAGCCTCTCACCTGAATCTACCCTCCTGTGGCTGACAAACTCCACTGCTGGGTATGTGCCCTTCGAAACAAGAAGAACTACGAGGCGGCTGTTTTCAGGCAGATGAGTGGAACCTGGGCACACATGCATGTACAGCCCCGAAAGGTGCTGGATGGAGGCTGGGGTGGGTGCAGAAGGGAGGGCTCGGACTTCAGTGGGAATTCTAAACCTGAACCTGGTCTTCCTGTTCATTATGACATTTATATAATAGTTTATTAACATTATTTATAATAGTTAATTTATAAAACTGTTAAATATTTAGACATGTGGCATATAGGCACTCCATTTGTTCTCAAGACCCCACAGAATTGGGAGTATACTTGTGTCACAGTTAAACTTGTCCACAGCTGTTTTGGTCACTGCTGCTACATAACTATTGCGCCAAAATTAGTGGCATTAAAGAGCCATCTTATTATGCTCATGGATTCTGCCAGACAGAAATTCGGGCAGGGTACAGCTTGTCTTTGCTCCACAGCCTGGGGACTCAGCTAGGGAGACCTCATGGCAGGGGCGCCTCTACAGCTGGGGGCCGGGATCATGTCAGGTAGTTGGCGCTTCTGTCAGCTGGGATGTCACCTGGGCCGTGGACTGCAGCACCTAAGTGTGGCCCAGGCTTTCCCCAAAGATGGCAACCATAGAGGAGCTGAACTTGTTCCATGGCGGGTTAGGCCTTCAACGGGCAGGAATCCAGAGAACAAAGCGGTCGTTGTCCCCACTCTCTCTGACCTACTGTCAGTTACAGGCAAGTCAGAAGCCTACCCCGATGCCAAGAGAGGAGACGTAGACCCAATCCCTCAACGTGAGGGGTGGCATGAAGTTGGGAGCCATGGTTTAAAAACACCACATTATATTTAAATATAGTAACTATGTATTGCTGTAGCATTATTTTGTTAGCATCTGGGTTGGAATGATTTCCAGGAACAAATCGAACAGTAATTTAAAAAGCATTCCATGGAAACTTGAAGTCTCCTGATTTTGTATAGGTTATACATGAAAGAAGCAATACAAATTTTCTTCATACTTGACAAAAATTCTCAAAATTTGTGTCATTATCAAATTTTTAAAGCTGAAGCTTTTCTAAAATATCAATAATAAAAAATTATTTTTGATCAATTTATTATAAGAAAGACTGAATTCTATCTTTCTATAGAAAATATCACAGAACTGTTACCATATGAAGAGGCAATAAAGAAAGTGCTGTCCAAAAATGTGCAGGTGTTTTAGACTGTTACATCACCATATAAACATTTTTAAGAATATTCAGGACACAAAGTAATAATTAACCCCAAAGAAGGAAAGACCACCACAAGCAAGAACAGTCCAGGAAACTTCATGGAAGAGATGAGATTTCAGCAGGTAGAAGAACAGAGCCTGAGTGCAGAACTGACTCAACTGGTCGACCTGTGCAGTCAGTTATACCTGACATCAGTTCTGATTGGCTCAGCCTCTGTTCTGATTGGTCAGTGCCTGCCAGAGCAGTTAGTAAATGTTTTGCATAACATCCCTGTCAGTTAGAGGGAGCAATATTAACAAAGGCACAGAGAAGGAATAATTTTGGCCTGTTTATCAAATGGTAAGGAAATTGAACCCTTCTGTAAAGTAGTGACAAATGGGAAATTTTTTATTGTATTTTGGGAAATTATAGCGGTAGTTGAGTGGGGAAAAAACTAGGAAGATCTTTTCAGGAGGTGCTTGTAATAATCCAAGCATGAACTTATCAGATGTGAACCAAGGAAGTAGGAATCTAGGCTTGTTTGTGTATCACTTCTGTAACTAAAGTTTTGTATTACCAAATTAAAATGGATCGTGTGTTGAAGACCTCTAGTGCCCTACCTAAAATCCTCTGGTTCCACCTCCTTCCAGCCACTGCTGCAGCGAGCAGTTCTTCTCAGCCAGCTTTGTGCTAGAGCACCCTTGAGTGCCTCTGCTTATTTCCTACCCCTGGCTTCTCTGACGCAGTAGTTGGCAGGGATGTCCAACCAACCCATTAGGCACTCAGTTATGCACGGCTAAGAAATGCAGGGTTGTTAACATCCTAAGGAGCAACCATCCACCACTGGGGTGTCAGCTGTAGGGTAAATGCTTCCCCTTTTCTCTGCACCCCGTGGTGACATATTTCATAGAGCATCCAAAAGCTCCTGTGGAATCAGTCACCCTCAGAGATGGCCATGGCTATACTGACGGTGTTTGCCTCCCTTCTCTGCCTCCCGTCTCATCCTGACCCCACTCCCGCTTCCTGTGAGCACATTCCAGAGTACATCACCCAGGCGAAGGCTTTGTATCACACTCTTCTTTGGAGAAACTCAGGCTTACCTGAAACAGGATTTTCACTTCCAGTTCTTTTGACGCCCCCGTGGTGGAACCTCACATAATGTCCTGCCATCACTAGGAGCACATGGCTAATAGTTAATCTCTCCTTTTGACCTTTTAATTTTTAAAAATGTGTTTGTAGAACAGACTCAGTCCCATGTACTAAGTAATAGTTTTAAGCCTATAGGGAGGTAATTTGGAGTACTGGAAGAGCAGAGAATTTAGAGACATAAGATCTAGATTTAAGCTTTGCTAGATGAGTGATCGAGGCAAATAATATAACTTCTAGTCTTTACTATTGCCATCTATAAAATAGGGAAATTAGTAACTTTTCATTTTCATAGTGTTCTTGTTAAGTATCTGATAAGGTATGTATAGTGGGCATTTACCCATTTGAATGATTAGGTTCCATTCTCCCTTCCTCTTAGCTGTGTAATACCAACCTTTGTTCTGATGGATATTCACTTTCCCCTGACACATCCCGAGCTTCGCACTGCCCCCCCAACCCTGCCCCCAGCTCTGCGATTGGGCTGCGATTGGGCTTTATCATTTTCCTGGAAAACTGCTTGGAAAAAGCAAGGAGAAATTCGTTATGAGATCTGGAAAAGAAACTCGCTTATTCTTCTAAGAGAGCAATCAAAGACCAATCTCTCTTTTCCCTGGATATGAATGAGACAGCATGTTAGTCTGGAAATGGCCAGACGTATTGTGACAGTGGCAAGGGTCAGCCTAAAGATGAAACAGAACGGAGAGATGGTGAGATCACTGAACTTGGGAATCAAGTCATCTCTAAAGCCCTGGTCATTCCAGATAACAAGATCATTAAATGTTTGATTTAAACCAGTTTGAATCAAACTTTCTCTTCACCTAGAACAGAAAGACTCCTAACTGATACAGTATGTAAACAATCTTTGTAACTTACAAACCACTATTTTAAAAAAACTAGTTTTGATCATTTTTATTATTACTACTTAGCAAGGTATCCTAATACCAAGCATGGAGTAGGTTGAGAAAAGTCCTAAGTTTTCATTTTAATTTCATACCTTCTTCTGGAAAAAGTTTAAATTACTGCATTATAGTGTGTTCAGAAATAGATTCCAGTTAGATTTAACTACATACATAAAAAGAAACAAACATTTGAAAAAGCCTATAAAAATGAATGAGTTTTAAAATATATATTAAACTCATAGGCATAGAACAAAAAATTGTCAGATTTGGCTACATAAAAATACAAAAGCTGCTATATAGCAAAAAAAAAATAAAAATTACCATAAACAAAGTTAAAATGCAAAGACCAAACTGGGATGAATATGTAGAGCTTATTTGACTCTCAATATATAAAGAATTCTTCTAAATCATTAAGAAAAGAAACTGCAATAGAAAAATAGGTAAGAGATTTGATCACAAAATGTAAAGAACATATGATGTTGAGCTTAAGAAAATATGTTATGATATATTCCTACAGTGAAATATGTTGGGGCCATTAAAAATGATTCCATAGGCCTTTAAGTGTCAACATGGAAAGAAGTATGATATATTGTTTGAGTTTCTCAAACAATGAACAGAATGATTCAATGTTTATATTAAAACATTGAATATAAATTTAAAGTCTGTGAGTTAATGTCGACTATTAGTTATCGCTCAGGTATAGGATTACATAGAGACCATTTTATGTAAAGTATTTTTTCAAAGTCATGTAGTGAAAAAATATTTTTATTTTAAAATAAAGAATTAAATGAGTACAAATCAGAGAAAAATCTAGGCTGAGTAACATGCGATCACCTTGCATTCCTCTTGTTCTCGGCTTCTGAATGCTGATGAAGCACCTGGCAGATGGTAGCGACTTTCAGGTTTGGGAAGGGCGGAAGGATAGAGGGAGGTGGTAGCACCGAGCTCTACACACTCCACATCGTCACGTAGTGAATGCACGGGGAGGGATTCCCAGGGAACTGTGAGAGAAGAGAACAGAACCGCCCCAATCCAGATTCGGAGTAGAGAAATTCCACAGTCGGCTCCAGGTGAAGTACGGGATTTAGTTTCTGATGTTCCCTCTTCTAGAGTAAACTCCTGTCTCAGGGATTCACACTTAACTCCGTGGGAAGTATGACAAGTAGTTGTTTGCCAGGTTCTGGCTGTGAAGGCCAGAGGTCACCCCAACCCCTCTGCCACAAAACCAGGAGTTTCTTGTACCTGATTTCATCCCTTCCCAGCCCTTTGGACTTGCCTTTGGACTAATTTGATAACAATGTCAGCTCTGCTATGAACAGCCAAAGTCTGATATGACCCTATGAGCTGATGATGTTGACTGAGCTGACATCTCCCTACCCCACACCCCCAGCAACTGGAGTTTGGAATCGGAGATAACCAGCGCAACAGGCTCCCCGATCTGTGTCTTGAACTTACATGAGTTATGAGAAAGTTCTTTGAATCCTGGACTTGTTCAATGCAAAAGAATCAGAATTTTGGTTTGTAATTTTTCAGATGAGGAAACTGAAGGTTGGAGAAATTCTGTGACTGAGGCCATAACAAATTTCAGAGCTGATATGAGAACCCAGTCCTCATGTGGTATGATTTCCACCCTGCCCTGCTTTATCTCTAGCTGCCACACTAGAAACTGCAAGGTTTCAGAGTTTCAGGGTTGTAAAGAGTGACCTTTACACCTTCACTCTAAATAGAGAATTGAAAATGAAGATGTGGCACTGAATGCTTTTACTGTAAGCCTAGTGCTGTTATATCGGTACTGTCTCAGTGTCATATAAGCAAACACACACAATAAACAATATGTATATTACATATACATATACAATATGCCAGGCCCTGCAGCCAGACAGATGAAAACACACAGCCTAGCAAGGATCCTACACGGGAGGCCACTGAACCTGGCGTAGCTCTGACTTGGAGCCCTCTTCTGAGATACAGTGTAAGAAGCCACATCTGCTGTGCTTTCAAAAAGAAGCACTTGGAAAAATTGCTTCAGTGTGGTATTGTAATGCCTTCTACATGGCTCTACAAAAAATAACACTTTTCCTCTACCATTTTCCCTTTAAGTGTACGGAGAGTGAGGAGGGACAATCCTGACTTGTTTAGAATATTTTCTTTCCTGGGCAAACATTGGCTTTATTTTTCTCTGACTGCCTTAGGCGTGAGCTACGGGCTACTCCTCCCTAGCCCCTTCACTTCTCTGGGGATACTTTCAAAAGCTGTGTTTCAGATGATGCTCTGCAATGTAAAACAAAAGATATGCACCCTTTGAAAGAGAAAAGGGGTAGAGCTTCCTCTCCTATCTGCCCCTCACCTACCAAATGCCCATGGACCCCTGTTACTTCCACCCAGTCAGAAGCCATCTAGGTATTGACTAAAACTACTTTGAGTATACTTTTACATATGACATTTGCCATAGATCTCTCAAAAATACCTTTTATCAAGTTAAAGGCATTCCTTTCTATATACATATTTTTTAGATTTTATCTCCAGGCATTGAGATGTTATTAATGTGGTAAATTACACAGAGACTCTAGTGTGGAACTATATTTGAATAAAGCCTACTCTGTCCATTCATACGTATATATTCATAAACTGCTGGATTCAACTTGCTAATATTTTATTTGGTATTTTTTGCCACTCTATTTATAATTAAAATGAGCATATAATTTAATCCCTTATATTTCTCTCATCTAGCTTATACACTAACGACCTCCATAATACCCTCTTCTTCACATGAATTGGCCAGACATTTCAATCTACTGTAGGGAAAAATTAAATTTTCATGCTCTGTAAGAAAAAGTCAGTAGATAAAGTAAAATTGATTAGTCACGAATCAGCCATATAAGAATTACTGAAAAATAAGAAAGTAACTTTGTGAAGAAACCTCTGAAAGGACTGACATGGTTGCCTCTAGGGAAAAGAGATAAAGCTGGAAACTGCTGGCTTTTGTTTTGTTGTGTATTTTTAGGATTAGTTTCCTTTTTAAAGCATGCATATGAGTTACTTTGGTAAAGACTAAAGAAAAAATTTAGATCTCACAAAACTCAGAGACATTTATGATGCAAAAGCTATCTTGAAATCTGTGATGACTTCTGTTAGCGCTTTTTTCTTTTTTCCCTCATTGAACACATATAGCAGATTGTTTGTCCAAGCTTTTTTCATCTAGTATGTCTTGCACTTGACTGTCTCTGAACACTCTGCAACAGCCCAAAACATTGGATTTCTCCCAAGCAAACACTGGAAGACATTTTTAATCCCCATCTTAGAAAGCAGGTAGTAAAATCTTTATATGCATTGTGAAATGTCCTCTCAAGGGCTTTTGGTCTGGTCACAGGGTTCAGTAGAAGTCATGCACTGATTGGTTGGGGTTATTTTTGTTTTTTTGTTTGGTGTTCTTTCTTTTTTTTCTTTTTCTTTTTTTGGCATCTAGTTCAGTGAGAAGTCCTGTGGCTTTGCTTGGACAACTAGTTCAGAATCCAGTGATGGCTGTTGAAGGGATCCTTGGTGCTGACGATGTCAGGAGGCACCCCGTCTGGGCTGGTGGAAGTCGGCCCCTGACTGCTGTTTATTAGAATTTGCAAGCTAGACCATTAATCGAGCTACTGTTCTGGGCCGTGTGTGTCCCTAACTCATGTGCTTTTCCTCACTGATGCAGAATCCATGATCTAGCCCCAAACTCCTGGGGGTTGCAAAAGAAGCGGAGCCCGGCTTAGCTCCAATTGGGCCGCGCAGCAGTCATGGCTCAGTACAGGGGCACCATGCGCGAGGCTGGCCGTGCCATGCACCTGATCAAGAAGCGCGCAAAGCAGAGGGAGCGGATGGAGGTGCTGAAGCAGCACATCGCCAATGAGACCATCGTGAAGTCCAAGGTGGACAAGAAATTCTCGTCCCATTATGACGCGACGGAGGCGGAGCTGAAGTCAAGCACCGTGGGTCTGGTGACGCTGAGCGACATGAAAGCCAGGCAGGAGGCCCTGATGCGGGAGCGGGAGATGCAGCTGGCCCGGAGGCAGCAGCTCGAGGCGCAGCAGCTGCAGCTGGAGGCGCTGCGTGACAAGGAGCGCAAGCAGGAGCAGAAGCGCCGGATCTGCAGCCTGTCCTTCACGCTGGACGAGGGTGACGAGCCTGACGAGGGCAACGAGCACGAGGCGGAGGCGGCCGGGCGGCGGCGCAAGGTGGCAAGCAACAGGAAGAAGAACCTGGGCAAGGACCCCGACGTGGACACGAGCTTCCTACCTGACCGCGAGCGCGAGGAAGAGGAGGACCAGCTGCGCGAGGAGCTGCGGCGCGAGTGGGAGGCGCGGCGCGAGCAGGTGAAGCGCGAGGAGATGGAGGTCACGTTCAGCTACTGGGACGGCTCGGGCCACCGGCGCTCGCTGAGCATGCCCAAGGGCAGCACGGTGCAGCAGTTCCTCAAGAAGGCGCTGCAGGGCCTGCGCAAGGAGTTCCGCGAGCTGCGCTCGGCAGGCGTGGAGCAGCTCATGTACATCAAGGAGGACCTGATCCTGCCGCACTACCGGACCTTCTACGACTTCATCGTCACCAAGGCGCGCGGCAAGAGCGGACCGCTCTTCAGCTTCGATGTGCACGACGACGTGCGGCTGCGCAGCGACGCCAGCCTCGAGAAGGATGAGTCGCACGCGGGCAAGGTGGTGCTGCGCAGCTGGTACGAGAAGAACAAGCACATCTTCCCTGCCAGCCGCTGGGAGCCCTACGACCCCGAGAAGAGGTGGGACAAGTACACGATCCGCTGACGGCCCTCCAGGCCCTCCCTGTCCCTATGCCCCATCACTTCCAGCTTAACTTGGTGACTGTCATTTCTTCCCTGAAATAAAATAAAGAGCAGAGGTGTCACATCATTCAAGTTTGGTAGCTCAATTGTTGACGTTATTACTGGGTGGTTGGCTGTTTGGAGTAGTTTTGAATGTTACTGTGTGACTTCATTACATGGCTCTGTTGAAACCCTGACTGGCACACAGTGGGGCAAAAAAGGAGATTAAAGGGTGACTATTGGCCTCAGTCACAGTATTAGAGCTGGTAGTCATGAGCATGGGCTTTGGAGCCAGACTGCCTGGGTTTTATTCCCAACTCAGCTTCTTATTTGCTCTGTAATTTGGGGCAAACTAATGGAACCTCTGTGCCTCAGTTTCCTCACTTGTAAATAGGGACAACAATAGCACGTACCTCAAAACATCCATGTGAGAATGAAATGAAATGCTTTATGTATTTGTAAAGCACTTAGAACTCATTAAGTGCTATTATTATTCTTATGGTCTTGGTTAGTTTAAGGGATGCTATGTCCCATTTCACAGCCTAAAGGTCGGCCTGCCCATCACTTTTCTCAGGATTCGGAGCATGTGGGGGTGGGACTCACATACTGGGGGAGCAGTCTACTGTGGGTTCTCCCTAACCGAGTTGTCTGGCCTCAGGGATCAGGAAGCTGATGAGCCCAGCCCCCAGAACCACAGGACCTCATTTCCCTTTGCTTCAAGCTCCAATATGGCTCTGTACAGCGTGGATGCCACCCATCTTTAGTTAGAATTTTGATATGTTGTTCATTGCAGATTTCCTTGCAATAATATTGAGTATTTTTAAGTATGGCATTAAAATATTTATCTTAATTACTGAGTTTTGGGTGTTTCCTACTCCCCTCCCAACCCCCTTTACCTTAACACTGAAGACAGATGCCTCACTCACCTGATCCCAGTCCCAGCTCGAAGCTTAGGAGGGACAGTTCTTTTCTTGGAGTTCTTGCCTCAACCCATAAACAAGAACTTCCATCAGAGCATCGGCCATCTAGGGTAGTGAGCCTCAGCTTTAGCTGCTCCTTGGCATCATCAGGGAAGCTTGGGATCAGGAAGCTGACCCCAATTCCCAGGTCACACCCAGGGCCAGCATCTCAGAGGTGGAACACGGACATCAGCATGTTCTGAAGGTCTCCAGGTATTCAATGTGCGGTCAGGTGTGACAATGAATGTTGTAGGCTTATCATCATTCTACCACTTACTAACTCCTGCCCAGAGATTCCATGCAATAAGTACACCCAGATCAGGACCCAGGACATGCTCAGGGGCCTTATTTTGGCTCTGATTTACTTCAGTGGGGGTGGGAAATGGATGCTCACTACCCAAAGTGTGATCCTTGGACCAGCATCAACCCTTTGGCAGCTTAGTAGAAAAGCAGAATCTCAGGTCCCACCCCAGACCTATTGAGACAGTAAGGGTGCTCCAACAAGATCCCCAGGTGATTCATATGCACAATAAGATTTTTTTTTGAGAGGGCATCTCTCATATTTATTGATCAAATGGTTGTTAACAACAATAAAATTCTGTATAGGGGAGTCAATGCACAATCATTAATCAACCTCAAGCCTAATTCTCGCCAGTCTCCAATCTTCTGAAGCACAACAAACAAGTTCTTACATGGTGAACAAGTTCTTACATAGTGAATAAGTTCTTACATGGTGAACAGTACAAGGGCAGTCATCACAGGAACTTTCGGTTTTGATCACGCATCATGAACTATAAACAGTCAGTCAAGTCAAATATGAATATTTGTTTGATTTTTATACTTGATTTATATGTGAATCCCACATTTCTCCCTTATTATTATTATTATTATTATTATTATTTAATGAAATGCTGAAGTGGTAGGTAGATGCAAGATAAAGGTAGAAAACATAATTTAGTGCTGTAAGAGGGCAAATGTAGATGATAAGGTCTGTGCCTATAGACTAAGTATTAATCCAAGCTAGACAAGGGCAACAAAACATCCATGGATGCAGAAGATTTCTCTTATGCACAATAAGATTTAAGAAACCTCAGGCTGACTGGATGTCTGCTCTTTAGTCTGCACTTCTAACATACCAGCCTCAAGACCTAGACTTAGAGGGGGGCCAATAATAGAACCCCATGTCTTTGGTTGCGAATCCAATCCATAGTCACAAATCAAGCTTTAATTTAAACATTAATATGCTTAATGCATCTATTATCCATGTTAATGCTTCCACATCCACAGTTACTTCATAATTCTATAAAGCAGTTCTAGCTCCAACCATCACATCCACATCCCAGGAAACAAAAAAGTAAGGGAAGAAAGAAAATTCAAAAGGCATGAAATGGCTTTCCCTTAAACATTTCTATAAACTGATAAATAATGCTTTGATTTAGATCTCTTTTGCCAGAGCTTGTTTTCTTGGCCATACCTTGCTGCAAGAGAAACTGGGAGATGTAACTTGAGTTCAACTGTATTCTACTGTATTTCTGCCTTCTGGATCCATCCATTTCTGATAGAATGGTGTTGAAGTCTCCAACTATGATAGCAAGGCGAGCATGATAATCACTACACTACGTGTCTTTTGCATGAGGGTTTCAGCCCCGGGGAAGTTCACTGTGAATTCAGTGAGAGAAGAAATGACAATGGAACGTTCGTGGAGTAAAAGGGTTTATAACCAACCAGCTTTATTCTCCTGGTAGTAGGTTAAGCACCAGAATCACGGCTACACCCAGCAGCCCACAGGTCTGTAATCCACCTCCATCTCTGCGTCCACCCAGAGCACTGGGCAGAGCTCCTCATATAGTGACTTAGTCAATAAATAATAGCTTATTGCCCACGGGTGTGGAAGCATTAGCCTAGCAGTAGGCCAATTACATCACCAAGTAGTTTAGGGTCAGGTGGAGATCCTGGCCATACAGGAACTTCCATTTTCCGCACACTATAGAAACACAATTCCAGCTCTGACAGTGGATTCATCTATCCTTGAAGTTCCCTCAGTTTTGTCCCACCTATTTTGATGCTTTGTGGTTAGAAGCATACACATTCAGGACTGTTAGGTCTTCTTAAAGAATTGGCCCTCTTATTATTATGTAATGCCCTCCTTTATCCCTGATAACTTTCTTTGTTTTGAAATCTCCTCTGTCCAAAATGAATGCAGCAACTCCAGCTGTCTTTTGATTAGCATGGGATATTTTTCTCCATCCACTCACTTTTAATCTATATGTGATTTTATATTTAAAGTAAGTTTCTGTGGGCAATATAGAGTTGAGTTCTTTTTTGATCCATTCTGACAATCTCTGTCTTTTAATTGGTACATTTAGAGCCCTGATGTTCAAAGTGATTATGCTACTGTTAGATTAATATCTACCAATTTGTTACTTGTTTCTATTTACTGCTCTGATTCTTTGTTTTCTCTTCCACTCTTTTCCTGCCTTTTGTGATTTCAATTGAGTATTTTCTATTTTCTCTCCTTTCTTAGCATATCAGTTATACTTTTTTACTTTCTTAGTGGTTGCCCTAGAATTTGCAGTACACATTTATAAGTATACAAATCCACTCTCAAATAACACTATTTTGCTTCACAGGTAGTGTGAGTACCTTATTATAACAAAACAATCCCAGTTTCTTCTTCTAGTCCATTGAATCATTGCTGTCATTCATTTCACTAATATATAAGCATACAGAAGCATACAGCATCAAACATATTGTTGCTGTTATTTTGAACAAACTGTTATCTGTTAATCTAAGAATAAGAAAAATAAAAATTTAAATATTACCTTCATTTATTCCTCCTTTGATGCTCTTCCTTTCTTTATGTAGATCTGATAACTCTGCCATTTTCTTTCCTTCTCAAGAACTTCTTTCAACGTTTCTTGCAAGGCAAGTCCACTAGCAACGATTCCCCTCAATTTTTGTTGGTCAGAGAAAGTTTTTACTTCTCCTTCACTTATGAAGGATGATTTTACATGTACAGAATTCTAGGTTGGTGGATTTTCTTCTCTCTTTCAATGCTTTAAATATGTCACTTTACTCTCTTCTTGATTGCATGGTTTCTGAGAAGCCAGATGTAATGCTTGTGTTTGTTCCTGTACAGATAAGGTGTTTTTTTCCCTCTAGCTTGTTTCACAGTTTTTCCTTTATCTTTGATTTTCTGTATTTTGAAAATGAAATGCCTAGGGGTAGTTTGTTAGTTGACATTTGCCCTATTTTATCCAAGCTTCCTGGGTCTATAGTTTGGTGCCTGGCATTAGTTTGGGTTGAGAAATTCTCAGTCATTATCATTTCAACTATTTCTTCTGTTCCTTTCTCTCCTCCTTATGGTTTTCCCATTATGTATATGTTACACCTTTTCATATCTGTTCCCAAAATCCTAGGCTATTCTGTTCTGTTTTTTATTCAATCTTTGTTCTCTTTGCTTTTCAGTTTTGAAGGAAATATCTTCCAGATCAGAATTCTCTCCTCAGCCATGTCCAGCCCACTAGTGAGTCCAGCAAAGGCGTTCTTCATTTCTGTTACAGTGCTATTAATCTCCAGCATTTCTTTTTGGGTCTTTCTTAGGATTTCCATCTCCCTGTTGACACTGACCAGCTGTTCCCACAGGCTTAATACTTCATCCGCTAGAGCCCTTAGCATAATTGTATTTGGAGTCTGATAATTCTGACATCCCCACTGTGTCTGGGGGTGTCTCTTCAAATTGTGATTTTTGCCGTTTGGTGTATGCCTTGTAACTTTTCTTGACAGCTGGACATGATACACTAACTGAAAGCCTGTTAGTGAGCCTGGGACCCTGGGCTGTGAAGTTGTGAACATTGTAAGTGTTTCTCAGTTTTTTCCCTCCCCACTTGGGTGAAGCAGGATGGATAGGTGGGTTGGGGTTGGGTATCCCACCCCCCTACCCCCAGCAGGTGAGGCTCTGGTTAACTAGTTTCTCCAGAGAGCAGTAGTGCTCTGGTCCATTCAAAATAGTTTCCTTTCACCTCCCCTGTGAGAAGCAGGAAGGGATTTCTCTCTGATTCTTGGTGTGGGAACCCAACCGAGCTTCAAAAATATAGGCCGCATATGCATGGTCCCCTGGAGTTTGTATGACTCAGAGTTGTCCACACTAAGCCTGAAGTAGCTCGTCATCACTGTCAGGTCTCCATGTCTGGCACAGGGTCCTGTGGAGGTTTCTGTCATGGTCAATTTCAATTCTCTTTATCTGTCTGTCTCTCCAATTCTGGGGCAGAAGTTTGCCTCTAATCTGATTTCTCTGATGGTTCTAAGAAGAGTTGTTGATTTTTTAGTTTGTTTGATTTTTTACTTGTTAGGATGGAGTAGAGACTTCTAAGTTCTTTAAGCACCTAAACCAGAAACCAGAACCCCACCCCTAGTTAATAGTAAGAAAGGTTGAGCATTCCAATAATTTCAGCCCCTTGAAGACAGATCTTCTGCAGCCTTCTGACCTGCACCAGTCTGAGCTGGTTTCTCTGAGGTGCATAGCTGACATTCTGGAATCTCCTTCTCCATTATCCTGGGAATCCCCTCCATCTGCCTTGTATGTCAAATTCCATGTTTCCTTTATCTTGGGTCTTCTTGTCTTCTTTCATGATTTACTTCTTCTTTTGCATGAGTGCATCCTCTCATTGCTTTATGATCAAAAATAATTAAGAAGTATTTTGGGAGCTTGACTAAAATTTTCTTCATTTTACCCTCCAATGGGATTGAAAGTTTGGCAGCCGGAAATCACTCCTGTCATATTAAAGGTGTTTTTCTATAGACTTACAGTTTACGTTCTTGACTGTTCACTTAATACATTTAGCAGAAGCTCAAGTGTAGGAGTGATAGCATCAAATTTGGGAAAACCGTCCCAGGCCTGCACTGAGGGGTGGCTGGGACCTGCCTCACGGTGTCACCCCCCCCTGCCCTCTCTGTGCCCAGGCTGCTCTGCTTTGCCTGTCCAGAGCTCCACCAAAGGGGGCTTCCTCCCAGAGGGGGAAATCTCTCCTTTGTCACGTCATCCAGTTTCACAGTCCCCTCCCCCTGAAGTTCTCTCCCAGATCTGAGTCCCCCACTTATTGTCTGTGACACCCACACTTGTCATATTTCTGCATTGTGCTGTGTATGCTCTTTTCCTCACATCTGTGTGTTTCTTTGTAACCTTCTTAAGCCCAGGGGTCAGAGCTTTATGGTTCCTGTCTCCCCAGAGGGCCTGAACCACAGAAACTGTTTACTTGACTTGGACAAAGATGAAATTTACTCTGGGACGCTCTGACTGTGAGTGTACATCCCCAGCACTTGGTGACCCTAGATCCCTGCAGGTGGAACTCAGGACCGAAGGTGAGAGCATATGTTGGCCACCACTTTGGAGGCTCCTGTCCAAGGGAATCTCAGGGAAAGTTGTTGCCCCCACAGGTAGTACTAAAGGACAGAACACAGACATCTCCCATCCGCCCTCTGCCCCACCCCTGACCCCAAGAGAACACCAAGGGGACTCACTTGTCTTTGGGCCACGTCTAAGATCGAGTCTGTGTTCTGAACAAAGTACTGCATTCAGCACCTGCTCTTCTTGGTCTGTGTGTTATTGGCCCACTGCCCGGTCGGTCTCCAGGTGACAAAACCTTGTCAAAGGCTATCCATAATAAATGCTAACGGGTACTGTGTGCTAGGAATTGTCCTAAGCACTTCAGCTATTTAACTAATCCTTGTGAGGATCCTGTGAGACAGGTTCTGTTATTTTCCATGTTATAAACGAGGACTAGAGAGGCTTCAGTTATCCCCTCAAAGCCATGCAACTAGTAGGGGCAGAGAGTTGGGATTTCGAACCTCTGCTCTTCACCACCTCCACTTTGTGCAAAGCCCTGGAGTCAGCCTGTGGTTCACCCATTTTGGTGGCTGTGAGTCTCTGGAGGGGATGTGCTATCTTTTCTACCATGCATACGGTCCCCCAGTTTCCTTTTTGGGGGACCACCGTGTCACCCTGCTCTTAGTGCCACTCAAATGCAGCTACCTGCCTTGTGCTCTTTCCCGTTGTTGTGGTTGGTTCAAGGGTGAGAATGACCTGGGCCTTTTGGGAATAACTGGCAAATAGAAGCCTTCCTCTGGGGTCACGCTTACAGGAGCATGTGCATCCAGACCTCCAGACAGCCCACGTGGAGACGGCGGGCCTGACGTGAAGCCCACGCAGAGGACAGCAGGATTGAGAAACAGGCAGGGGGCAGCAGCCCCTGGGGACGTTGCTCTAGGGCCCTGTGCCTCCCCACGCCAGCAGTCCTGCACTACGGCCCTGGAGTTTGCCTGCAGGTTCAAGCTGACACACGCCTGAGGCCGCTTCCTCAGCTGGCCACCACAGGGCCTAGCGCAGCTCCCTTCCTTGGGAAGCTCTGACTCAGGACAGGGTCTCCCATCCCCGTCCCAGCTGCGGAAGGCTGTTCCTTCTGGGGGATGGAAGCTCTGGCTCCTTTGAAGTAGAATTTCTGCTCAAACTAGTACAAAGCAGAATTTGGAAATTTCGGAGTAGCTATGATACTCACATTTCCCCTCCACGCACCTGCCCATCTCCCCTCACCAAGGCTCATGATCAGACTCAGAACCCTGCTTCCTTCCAGGGCTCAGCATGTGACACGCAATCAGCCAACGTGGGCAGCCCACAAGCCCCTGCTCACAGGGATTTGGCGGCACCAAGCTGCGAAGCTTTCAAATCCCCAAACCACCACAAGACATTGTTTTGCTTGGATTTGCACACTCATTTACTCATTAACCCATGGCTGAGAGTACCTCCCATGTGCCAGGAGCTGTGGGATGTGCCAGAATGTGTCCTTGAGCAAGACAGAGCCCCTGCACTCAGAATCTCGGTCTACGTGGGCAGACAGGAACAAGCAGCAACCTGTGACAGGCTGTGATGGGCGGAGTGGGAGACATTGTGCATGGCACGCACTGGAAAGTGACACAGCCTGCTTGGGCAGCTGGGGAGGGCGTCCCAGGGCACCCCAAGTTGAAGAAGAAATCTGAGCTCTGGGCAGGAGTCATGCAGGTGAGGGGAAACATGAGGAGAGGATGTGGGATGGCACACACTGCAGCCAGGGTCAGGGGTGAGGTGCAGGAGGCCGGCTGGGGAGGTGGGGGCTGGGGAGCGGACTCTAAGGAGCAGGGCTGCCGTCGCCCAACACCACAGACTGGGTGGTTTTGACAACAGATGCTTGTTTATCACAGTTCTGGAGTCCGGGCAGACGGAGATCAAGGTGCCAGCTAATGTGGTTCCTGCTGAAAGCCCTCTTCCTGGCTCGTCTGCGGCATCCTCTCTCTGTGTCCTCACGTGGTCTCTCTGTGCATGTGGAAGGGGGAGGGGGGAGGTGGGGAGGGGCAGTGGAGAAATAGAGACAGAAGGAGAGAGAGGAAGCAAGCAGCATTCTGGTGTCTCTTCTCCTAAGGGCACAAATCCCATCGTGGAATCCCACCCTCCTGACCTCATCTAATTCTAATTACCTCTCAAAGCAACCACACCCACCCCACCATCTTCCAAATACTATCATTTTGCTGGGTGGGCTTCAACATACGAATTTTGGGATGGGTACATTCCATAGCACTGGCCGATGGCTGTAAGGGTTTGGGTCACACAGCCCAGGGAAGGGTTTTGAGCAAGGAGGGGTAAGTTACCCCCTAAGCCTGCACCGTGCAACATCAGGCAGAGTAGTGTGCTGGGGAGGCATATAAGTCAAAAGGGCACTTTGGGTGCAGATTTGATACATTATTTCTACCTTCTGGAATTTCCTGATAAAGTGGGAAAAGTTGTAACAGCGATGGTTGGTGCCAAGTGAAGTCTGAGGGGCACAGACATGGAATGGCCCCTGGGGAAAGGGCTGAGCAGCTTGTCCAAGCTTCTTCCTGAGCCTCGTTCCTCGCCGCTTGCCTGGGAGGCCTCGGGGCACCAGAAAGAGCAGAGCGCCGCCACCGTCTCAGCCACGTTCGCTGTGGCAGGGTCCTGGGATGTCAGGGCAGAGGCGGCCCTGGAGAGGCAGCCCCTGCGTCTCCACACTGCTCTGTGGTGTTTTCAAATATCTGAGAGAAATGAGGACAGTAAGGACACTGAGTGCAGCTTTGATTAAACTAAGTTTATTCCTTTTAAAGGAATTCATTAATACTGAGATTCTGCTCTCTCTGCTTTGCTTTGGGGGAGATGGTGTCAATGTTCTTCATAATGGAATCACAGTGGTTGTAGATGCTAAGCTTTTTCCTTGGCTTGTTTTAGTTGCCACACTAAGAAAAATGATCCTCCCATGGAAGTCCCTATTGTCACGGGGTTCCGCCGTCTGAGAGCACGGGAACTCCTCCAATCCTCGTTTCACGGAATGGAAGTGAGGCCCACAGCAGGGAAGTGATGTGCCCAAGGTCACAGAGCTAGTCTGTGGCAAACCAGTCCTGGAACCTGGGAGCTCTGAGGCCTGGGCTCCCCTCCCACCCTGCTCTGAGACACGGGTGTGACATGAAGGCCTTGTTCTAGCAGCACTGTGATTGGGCGAGACCATTCGTGACTCATGAAAATGCATGAGAAGAATACAGGTCTCCAGTTGACATGAGATGCCGAAGGGGTCCCGCAAGGCTAGGCCTGTTCCCAGCGTTTAAGGAGCCCGGCGTTCTGTCTCCTGCCTCCTGCATTCACTACTGGGCACTGCTGTGTTTCTCCCCTTCGCCAGCTAGCAAGGCCTTGATTTGCTCTCAGTTACTTTGGGGATGGACAAGACAATCCTCATGCAATGAGGGCAAAAATGCAGGATTGGGAAAAAAAAGACTATTCTTTGAGTAGTTAATCTAAAATATTTACAGACAACATTTGGAGTAACTCCTTAAATGAATCCATATGTCTAAGTAAAATCTCAAATGTGCATCATACATGCAGACACATATAGGTCTAAATTTCTAAAACTACTATGCATATGAAAATTATCATCATATTTGTATGTGTTTCAAAATGTTACTTTATCAATTTCTATTCATGCCTCCATACAATGGGAAATATATTACTTTGAAGAAAAGCTTACTATTTAGAGAAATGTTACTCCTTAAATAGATGCTTGTTAGGTTTCTGATGGTATTTGTACATAGAATTAGCTAAAGATAGTGTTTCTTACAGTGGTGAATATGGAAAAATTAGTAGCCAGTGACATATGTACTCATGACGTTTGTACATTATTTGGAAATAATGCTATTATTCAACAAAATGTTTAGACCTTTAGAAACAATGATAGAAATGATACATTACCATGAAAAAAAAACGCAGGATCAGCCAAACTTGAACATTTCTCTACAAAATCACATGGGAGAAAGTCCGTGTATAGAGGAGCTCTTGGAGATTATCACAATGTCTCCCATCTTCCTCAAAAGCCTTAATCAAGTGACTTGCTTACGAAAGTATTGATGGATGGACAGGACTGAACTGCAACCTGCCTGATGTAGCAGCTGCCACTATGTTGATCTGTGAGTGACCAGAGGGGCTCAGGGGCAGGAGCACATTGGCATTTTTCATGGTTCCTCAGAATGAGGGATAAGAGTTTCTGCACTCCTAACTGGAGGATTGCAACAAGGAAAGGAATTTATACATTTTTGACAAGTAAATGTAATAGTAAGACATATTTGGAAGAAAAAATACAAATGAAGAAAACTACATGAAGTCTGGAAACTTACAGACTTTTTGAAAAATAATATATAATACACATTATATATATACTTATATTTATGTATGTAAGTATGTACATGTACATGGGGGGTGTTTGCATTCATGGTATATGTGTGTATTCATTTGGATCACCAGCAGAAACTTGAAAAGCTCCTGCACAGGCCCACACATCACAGGTACTGTGCATATTTAACCAGGGCAGTGTTGAGTGGAGTGGTGGTCACGGCTGATGAGCTGGGGAAGCTGAGATCGCTGAGGAGGCAGAGGATTTTAATGCCCACTTAAGGGCCCCAATAATTCTTTCCTCTTGGCTTCATGCCCACACGTAACCAACAGGATTTTGATAAAATGACCATGTGTGACATTTAAGACTAGGTTATAAAAAGGCATTGTACCTCTTTTCTACCTTGCTCTCCTAGATAACTCACTCTGGGGGAAGCCACTGTCACTTTGTGCCACTCAACAGCCATAGGGAAAAGGACACCTGGCAAGGAATAAGGAACCAAAGCCTTCTGCTGGCAGCCATCGAGAAGAGGGCAGCCAACTTGGAGTCAGGTCCTCCGGCCCCAGTCAAGCCTTCAGATGACTGCAGCTCCAGTCAACAACATGACTGGTCTGGGACATCCTGAGCCATACATAACTAATCAAGATGCATTGATAGAGACACATTTCACATTACCATAAAATACACTCATCTAAAGTACACAATTCAATGGTTGTTAGTATATCTAGAGTTGTCCAAACATTAACACCATCTAATTTTGGAACATTTTCATCACTCTTGAAACAGACCCTGTACCCATTGCCAGACACACCCATATTCCCATCCTCCCCACCCAGCCCTAGGAAAACACTAATTACTTTTTATTTCTGTAGATTTGCCTACTCTGGACACTTCATATCAACAGAATCATACAAGATGTGACATTTTGTGTCTTAGCTTCTGTTACTTAACATAATAATTTGAAGATTTATTATGTGGTAGCATGTATCAGAACTTAATTCCCTCTTGTGACCAAATAATATTTCAATACATGGATAAATCACAGTTTGTTGATCCATTCATCAGCTGATGGACATTTGGGTTATTTCCATTTTTTGGTTTTTATGAATAATGCTGCTGTGAACATTCATGTACAAGTTTTTGTGCAGACATATGTTTTCATTTCTCTTGGGTAAATACTTAGAAGTAGAATTGCTGGGTCATATGGTAACTGTATGTAACCTTTTGAGGAACTGCCAGGCTGTTTTCCAAAGCAGGTGCACCATTTCGTATCTACACCAGTAGTGTATTTCAAACTCTTCACATCCTCACCAACACTTTAGTACTATCCATCTTTTAATTAAAGCATCCTTACAGGTATGAAGTGATATCTCATTGTAATCATGATTTTCATTTTCTTGATGGTTTTTCATGTTGAGCATCTTTTCATATGCTTTTTTGGTCATTTGTAATAGCTTCCTTGGAAAATTTTCTATTCAGATCCTTTGGCCATTTTTAAAATTAGGTTACCTATCTTTTTATTCTTGAGTCTTAAGAATTCTTAATATGATACAAGTGCCATGTCAGATACAAGATTTGCAAGTATATTCTTTATTTTGTAGGTTGTCTTTTCATTTTCTTGATAGTATTATTTGAGCACAAAAGCTTTTAGTTTTAGTGTATTTCAATTTATCTTACAAAAATTTATTCCTGTTTTCCTTGAAGCATTTTATAGTTTTATGTCTTTGTTCCATTTTGAGTTAATTTTTGTATATGGCATGAGGTAAGGGTCCAGCTTCACTCTTTTGGATGTAGTTACCTAGTTGTCCTAGCGCCATTTGTTGAAAAGGCTGTTCTTTCCCCATTTGAATGGTCTTGACACCCAAATGACACAAATCATTTCCTGTAAATATGTAGGCTTATTTTCAGACTCTAAATTCTATTCCATTGATCTATACGTCTGTCTTTATGCCAGTACCACACTGTCTTGATTATTGCTGCTTTTAGTCAGTTTTGAAATAGGGAAATATGTGTCCTCCAATTTTTTTCTTCTTTTTCAAAGCAATAGATTATCTCAGTTTTTAGTTTATCTGGGAATATCTTTATTTCACCTTTTAAAAGATAGTTTTGCTGAACATGAAATTCTTGATTCACAGGGTTGTTTTTTTCATTATATTTTTATCATTTCATTTCATTACATTTGGTTTCCATTGTTTTTGACAAGATCTCAGCTTGTTGAGAATTAAGTCAATCATTCCATTTAGGGTTCCCTTGCATAAGATGAGTCATTTCCTTTTGTGGCTTTCAAGATTGTCCCTTTCTTTACTGTTGGCTTTCCACATTTTGACTATGATGTGTCTGAGTGTGGTTCTCTGCTCTAATCTACTCAGAGTTAATTTAGCTCCTTGGGTGTATAGACTCTTTTCAGCAAATTTGGGAAGTTTTCAGCTTTATTTCTTTGAATGTTTTTTCAGTTCCTTTCTAACTATCCTCTTCTTTTAGTGCACCTATTATGCATATGTTGATGTGCATACAGGTGTTCCACCTTTCCCTGAGGCTCAATTTATTTCTTTTTCATTTTCCTGTCTCTTTGTTCTTCCCAACGCATACTTCCTACTTATCTACCTTCCAAGTTGTTTATTCTTTCTTCTATCAGCTCAGATCTATGGCTGGGTCCCTCTAGTGAATTTTATTTCAATTATTATACTTTTCAACTCTAGAATTTCCATTTGGTCCTATTTTGTAATTTTTATCTTTTTGTTTCTATTTTCTATTAGGGGAGACATCATAATTATACCTTCTTTTAGATCTTTCAACATGGTCTCTTTAGTTCTTTGAATGTACTTACAATAGCTGCTTTGAAGTTCTTGTCTGTTTATGCCCAACATCTAGACCCCTTAAAGGAAGTTTCTATCACCTACTTTTTTTTTCTTGTGTGTAGGCTACTCTTTTCTGTTTCTTTGCATGTCTCATAATTTTCATTGAAAACTGGACCTTTTAGGTAATGTACTGTAGCAACTATGCATACTAATTTTCCTCCTTCTGAGGATTATTTATTTAGTGACTTGACTAATTCAGTGAAGTCTATCTTCCTTGCACTCTGATGCAGCTTCTGATGTTTCTGCTCAAACTTTTCTCCCTTAATTTTATCTTTGATCTTGGCTTCCTGCAGGTCCCCCTGGGTCAGCATAGGTCATCAGTGAGCCTCTGATTGGTTGTGTTTAAGCTCCCTGAACCAGTAAGGTTTTCAGCTTTTCCCATGGGTCTGTATGTGGCTTGGAGACTTTTTCACTTTAAGGAGTTTACAAGTTTTCCTCACTTTTAATCAGGGACTAGTAGCCCAGACCTGTCTCTACTCACTCTTTGGAGGACTCTGTCTTGGACATGCAAGCAGAATTCCTGGCCGCCAGGGGTGACTGCAGATTGACCTGAGCTCTCTTTGTCTATTTCCTTGGCCTCTCATTCAGCTTCTTGATAGACTGCCTATTGGTGTCACACCCAGCTATTAGCCTCCACTAATTGCTAGTTGATCACTCCATTGTTTCATTGTTTTCACTAATGACTCTGGGCATAAATTGCTCTGCAGTCTGATCCAGTGAAAGTAGAGCCCCTTACCAGGCTATTGCCAGTCTTGACACTTACTCCAACCTTTCCCTGGGCAGAATATCTGTGCTTTGGAGTCAGGGAGGTGAAGGAATGGGGAAATATTTCTTCATGAGCTGCACCAACTGGATCCTCCTTCCCAAGCAGGAGTTGTGGGCGGCAGGTGGAACTTGTCTGTATTCACCAGCTGCCAAATCTGCATGGAACAGGAGGAAGCTGAAGGAGCTTCCCTCGGCTGCTAAACTCCCTCAGGGCGATTCTCCCACAAACCAGTTGCTGTAAGAAAATGGGAACAACGCTTTTTACCAGTCCCACCCATGTTCTTTCTCTATGGGGGGTAGGAAAACAGGCACTGCCCCTTGGTTGCTAGCACTCATTTAGTGCAGGGCTTCTGCAGTGTGGGGCTGTGGGACATGGGATCTGTCACCACCCACTGGTGGCTGAATCACTGGAAACAGCTCTTCTACCCCAGGAGCTGCCCAACCCTCCAGAGTAGCTCTTGTGCTGCACTGCACTGTGGGGAATAGGCTCAACTCAAAAGCGCCTCCCACTTTTCCTGCTGTGTTTCAGTAGGTTTTGCTGAATATATGTTTCTCAATTTGTTGTAGGCATTTTGCTCAACTCCAGAGATTTCGGATGACTGTCACTGTCTTTGCTAATTTTGACCAGTTCAAGAGATGTCTGTCTCTCTCAGGGAGAGCTGTCCTCAAGCTCTTCCCACTGCCGTTTTGCTTCAAAATATCTTTTTAAGTGAATAAAAAAAAACCCTCGAGGAAAAACAGTATTGTTATGCCGTGATTTGTTTAAGAGAGGAAGGAGAGGATAATACATGTATTTGTTCATATTCATAGAATGTCTTTGCAAGGATACACAGGCTCTAGAAACCATTCTTGGGCTCTGGGTTGAAGAGCAGAAAGGAGAGGAGATACGAGTGGGTAAAAAACTTGTCACAGAATATCCTGTTGTAATTTTTGCATTTTGAATCCTGAAAATGTATTATCCGTTAAAACATAAAGCTAAGTGAATTTAAACTGAATCTTTTCAAAACTGCAGTAATATCCTAACTGCCAGGAGCCTGATTCTCAAGGAGGAAATCAGGGACTTCAAGGTGTATCATGAATACGATTCTTTTTAATAGGCAAACAGAAGAGTAATTAATAAAATGGAGCCACACTATTTACACTTAAATAAAGAGATCATCCTCGCCGGGGCAGAGCTGGCCTCTGCGCTCTGCAGTTTGTCCTCCTTGAGAGAGAAACACCTGTCATGAAAGGAAAAATGGAAGGACTCCAAATCAGGAGAAATGAAAGGACTCCAAATCAGGACAGCTGCAACTTTATATAAGTTCTAGTCAATCGTCATGACTTGCACGATCGATACCTGATTGAATTTTTAAAAATAAGAATTAAAAAAAAACATTTTGTAAGACAACAGGGTCGTAATTTCAACCCTTCCCTTTCAGAAAGCTCTCTGACTTGTGCCAGGAGCCGAGTGATCTATTCCAAGCGTCCCCCTCCAAAAAAACCCCACAAACTCTATTTCTCTAGAATAGTTAGTGTTGACTTGCATTGCTCCAAATATAATTTTTATGAGGCCATTTTTGGACAATATAGTAGGATATGCAATAATTAATCCATTTCCTGTTCAGGAACATGAGAATATCTTTTAATTTGGTCTAATAAAAACAATATTAAGATGCCCACCCTGATAACTAAGTCTTTAGAAATATCTACAACTATATATATTTTTTAAATGTTCTAGAAGCTGAATTGGGACAACAGATGAACAGATACTAAGGATTTTTAATACATATTGCCCAATTACCTTCTGCACTATATTGAATTTTCGAAAGACAGTCACATTATCGTCTCTCATCCTACACACTCTTCTGCAGTGTGAACGTGTGCCTCCCCCATCAAAAGGTGAGGTTTGTTTCTCTGCCCCCAAGGGTGGGCCCTGTGACTGGTTGGACTAATACAATATGGTGGAAGTAATGCTGCGCCACGGATGGTGCTTCCAACTGACTTGCCTTTCTTCCTGCTTCTCACAATACTTGCTCTCAGTGCCTCGGGTCTCTGCTTGCTATCGTGCTGCGAGAAGCCAACCTACATGCAGAAGCCATGAGGTGGCGCTTCCGCTGGCACTCCACCCTGAGCTCCCAGGCCCAGCCAGTGCCACCTGGAGCGTGTGAGTGAGCCGTCTTGGATGTTCCAGCCAGAGGAACCCCGGAGGACTCCAGCCCCGGCAGACAGCAGGCACAGCAGAGCCACTGGCTAAGTGCAGGAGAGCCCTAAGGAGTAATAAAATAGCTCTTAAATGTTGTTTTAAGCCACACAGTTTGGCTTAATGTGCTTATCCACCTGGAAGTTTCCTAAACCCCATCGTTTAGGAGGTTTTATGGAGGTTTCATTACACAGGCATGATTGATTTAATCACTGGCCATTGGTGATTGAAAATCAGCAGCCCTCACCTCTCCCCAGAGGTTAGAGGGTAGGGTTGAAAGTGCCGATTGGTTCTTCCAGCTGCCAGCCCCATCCTAAAGCTGTCTAGGGACCACCAAGGGTCTCCTCACTAACATTAACTCTGGGCTGGTGAAGCAGCCGATTCTGAATAAGACACTTACCATTCAGGAAATTCTAGGCATCTTAGGACTTCTATGCCTGGAACTGGGGCCAAAGACCAAATATCATATTTCTTCTTATACCACAGCGCCATATAAATATCTGCCTAAACCAGTGACTTCCAGACTTGTTTATTCATGACCCTGATTACATCTTACATTGTAACCAAGTACACTAACACCACACACACATATATATGTACGTGTACATACAACGCTGAACCCAGAATTCTGGGAAATTATGCTCACCTTTACCATATGCAATATATTCTTTTTTTTTTGAGAGGGCATCTCTCATATTTATTGATTAAATGGTTGTTAACAACAATAAAATTCTGTATAGGAGAGTCAATGCTCAATGCACAATCATTAATCCACCCCAAGCCTAATTCTCGTCAGTCTACAATCTTCTGAAGCATAATGAACAAGTTCTTACATGGTGAACGAATTCTTACATAGTGAATGAGTTCTTACATGGTGAACAGTACAAGGGCATTCATCCCAGAAACTTTTGGTTTTGATCACGCATTATGAACTATAAACAATCAGGTCAAATATTCATTTGATTTTTATACTTGATTTATATGTGGATCCCACATTTCTCCCTTTATTATTATTATTATTTTTATTTTTAATAAAATGCTGAAGTGGTAGGTAGATGCAAGATAAAGGTAGAAAACATAGTTTAGTGCTGTAAGAGAGCAAATGTAGATGATCAGGTGTGTGCCTGTAGACTATGTGTTAATCCAAGCTAGACAAGGGCAGCAAAACATCCATGGATGCAGAAGATTTCTCTCAGAACAGGGGGGTGAGGTTCTAAGCCTCACCACTGTTGATCCCCAATTTCTCACCTGATGGCCCCCCTGTGACTGTGCCTGTCTTAGGTTGCTCCTCCCTTGAGGAATCTTACCCGTCTCTGGCTAACCAGTCATCTCCCGGGGCCATACAGGGAAATGTAAAGTTGGTAAGTGAGAGAGAAGCCATATTGTTTGAAAAGGTTAGCTTTTTACTTCTTTGCAGATTTATGCCCTGTGGCTTCTATGCCCAGCATTTGTCTTGAGGTATCTTTACCACTTGGAGGAATTATGATACTCGGTAAATTCGATATGAGGCATGAATTCTATTTAAGGGTTGTAATTAGGAAGGAAGAAGAAAAGCTATAGAGGTAGCAGATGGAAGAAAACATGGGAGGATTGATTATTTCTTTGACTTATCTTCTTGTAGAGTAACTTAAGCATGTATAGGTTTTAAACTACTAATTAAATTGCACACACACATTAACATAATAGGAATACAGTTACATAACCAAAGCAGATCTATAATTGCCAGACATCTCCAGTGAAGCCAAGAAAACCAGTTAGGCACCCTAGGCATTTGTGAAAATTTGTCTATGATATGATGGATATTGTCCAACTGTACTTGAACAGTTTGAGAGAAATTAGACAAATTAAAACAACCCATTCCTGGGAACTGTTCACATCCCATATGTTCTTTTAACAGTAAATAGTATGTAGTTGTAAGATTTTGGAGCACTACAACTTGCACTTCTCTTAATTCTTGGTTGAGTTCCAACAGTATAGATCCAGTCAAATTTGTTGTTTTACTGTATGCACAGGCCAGCTTAAGATATCTCCTTCTTCATTCCAATGGCAAGTCCAGAAACCAGTGGAATGGATGCAGCTACAACTGCAGCATCGCCTAGATCTTTGTTGAGGTTTTTTGATGATCATCTTCTGGTATGACTCTTCCAGAGAGGGCTGATGTTGGAAGTTCTTCTTCATATCGTATCTTAGTTCATTTTCTGGGTAGCCAAATTAGGCTTTGATCCTCTGTATAAACACAAACAGACCCTTTGCCCACACTTTGATATGCCCTTTATACCATTGTGTAGAACTCATTGGAGGTCACCACACAGGAACTGCTTTTTTTTTTTTAAGAGAAAGGAATATTATCAGAAAAGTGTACCTCCATAGCCGATTATCTGACACCTTTTAAGTGATCAAAATTAAGGATATTTAAAGCATGCATTAATCGTTGATTTACAGTTAGTTTTATCCTATCAAAGAGTAATCCCCCTTTTCTTTTCTTTTTTTTTAAATCTTTAATCTACACTTACATGAAGAATATTATGTTTACTAGGCTCTCCCCTATTCCAGGTCCCCCCTATAAACCACTTTACAGTCACTGTCCATCAGCATAGCAAAATGTTGTAGAATCACTACTTGTCTTCTCTGTGTTGTACAGCCCTCCCCTTTCTCCCTCCCCCCCATGCATGCTAATCTTAATACCCCCTTTCTTCTTCCCCCCACTTATCACTCCCTACCCACCCATCCTCCCCAATCCCTTCCCCTTTGGTACCTGTTAGTCCATTCTTGGGTTCTGTAATTCCACTGCTGTTTTGTTCCTTCAGTTTTTCCTTTGTTCTTATACTCCACAGATGAGTGAAATCATCTGGTATTTCTCTTTCTCCACTTGGCTTATTTCACTGAGCATAATATCCTCTAGCTCCATCAATGTTGCTGCAAATGGTAGGATTTGCCCTCTTCTTATGGCTGAGTAGTATTCCATTGTGTATATGTACCACATCTTCTTTATGCATTCATCTACCGATGGACATTTAGGTTGCTTCCAATTCTTGGCTATTGTAAATAGTACTGCAATAAACATAGGGGTGCATCTGTCTTTCTCAGACTTGATTGCTGCATTCTTAGGGTAAATTCCCCCTTCGCGAGGCGCTGGGTTCTCGCAGGTGTGGATGTGGTCTGGATGTTGTCCTGTGTCCTCTGGTCTCTATTTTAGGAAGAGTTGTCTTTGTTATATTTTCATAGATATATGTGGTTTTGGGAGATTTCTGCTGCTCTATTCATGCCACCATCTTGGCTCCGCCTGCAATATATTCTTATATTTTCAATTTGATTCCATTCCATTCTTACTCCATTTCACCTTAACCCGTGAAGCTGATTTCTCACATCACCAGTGTGTCTCAAGACACATTTTGAAAGACCGCGCTATCAATAGCCAAGATTCATTACAACTCCTCTCTGAGACTTTATGAAGAAGAGAGAGCAGGGAAAGGTGCAAACATGTAGAGCAAGAGAACACCGATCCGTCTCAGCCATCCAGGTATAAGGTAGAATGAGAACAGGTGGGGGCAGAGGGGACTGCAGCCCTCAGATGGGCCCCTCCTCACAGAGCTGCTGAACGCATGGTTTCCAGGCGGTCACTTGCGTCGGGGACCCAACGTGGTGCCTGGGGATCCTCTCAGTCCCGTGCCTGCCCTCAGGTTGTACCTGAGCACCTGTGGCCCCCGCCGTCAGGCCCATCTCTGCCCTGAGAACTCCGCCTAGTCCCAAGGAGGCCAGCTGCACAGCCTGGATGACCTTGCCACCTGACACCGAGAGCTGGCAGGCTGACCACTGCAGAGATCTCCATCCAGAGATGTGGACAGAGGCAAAAAAAGGCCTTGTTGCAGCACAGAAAGGGATTCTGGCGAGAAGGAACAAATATGTTCAAGAAAGAATGGTGAAGGGCTTATTCTTAGAGATGTCATCTCCAAACTTGTGAGCTTGAAGACAGATGTTTTCTGTTACTCTAGGGAAGCATATGGCTTTTACACTTTCTTTATTCTTCCTGGGGTTAAACTGCTGTGGCATCATCTCACTTCTAGTGGGCTGTGTCTCACATTTGTGCACTTACCAATGGGCCTGCTCACTGGTGGGTTTATAGAGCCTGAATCACTTCAAGCCTGCCAGAGACCTGCTGCCCCATGCAGGACAGACGGAAGTAGGGGTGTAGCTGGAGTATGAATTCAGTCAATTCACAGAGCCTGAGAATTAGTGAAGCAATAGGTATTAAGAAAAAAAATCCTAACCTAACTGTCCTGGAATATTGTTTAACCTCGGTTTACTTGCCTTCTTTAGAGCTTATATATTTTAAGTGATATTTATTGGGTTTTCCTTTTTGTGTGATAAATATTAACACATGGTTATTATAGAGAACTTTTAGAAGACAGAAAAGGAAACAAATCATCATCATTGTACTACTTGAGAAGACCACTGTTACTATGTGTGTACTTGATAGGTACTTTCATCATTATATATGCAATTTTGTAATCTGCCTTTTAAATGTATGATTATATTCAAGCATTTTCCCTATCTTGTCTTCAAAAACATCCCACAAAATATTTTCATCTCAACTTCTCCCTCTTCATTCTTTTAAAAAATATATGTACACTCCACATATGTCTTCAAAATATATTATTCAGATTTGGGAGATGCATTTTCCCAGCATTCTAGGTTTTACAAATTAGTATCCTCAGTAATGACAAGCCAAAGTAAATACAGGCTTGTCTTTTACTTTTCCAAAATTGCTTTGAGATTAGGCTTTCTCTCCATGATGGCAGCATTTCTTATGCATTCATTTATGGTAATTTAGATGTGCATTTATACATCCTGGGAAAGAGGCTGAGAATCTTCCCTACTTTTAAAAAAGTTGAAAGTCTGCTACTCTAAACACTGACTTATTTAGAAGGGGGAAGGTAGCCAAGTAAGTCTCTTTTCCAATCAAGTAATGGTGGGGTTAGGTTTCTCTCCAGGTCCATGAAAACACCATTTATAATGCGCCTAACCCTGAGCCACGGCCTCCCTGAACTTATGGACAGAGGGCTCTGGAACCTTCCATAACATCTGCAAAAAGGGAATTCTTTTGGACTCAGCTGATTTTACTGGAGGAAGAGATTTAATTTCATTTTGGGGCTAGGAAGCTGGAGAGGGGAGGAACTTTTTTAAATTATAAATCTGCTCTCTCCCAACACAACCTCTCTTGTGTGCATACAA
The DNA here is from genome assembly GCF_040802235.1 of Manis javanica. Lineage (NCBI taxonomy): Eukaryota > Metazoa > Chordata > Mammalia > Pholidota > Manidae > Manis > Manis javanica. The sequence goes on from NC_133171.1 coordinate 14,484,177, forward strand.
CCTTCTTATTTTTTTCAGGAAGATTAAAACCTACCCCCCACCCAGCCACACCTCGTTTGCTTTTTCCAAGAGCCGATTGGAAGCCTGGTGTGGTGGCCAAGCCTTGGTCCCTAGCTCACCCACAAATGACAAAAATCCACACCTACTTCCGTCTGCTCAAAAATTGCACCCCTCCCAGTCTTTCCTTTTCATGATGTGATAAACTGAAAATTTCTCATTTCTAGCATCCCTCCCTTCTCCCCAGCACCCCAGCCACCTCTAAGTGTAAAGACAGCTTTACCCGTGTCTTTCCAACATGAGGAAACAAGGGCAGCCTTGAACAAGAGGCCATAAGGCCACTAAGTCCCTCTGAGCCATTTTACAGTACCCAGCAGAAGGCTGTCAGGGGAGAATAAAATGCCATTCCAACCAGGCCTTTGTGTGGCTCCAGTGAGTGTGTTGAATGAGGCAGTAAGAGCTTTGGGGTTTTTACCTGAGCGAGACAAAGTGACATGAGATAAATTCCTTCCACGCTTCTGTGGATGCCTGGGAACAAGAGCCCTGGGCTGCCTTTGAAAGCCAGTGCAGAGCAATCTCCTCCTCCGGAGGGTGTTCTTATCTGACTGGCGATGCAGGATGGGGAGTTTCCTCTGTCAGGGTCAGCACTGGGGCCCCAAGAAGGGACGAGTTGGAAAAGGCTGTCTGCAAGGTGGAAAGGGGGCCCAGAACTGCCAGCATTCCGCACACAAGACCCTGCCTGCTTCGGGATCCTGGTGACTGGGATGCGGATACGGCTGCGTGTCCTTGTAGCGCCCTCCTGGACAGCAGTTAGCCTAGGGGCCTGTTCTCCTCCCAACGCTGACCTCGGGTTCAGTGTCACCAGCCTTTGCCATCTCCTCTGGGCATCTGTCAAGCCCAGCCAGACCCAGGGTCTCATCAGCTGCCAGCCTACAGCCTTCAAATTTAAGAAATGCAAATATTTAACCTGGAGATAAGGGCTTTGGTTTAGTTTGACGTCAGCTGAGTTTTCCCTTATTAAGGAAGTGAAAGATTTTTAGGACAGCACATATATGATGGTATCAGCCATCAGATGTCACTGATAAGATCTGATGCTTGAGGGCACAAAGCGACAGAATTAAACACTTTGATCTTCCAAGCCTCCTTCCGTCCTCACCATCATTCCCTCTTGCTCCACCGTCCCTGTGCCAAATACTATTGGGTCAGACGGTCATTTTGATCTGTGTTATTCCACAGAGAGTCAAATCTCCAGTCCCCGGAAAGTCTGAAGAAGCCAAGACTAATCTAAACCACAATTGTAAGTAACTAGCAAAAAAAAAGAAAAAGGAAATGAGATCAAACTTGAAACATTTTCTTTAGGACACAAATGTGTGTTTGTGTTTTCTCTTTTCCTTCCTCATTGTGTATGATTTCATATCACAAAAATTTCTGTTACCGGTCAGGTCCAGCTCTGCTCTTGCAAGGCCCCAGGGCAGTGCTGGGAAGGCGACCCCCCGCAGGCCTGCTGCAGGACACATGGACACGCTGGAGGTCTTTGAAAGGAAAGGAGCGACACACAGCAGCAATTCACCGGAGAATTCCACTTTATTAGGGAAAGGTGCTGGGTTATATAGGAAGGGGCATAGGGTGATTGTGGTGTTACTTCTACGGGGCTGGGGGCTGCTGGCTAGGTGCTGGGATTGGGAGGGGGGCAAGAGGTGATTGGGCTTCAGGTGGTGCCAACGGGAACCGAGGACCCCCGAAGAGAATCCGGAAGTTTGCCATCTTACTGGTGGGGGCCCTTCAGTCTTCACCTTAGGTAAGCCTGAGTCACACGCGCTCCTCAAAAAAGTCCCGCCAGATCCCTACCCAGGAGGCTCAGCTCGGACCTCCGGGTGATTCTAATACAGACCAGGGGGGCGATCTTTGAGAAACGCTGGGCAGGTGAGAGGAAAACCTTTGCCTTTAGCAGTCTGTTGACCTTGGGGACAACAGGAAGGGCGCTGGGGGAGCAAGAGGGAGCCTGAGAAGTGGAGGCAGTAAGCATAGGTGTCTCTTTAAAGAAGTTTGGGAAAGGAAGGGAAGAAATTGAACAACAGCTAGTGGTGGATGAGGGAGGGAAGGAAGATACTGTATACTTCTTTTTTTTTTTTAATTTTAAAGAATGGAAATATTTCAGTGCACTTGAATGCTGAGATGAAATGGCCAACGGTGAGAGGAGAGTGAAGACGGCAGGAGACTGGAAGCCAGGCCCCAGCGGAGGTAAGGAGGTTCAAGATCCCATGCACCCCCATGTGTATTTATACAATAAATACAAATTACTTTTGTATCATGCAAAATAAACATAAAAAATATTTTAAAGCCTATGGGTAAAATTGTAACATTTCCAGATTATTTTGCCTGGCTTTGGTGCATTTGCATATCCTCAGGGGTGGAGAGAAGTTCATCGCCATGTCAATGGGTCATTACCTGGGCAACCTAGGGGGCGTCTGAACCTGAGAGGTTAAGGGGAGGGGCTGGCTTGTTGCTGGCTTGCTTCCAGAGCAGGGGAGAGAGATGGCGCTGGACTGCAGTTTGTAAGCAATAAATGAGTTTTAAACTTTATTTCTCCCTTTGACTGATTTCAGGTTTTAGAGGGATTTTGCCCCGGGATTTCCTCTCCCTGGACTTACAAAGCCCTTTAACATGGCCTAGTGCTAAACCACCAACGGGCTCTGCAGAGAAGGAAAGCAAGTTATCCTGGGAGTTTGAGGCAATCTGTTTGAGATAAGAGCAAATAGATGGATAGCATCATGTCAAGTTTTATAAGAGTGTTGCTTGGTAGTTTGGTCTTTCTTGAAATACCGAAGGAGGGACATAGGATTTAGAGAGAAAATATGTCATGGAAAGGTCCAGTTGTCAGGGCCCAAATACTAGGCCCTGACAGTGGTCTATAGATGTTCAGGAGTAACTTACTCTCTCTTCTCACCAAAAGGTGGACAGTAGAACCCTTACCCCTCATGGCTGCTGTCTGACCCTCCTATTAAAAACATTCTGCAATGTTAGACTATAATTTATTTGAGGCCAATGACCCAGTGATTTTCATGGATGATATCTCACAAAGCACTAGGCTGTGTTAAAGGGTTTTAAAACATTTTTATGTTTATTTTGCATTACATAAAACTCATTTGTATTTATTGTATAAATATATGTTATTATTCCAGAAAATTCAGAAAATACAGACAAGTAGAAAAGGGGAAAAGTCACTCAGTCCTACCCTACACGATGACTACTTTTAAGACTTGGGTGCTGTGTTTCCTAACCTCTAGGCTGGTCCTGATAATCCATGCCTTCCAGGACACACACCCTATGGAATCCCCTCCCTTACGGAATCAGGGCTGGCCCTGCGTGACCAACAGAATATGGCGAACGTGACCATGGGAGACTTCTGAGGCTAGGTCATAAAAGACATTGCAGCTTCCAACTGTAACTGGGGTTTCTCGACAACAACACTATTAACGTATTGGACCAGATAATTCTTTACATAAGGGGCTGACCTGTGTACTGTAAGATGTTTAGTAGTATCCTTGGTCTCTACCTATTAGATACCAGTGGTACCTTGTGCTCAGTTATAAAAATCAAAAATGTCTCTAGACATTGCTAAATGTCTCTAGGGTCTCTAGGGTCAGGGGGAAAAAACTGCCCCCAGTTGAGGGCCATCAACCTAGAGTCTTGATTTGCTAGCTCTTGGGGAAACAAATCACCAACCATGCTGATACGGTGTGTGACAACAGCACTGTGGAGAGGAGCCCAGAAGAGGAACAGAGGCCCCCCAGTCAACAGCCAGTGCCAACCTGCTATCACTGTAGGGACCACCTGGACAGTCATGCAAGCCACCAGATGGCTGTGGGCTTGGCCAAAAATTGACCGCAAACTTCGTGGGAGCCACAGAGGCCCAGCCTGGACCATGCCCAAATTCTTAACTCATGGAAACCAGGGCAGATAATAAATAATGACTATGTTTTAAAAGCCACTAAGTGTCAGAGGGACTTAGCTGATATCTCTATTTAGCAATTATTCTTTAAGTTTGAATACCAAGCACATTTAAAGTAGATATGCAAATCCATTTTCTTTCCTTGAGAACATTCCCCTAGGGTGTGGGTCAAAGAGCAAAAATGAAGATGGGCATGATTTGTTTACTTGTGGCAGAAAACTATCATGTAAAATTAAATTATTCATAGTATTTCAATTAAAGGATAAAACATATGTTACAAACACTGGACCCTGAAGTGTGTGCTGGAGTGAGATGCTGGCCCCAAAGTGGGTCTCTGCTATCATGCTCAAATTTTGGAGAACCAAGCTCCTGTCTCTGAAACAATGGGATCATAATTTTTAGGAATGTGCCCTTCTTTGCCTGGCCATGGCTGCAGAAGAATTAATAAGGCACTTTAGAGGGTCTCAGGCCCTTGCGCAGTCATATGTCATGAAGTGAACCGAGGAGCGATAGCAGTGAGTCCCTGCTGACTCAGACGGCTTCCAACTGGGTCTCGCCCTCCTCCTCGGGTACAAAGAGACCGTGAGTGCCATTTACCCTTTACAAAACCAATCCATTGTGTCTTTCCTAAACAGACCGAATGTACTGCTTCACAGCGAAGTACTTAGAAACCCAAATGGCTCAGTCCCCAGAGCCACAACTCAGAGGCCCCGCTCCTGCCACCCTGATGCGCTGGTCCTAAGCTCTTGGGCCAGTTTTTTGGTCCTGAGGTTTTGTCAAGGCAGCCTGGGGATTTTGCTTTTACTGTGTGTTTTATGTACTATTATCATTGGACCAATGGATTACATTTGCTATAGCTCTCTCTTTTAGCTACAATGGGCTTCAAAGGGCTATTCAGGTTTGGTTTTTAATATTGTCAACAAAAACATATTATTCTACTTTTTACTACTGTTGACAAATATATATTATGCTATTTTTTTCCTGTGGTCTCCAGATAATATGAATTATTCCATTAGTGAATCATCTTTAGAATTATTAAGTCCAATCATCCAGTTCTAGAAATATAAATGTCATGCCAGTGGCTATGCTGAAAATGTATTAGGGAAGAGATACTGGAAACTGGGAAGCAAAGAACTACATATTTTCATTTCCTTGGTTTGGTTTTAAAGTTCTTTTAGCCAACAGATCACCGAATATTTATTTGAGGCTAAAGGACAGGAAGGGGAGTAAGAAAACTCTTGCCGGCCCTGTTATGAGCCAGGCACCCTGCCAGACTGCATTTTCTCATTTCGCCCCACTAAGGAGGGAGGGAGGTTCTCCCCAGTTTCAGATGAGCAAAATGAGGCAGTGAGCACTCTAGCAACTTGTCTAGACTTCTAAGGTTGATGCAGGATTTGACAGGACGTCTGCCTGAGACCTAACCACTCTGCTAAACCAAACACATGACATTTCCCTCTGTGTCCGCTAGAATTGTTGATTACAAATAACAGAAAACAACTCGGACAAAGACATGCAAAGAGGAATTTGTTGGAGGGAAAGGGGTTGGTGGAAGTGGGGGAGCACAGGGGTGTGGCTCAGACCCAGGAGAAGACTGAAGGACCAAGCCTGGGAACCAGTAGAAAAAAGGGACTCTGAAATGCCAAGACACCCCCAACAGCCTCCCTGGGGTGGGGAGCCAGGCCTGCTGCCTGTGTTGCTGAATATGACCCAGGCCTTTGTCTCGCCTTCACAGATTCCCAGAGAGCACACGTGACTGGCCGAGCTGACGGCTCCTGCTCAGCGGGTGGGTACATCTCAACCTCTCAACCGGAAGAGGGGCGATCCGGCCCTTTCAGCTTCTGTGCTGGGAGAGAGAACTCTGAATGTACCCTCCTGCCAAGACCTCGGGTAGTAGGGCAGAATCAGAGTTGCAGTGTAAACATGACAAGTCTAACTGGGATTAATGTATCTTCCTGGCCACAACACGCACTATGCGAGGTGGAACTGTACCTGTCACGGTATCCCCCCAAGTCCATACACCATGAGTGTCCCGGTAAATGTTTCTTGAATGAATGAATTTTGTCCACTGTTTCTCCCACTACTTTATTTGTTGACATTACACCTACAGTTCTGGACAAATCAGACTTACTTAGCTCTATTTATGACTTAAAATATTATGAACAGGGAGGAAGAAACCTCCCTAGTGTCCTTGGCAGTATTGGGACCCATTACCATTCACTGAATAAATGGTGAAGCTCAGGATCAACCTTACAAGTTACTTTCCTTGACAAGGTTCACAAATCATATTTCTTTTTTTTATTAAATGTAATGTATCATTAAAATTAAATCATTGTTTAAAACATTTCATGTGTATCCTCACCATTTTGCATATTACCATTAATGCTTTCTCCAATACATAAATATTTAGCATAGTTATTTATCAGAGTGTACATATCTTTTTTTTCCCTAAGATATTATACTGTTTTATGTTTCAAAGTAGACTACATAATTACAATTTTAATGGTGGCATAACATTCCACGATCTTGATTGTGCGATGATTTACTAAGCCATTTCCTTATTTTTGGACATCTGGTTTGTATGAATCAGACTTTTAACAAGATATGACTTCCGAGAAGATCTAGAATATTGTCAACAGATGGCTTATGAAAGTGATTTTGGCATTTTAGTACATCTACTGATGATTCTGCAGTAAAGAAAATTTAAGGACTGCTCACGAATTGGCTGGTGATGTGGGAGTTACATCTACATACAAGTAGAATTTAAGGTGAATAAAACTGAACAGGATGATATGAATTTGATGTAGGTGAGAAGGAAACTTGCCAAATAAACCCAGGAACAAAATGGAGCCAGATACACAGAAAAAGATATTTTAGTGGCATTACTCAACATGTTAGAATTTTCATGCCCTGAGAGTTTCTCTACTTAATCGTGATTCTATTTAATCTTGAAATGTTGGTGTTAGAGAGTGTTCTCCAGACCTTATATCCCTATACTGCTGAGTCTATCTTCAGTTTCCCCAGAAGATTATTTGAATTCCATACTCCTAGATTAAAGCAACAATTTTTGGAGTGAAAGATGGGAATGGAAAGTGGCAGAATGAGGCATTTTCCTTAGTTAGAGAGAAATTGAGGAATTCCTAGGGTGAATTTTGACTCTGGGGATACCAGGGGTTTATGAAAATACCTTGAACAGAAAAAGAAAAAAGGAAAGAACTATTTCCATAGGATGCACTTTTACTAAGAAGAAATAAAAGAATATGTAATGCTGTCTGAGGTTATAAGGGGCTGAAGCTGGCCTTTTATAAGAGCCAGACTCTCACCCCTACCCACACTGTTCCTAGTTAAGCAATGGGGCAAATTCCACCTCCCTGGAATGTCGTAACAGTTGGAGTACCAAACTGGAAAATCATTCGCATTGATTTGGCTTTGATCTGAACAAACATTTCTTCCTTTTTCTTCCCTCCCTTCACTGTTCCACTGTGGCTTTGCACCAACTTGAAAATTCACCCAAACTGTTACACAACAGGAAGATTCTATCGGGTGGAAAATAGTTTTCATAGGCCACGTCTTTCCTCTGAGACAGACAGTGGTGGCCTGGGTGACAGCACAAAACCCAAGGCCTAGTTCTGAGCAGGGTAATGCCCTGTGTCATCCTTGGTTCTTTTAAATGTCCCTTGGAGTATGTGTCTATAATAGAAAATGCATCTTTATTCCTCAGACTTTATGTGTCGTTTAAATGGCAGTTAATCTGCAACCCCTATGTTAAGGAAGTGATCAAACTCAGTCACTCAGATGGATATATTTAGTTATATATTAGTATATATTTAATTATGTATCAGTAATTATTTGAGGAATAAACTGACTATTAGATTATAAAGGTTTCTGAGAAAAAAATTAATATATACACCATTATTCTATAGTAATGACAAGTGTAAAACTGACCTAATTTCTGTTGATTCACTTACTCATTCGGCAGGTATTTACTGTGTTCAGGCCAAGGGAATGAAGCAGGAAACAAGAGGCCAAGGTCGCTGCTCTCACGGAGCTCCCATTCTTGTTTCCAGAGATGGATAATAAACAAATAAGTAGATAAATTACCAAGAGAATTACATATTTTTTATATTAAAAGATATTTTAATAGAGACTTAACATTATTCTGTCTGGTCCTTTGGAAATCCTGGAAGTGGATAGAGAAGAGATTACCGTATTACTTTTTAAAGTTTTATTTTGAAGTAGTTTCCAATGACTTAAAATATAAGAACAGTACAAAGAACTCTCTTCACCTTGATTCCCCAACTTTAATATATATTATTACCACTTATGTAATTCATTTCTAATAATTATTATTACTGCGTTGTTTCATACCTTCTCTTTTCTCTGATAGATGGATAGATGACAGATCAATGGATTGATAGATAGATGATAGGTAATCAACGATAGATAATAGATGAATAGACAAATAGATGATAATAAAATTGGATAGATGATAGATAAATTATGATAATGATAGATGATAGGTAGATAAACAGACAATTGATGGATAGCTAGGTGATAGATCTGGATAGATAAGTCTTTCTAACATCCTGCCCCAGCACCCCTAAGTACTCTATCACGTGACTCCTGGAAACAAGGATGCACTCCCACACCTCCGGCACACGACTCTCCAAGTCAGGGGAGCCCACTGACACAGCACAGCCGTCCACTCCACACACCTTGTTCAGACATTGCCAGCTGTCTCTTCCCTCCCCTGTGCAGGCTTCTGGGCAGGGCGTCGTGTCGACTTGTCAGTCCCGTCTCTCGCCTGGGAAGCTCCCAGTCTCTCTTTGCCCCTCGTGTCCTTGACCGTCTGCAGGAGCACAGGCCCTTCACTGCGTGGCCCCACCAGCAGGGGCATCCCTGGAATGATGCTGCGCGCTTCTTTCACAGCGCATCAGGAGGCTTGCGTTCCTGACTGTCCCACCTGCGCTGGCGTTCCCTTGATCACCCCATCGAGCTGCGTCTGCATTTTCCCCCTTGCATTTGATTAGTATTTTGTGTGGAGACAAATCGATCTTTTGCCAATATCCTGTTTCCCCTCCAACCTCCACCCACAAGTGATCCACAAATGTATCAATCAACTACTACAGTTACTGTGGCCTAAGAGTAATTACGTATTTCCATCATTCCTTCCACACTTATTAACTGACATTCTACCTTGAGGAAGAGCTTTCCCTTCTCTTCATTTATTTATTCATTTGCTTATTCTCACCAGCAGGGACTCGTGGATTTCTATCTCATACCATGGGTTGTGATGCAATTATTTATTTTGATACTTATTCTAAAATCAGCCACTGCAGATTCCCTTCAAGCTGGTTCTTGTGACTTTCAGACATGTTCCCATCATTCTTGGGTGCTTCCTTACTTTCTGGCACAAAAGACTTCCCAGGCTCATCCGATACTTTCCCTACCCCAGCCCTGGAATCAGTCCCATTTCTCCAACTGAGACCTGGGTGCTAGTAGTGCCTGTTCCTCTTTCAGGCCCATCCAGCTGACAGAGGTCAGAAATACGTGTACGTGCATCTCCGTGCGCGCGCACACACACACACACACACACACACACATAAACATGCAGACATACATTCACACATACAATTTCTATATTTAACTCTATGTGTACACACACACACAAACCTAAGTATATACCAATATTTAAATTTTCAATCCAATACCTCATGGTTCATCCTGTTCCTATTGGTAAGCCCTCCTCAGCCCTACAGGATGGAGAATCCTGGGCAAGTGGGGGGACCAGTTTAGGTTGGTTGGCCAGGGAAGGCCTCTCTGAGGAAGTGAGCCTCAATGACAAGAAGTGGTAGAAGAGGATTCTGGGAAGAGGGGGTGGCAAGGCGACACCTCAGGAATGAGCAGCCCAGCATGCTCAGGAACCAAAGTGGGGCAGCTGGGGTGACTGCCAGCACAGAGGACGGGCAGTCCGTGGGTTGTGCCTGGTGAGTAGGGAGGCGCTGGCAGTTGCTAAGGAGAAGTGCGACCTGATTTGGTTTACCTGTCTACACCATCACTTGGGCCGCTGTGTGCAGGACGGGCTGTGGGAGTACAGGAATGGATGTGGAGCAGACAGGTGGGTGGCAGCCCGTTTCCCCCGTCCCCCAGGCCATGGACCAGCTGCTGCCATGTCCTGAATTCCAACTCCACAAACTCAGATGCCTGATTAAATTGATGATGCTCATCTGCTCAGTCACCGGGCAGTTCAGCTTCTGTTCTTCACGAGATGCTGCCAGGTGACATGGGAGACTTGGTTGCCTGGGGATCTACATCCAGCTCCCTCTCCAGGCTCCTGGTCCAGTACATGCTTCTTTAGCCATAAACAACTGTGCACACCTTGGGGATATATGACCCTTTGAAGACTGAATCTGGGACAAAGCCCCCCGGCTGTGTCTCTGGTCAGAGTACGCCAGCTTCTGGATGTATCACCCCCACAGTCTGGTGAGAGCTCAGCTGATGCTCCAGTTTGACCCTTTCATCTTATGGGTGCTGAATCCAGACACCACGGGGCTGGTCACAGACAGGGCCCCCACCACCCTCTCGAGCTCTCCCATCTCAGCCATCTCCCTTGTCCTTGGTGCGCATCTTTACGAAGATGTACAATTAAAATGCACACCTAGCCCCATGAGGAGAAAAGATCTGTCCCTGTGGATCTATACTTGGAAGAGTTAGTGTAATATATTAAAGTATTTATTAAAACCCATGCCTTTGTCTCATTTGAGAGGTGACTGTTTTATATTTAATCAAAATAAAACGAGGTCATTGGCACCTTGACTCCCACACAATGCTTCCCTCTCATCTTGGCCTCTACCCCATCCTCCACACCAGCAGAGAAGCCCCTGCGATGTCAGCAAAGAGCAGACATGGGGGATGTGCCACAGCAGACACCTGGTGGACCAGCCCAGGGACCAGAGGGTTTCATCTGCTGCTGCTATCTACCGAATTACAGCTCCTATGGGTCAGGAATCCAAGCACAAGGTAGCAGGGTCCCTGGACGTCTCCCCAAGGCTGAAATCAAGGTGCTGACCAGGGGCTGCAAGCTCCCCGAGACCCAGGGCTCAGTCCCAGCTCACTGGTTACTGCTAAAATTCCAGTCCTTGGAATTGTCTGAGTGAGGCCCTAGAGCTCCTAGAGGCCAGCCCTGTCCCCTGCTCTGTGTTCCTCCCCACAATATGGTAGAATTTCTAGGCCAACAAGAGAGCTGCTGCTTCAAATCTCTCTTCTCAGCAGGTCCTCTTTTAAAGGCCTTACCTGGTTAGGTCAAACCCACCCAAAATAATCTTCCTCTTAATGAATTCCAAGTCAACTGATTAGGGACCTTACTCACATTTGAAAAAAATAGAATCCCCTTATCATACAAGTATCTTAATGACAGAAGTGGGATACCATCACATTCACAAGCCCAACCTACATTCAACAGGAGATTGTATAGAACATGTGCCTGGGGGGAAGGAATCATGGGCCATCTGAGAATTCTACTTACCTGATTACCTTCTCCCCAGCTTTTAAAAATTCATTTTCTTAGTGTGGTAAAATACACATAACATTTTAACAGTGTAGTGGCATTAAGTGCATTCAGATTGCTGTACTATCATCCCCACTACCCATCTCCAGGGCTGTTTCGTCTTGCAAAACTGAAACTCCATACCTGTTAAACCCCAGCCCCTCATTCCTCTCCCCCAGCGCCTGGCAACCACCGCACCCCCCCACAGTTTCTCATACATTTGTGTTCTCAAATGCAAGTCATGGCAGGGGCAGAACTGGGTAAGACTAAAGATTTTCCTATCTCACTTCAAAGGCTTGCAAATGTATCGGAGCTTCATTTCTAGTGCGACACACTTAAATATGCATCAAGCTACTTGTGTAGCTTGCTCCCCCTGGGCTGTGACTGCAACTCCATATGGTCCCTTTACTGGGCAGAATAAAGAGTCAGATGATGAAAATAGAGCACACTGCCTGATCCCATATTCCCACAGCCTCAAGTTTTGCAGTGAAAGCAAAACTTCTCACAAAGACAGCAGTATGCACTTTTTTTTTGATTTGGGAAAGGAACTGAGTCCAGACCAAAAAAGCAACCTCATGGCTCTTTCGCGTCTCAATTTCCCCGCTAATGAGGTATCAGAAGTCTTTTTTTTTTTTAAGTTCCCACATAGACAGAAGTAGCATCCTAAAATAATCTGCAGTGGTTTTAATACTATGAGTATTATAGTCTCAAACTGCACAATAACAGACAAATCTTCAGTTTTTTTGAAGCTTCCCTACTCATAAATCTGTCATCATTTAATAGAGTAATTAATGAATGTGACTTTGACTCTAAGGTCTCTAATTGAAGCAGTGGGTCATGGGTAAAAACCTGCTTTCTACCTTGAAGTCCTAGGCACAGCTGTGTGTAAATATACAAGAATTTTGCTCCCTTCAGTTGCGTATGGATGTTGTATTTTGTACACTGTAGATTTCCACAGCTTTGTTCACTCGGCATAATTATTTCCAGACAAGATGCTGGCTCAGATGACGGCCCCTTTCCTAGTGTGGCTTTTGAGTTTCGCAAGCAGCACACTGTACGCTTTCCGTTCACTATGCCTTCTACACATCCTGGTAACGTGGCTGAAATAAATCAAAACTATAAAGGGATCATAATTTTAAGCTATGCTAAAGTGTTTCCAGAACAAAATAACTTGCTCAGATTCCAAACCCGCATGTGTAGGAACTATAATTTTCTATGTGGACAGCAACTCGCTTCTTCAAAGGGAGTAAGAGGGATCATGCCAAGAATGATTCTGCTTTTGAAATGTTCCCCAGAAGCAAGGAGAGAACCTCTGGGGGCCCATCGCGTGGCAGACCCTGCAGTACTGACAGGTGGCGCTGCGGCAGCCCTTGGCCCTGCCCCCAGCCCTCCGCGGCCCGGGAGTGAGGTGGGCACTCCGTGGGAGCCGTGGAGTCTCTGCTGAGTGGCCACAGAAATGTGTTGAATACTGCAGAACTTGTATTTGAATTGGTTTTCCTCAGGAGTTTGGTTTTAAAAAGCAAAACAGATGCAAATTCAAGAGACTTCTTGTTTTAAAAAAAAAGAGTAGGGTTCATTTATATTGTCACGTCAATATTTTTAATGTACTTTACAGTGAGAGAAAACCCCATAAACAGAGAATTATAACTACCGATCCCTGAAGATTTATTTGTAGCTCTTTCTACCTCCTCCAGAGTGAAAGAAATTTGGTTTCATGATGTCACTGCATGAGCCAATACTTGTGAGGAGCAGCTATTCAGATGTACACAGGCAGGTGAGATGGGTGAGCCATGGCAGCATTCAGCAAGCTATGCCCGGCCCTGAGCTCTTGCATGCACATGCACACACATGCCGTTTTGTGGCTCTGACCCTGCTGGTCCCCGCATTGTCCAGCTTTCACCATCATCTTTATCCCTAAGCTCCCTCTTCACTCCCCCAGTGCCTGTTGGAAGCACTGTTCAAGACTCCTGGTTGTTCTGTGCAGAAACGTCCAGGCTCCTTAGCCCGACTCCCTTGTTTCCTTCCCCTGTTGCTTTCTGAGGTTCCCTGGCTTTGACCTCCCTCCACCTCCCAGAAATACCAAGGACCTAAGCCTCAGAGAGTTCAGCTTCACTGGTGCGCCACCAGCTCCTCTCTTTACATTCCATTTCAGAGTCCCAGCGGCAGCCCTTGACCCACGCTCTTCATCCCCATCCTTGCTGGAGTGGGGTGCTGTGTCTCAGCTCACAGCCCATCCTCGCAGATCCAGAGCCTCAGAGTCTCCCACTCTGCCCCTCTACAGTCTTTCAGATTCACTTCCTCTCTCTGTCATCATCCACACATGCCCAGGTCTGCTGCTGGTCAGACTTCAAAACTGTGACCAGGGTCACCAGGAAAGCCAGTCCAACATCATTTAAATAACTGAGTTATGGCTGCCCCAGTCTGTGCAATAGGAAAAGAGTTTAAAATAGAATTAAGCCCCAAACAGCATCATGAAGTCCAATCATGTGGTACAGAGACCTGGCAGGAAAAAGTAGGTAACAAGTCACTGAATGTGGGGACCAGAGCTGGGACACTGACATAGTGAGGATAGAACCAGGCTCAGCCTGCCGGTTGGGAGAACCGCCCTCTGGTTCACACTCCCTACCTTCTATGCCTGCACACGATGCCACCTCAGCCGGCTGGTGATGAGTCCCCAGAATGCACCTGGGAATTCAATCCCAGATATATTTGAGGTGACATGACTGTTTCCATGGTGGGCACATGACTTTTAATACTGAAAAGATACAGAATTGAGAGTAAAAATGATTAAAGTAAATAAAACCTAATTTTGATATATGGGAGGTAAGAAATAATTTGTGGATAGTTGGTACTTTTCTTATTTGTTATGTTTAAGAGGATTCTGTGTGCTGGAGTGTCAGGTCAGACTTATAATTCTAATTAAAAATATGCAGCTAAATAGTTGGCTTAGGTTATGGTTTTATACTGACATTTTAAGAGTAAGTAAAATTCATTATAGGTCCAGACTTTGTTATCTTTCCAGGAATAATTACATAAGTGTTTGGGAAGATTTGTTTATTAATCAGATAATTAAGGAGCCCAAATTAATATATTTATAAATGCTGTTCAAAATGTTATTAATTTTGTTAATAGGACCAAAGATTAATCAAAGACTCCCTTTAAAAATTATTACATATTACTAGATTCTTCGTTAAACTAAGGTTTACAGGTTGAATGTCATGTACAAATGGCATGAAAGGACACTGCCATTGTGTTAATTAAACATTTAAAATATTCACCAATGTTTGTTACAAGAGCACTTCTTATGAGGCATTTTGGCAAGGATCACATTTTCTTCCACTGAAAAGATCATTTCGGCTATTAATGATGAGCACATGCTAATAAGAGACATGAAAGAGAATACAGTTTAGGCTCAAAAGATGTCACTGGTTATTAGCCTGTGAACTTGAGCCCCATGTTAACCTCTCTGAGCTTCTATTTCTTCATCTGGAATGTGGCATAATAACAATTACATCATGCAGCCGATTGCAAGGATGGAATGAAATGATGTGGGCGGAGGAAGCTTCCTTCCAAATACCTACAAGGCATCCACCCAACAGCACCTGTCATTGTTCACGAGGTCAGGAGACCTCTAACACTAGCAGGTGTAATATTTTCTTCCAGTGTCAGTTTTCTTGGATTTTATTGGAAGTTATGTAGTAAGGAAAACTTACAGAGTGATTCTGGTAAAATTTAGGAAATATAACACGTGTTGGCTTGAAACCCGCCAAAGACTCATCTGAGTCAGAGGAAGAGCCGAGGCCAGGACTGGCCTCCCAGCCCCTCTGCCTCCACTGCCAGTAGGCCTGACCCTCTGTGCTGCCCCCGAGACATGCAGGCCACTTCCATGGCAGGCCTGTGTGACTGCCTTCCCTTGGCCTGGAAGCTCTCCCTCTGGAGTTCTGCAGGGTTCACCCCTTCCACTCTCAGGCCCTTGTTCTAATGTCCCCAGAGCCCCCTGTTTAAAAGTACCCTGCCCCACCATATAACCTGTGGGTGCCCCACTTGCCTGCCTTCTTGCTAGCCACACCCTGATCCCCATTTTCTATAACACCTGTCACTCAGCTGCTTGTCCACATTCCCCCACACCATGAAACCCAAACAGAGGTTCTGTCGGTTTTGTTTGCTGCTGTGTTCCTACCATCTAGGACACCTAGAGACAGCAAGGGCCAGGACATGGACGATAGAAGTTTTTATTCTCAGTTCTGAGATTCACCTATTTTGTGACCCTGTACAAATTACTTGAGCTTCCTGAATCTTCATTTCCTCCTCCCAACAGCTGGCATAGTGATCTGTCTGCTGGCCAGCATCGCCATAGGATTAATCGAGGTGTAAGGGCACATTGACTGTAAGGCAGTACAGAAACATGACCAAATGTATTATCATTAGCTGCTTGGATTTGAAAATATTGCCTATATGCACACTGTTTTAAATATTTTCAAATTGGGAACTGTTTTCCCTGCTGCCCTGGTGTGAAAAGAGGTTGCTGCATCAAGTATGACATCCATCTCCAGCCCTGTGGCACAACATGAAGAACGGTGGCTCACTGCAAATTTTCTCAAAACTGGCGAAAATTGGGGTTGACCCAGAGATTCGGGAGATCTACCCAGGAGGCCCGATTAGCATCTTTGAAATTCATCTCATTGTCCTGTGAAATGCTGGACCATGTTCTCTTGAGTTTTTCTGAAAACTGTATGAAGGGAAGAAACTCAGTGAAGTCCATTATCTCTGATAGCGAAACAGTGCTTGTCAGTGCGCCCCTTGTGTCCAAAGGGATGGCACAAAAGTTTAAAGGACAGTCAAAGGATTCTCCTATTTGCTTATATTCAGTCTACATTTTAGAAAATCCCTCGCATGAGGTCCAGACACTAAGGTCCTTTCTCTTGCAAACTGACACAGAAAAAGCCCAGGCATGTTTCCAGTGACCAGGTCAGGGTGAGAGGTCACTTTGGTGGCACTACATGGGAACAGCCCTGCTAGCTAAGGCCACAATGTCAAATAAAGCAAGTTACTCTAAGCAGTCACCCTGGTCACCACCCCAAACATCTGCATTGGAGCTGACTTAGGGGGCCAGGTTCTCTGCGCAGTGGGACAAGCATGGACCCTCTAAGGCCACTGCAGATTCAGTATCAGATGTGGCCACCCTCATGATGTCCCAAGTTCCCAGAGAAATATAACAATGTAAGAGTGTCTAAAAGTTAGAACAGGTGATAGGATGGGGCATGAAATCAGACATGGAAAACATAGGTGTCATCCTAATTGTTCTGCAGCAATCTAGAAATGACCAATTTTTCATTGGTGAAACCAAGAGAGGTGATTGCCTCTTGTGGAGAGACCCCCCAGGTGCCCCAGTAGTGCGTCCACCCCAACCAATCTTCCCCAGGGAAGCACCTGCCAAATGCACCCAGCCTCACCATCATCTGACTAGACGCATTGTGAGCGTGTATTTGACAACACTCTCTCAACTTTTCCAAGTAACAGTAATAAAAGGCCAGTGATTCGATCCTGCCTGCTAAGGTCTGTGGTCTACAGCCGCTGCGTGCCCATCCGCTCTCCTGGGAGGCTGCACTGTGACGCCATCTTCCCTCGTAGGCCTTTTCCCTCATTTTGCTGGGATTCCCAGGTGGGAGGGAGGAAGGGACGGTTCTTTTGCGCATGGAGCCCCCTCCCCCGACTTCAGCGTCACACCATTTGTGTACAAGAAGGAAATATTATGTGTTAAATACTACGTAGACAATGGAGGTTCCCAAATGAACAGAGACAGCCTCTGGTTGTGAGGCCCTGTGTGACAAGGAGTCGTGCAAACCTGCCCCTCAGTGATAAGTCTATGGTCGTGCACAAAGAGCAACAAGTACCAAAGAGCTGGAGAAGGAAGAAAGAAGGTCGTGGGCGGCGCCGGCCCCCCAGCGGCCGCCTCTGCTGGTGCTCCTCCTGGGCGCCTCGGGCGCCCCAGCTGGAGCTGGGCTGGGCCATGCTGACAAAGCCTGTCCTCTGCAGCCCTCTGCCCTCCCTGGCTAGGATGGTCTGGGTGTGGACACGTCGCTTTTCCTCTTAGTTCATGCAAGGCAAGCTTGGAATTTTCCAAAGAAATGTTTACTAGGCAACTAAAGGAAAAAAACAAAAGAAAAAATGGAACACAGAAATATAAAGCTTCTGAGCAAAGGCGCCCTGTCCCAGGGTGATGGGCGCCAAACACGAGTGCAGACCGGCTGTGGAGAGCCGCCTCTCAGCACCCAGGCACCTTCGGCTCCTTGTGTGTCTCCAGGGGCACAAGGCCAAGCTGAGGCAGACTGGAGCTCACGTGGCTCCTGAACCTGCTGATATGTGCAGTACTTTCCAGAACGGGAGCCCTAAACTGCTCTAGGATATGCGCACGGCCAGAGGAAAGCAAAGCACAGAGAGTTTAAGCAACTTATCAAGAGTCACACAGCTGGTCAGTGGTAGGTCCAGGCATCTCCAGACCCCGGGCTCTTACTCATGCTGCTGTTAACCAGAGTCAAGTAATTTTTTCCAATCAACCAGGCAACTCCCAGAATCAGTGAGTTTCTGGTGTAGTTTTCAAGCCTCAGGCTTCTAGGGCCCAAAATGCTAATCACCTGGGAATCGGGGTTCTGCCTCCAGTCATCGACCAGCTGGACTCGCTCAGTGAGGAGAGAGGATGCTTCCCCCCTTTGGAGTGTGGGGGCAGCTAGTCGGAAGCAGGACAAATGGTGTCTAACTGGAAGCAGGGACCCTCCCTTATTCAGGTTTCCTGCCAAAGTCTTGTCTGCAAGTCTCAAAATGTGTCTTGTACAAACTTGCTTACATCATTACTTTGAGATAAAAAAGACCCAGTATTTTGAAGAGGAAGTGCTTGGTTTTTCTTCTCGGCATGTTTCATTCCACAGCTCATGCGACGACCAAGATTCTCCGTGTTTATTTTGTCTCAGTGCCCTACAGGAATTTTACTTGTGGTTGCAAAGCTGTAGGCCTATAAGCTGAATTTGCACGTATTCCCTTAGCATATTTTATCTGAAAAGAAAATAATATAATTGCCTGCTTGCTACTTTAAGAAACGTAAGAAGCAATTCTTATAATACCTAATGTGCCCCGTTAGCTACAGCTGTAATATCTTCTATTAAAATTCCTACTCAATTTAGGGATGAAAAGAAGTTTTATCAAGTTAGCATGAAAATGATAAAAATTTGTTCTGACCTCATTCTAACATCCCCAGCTAGAAATGGAGAGTGTCACATTTAGTCAGCTGGGGCTTCCTCCTTCCTTTTTGAAGAGAACCAAATACGCCTACTTAGTTAGGTCCACTGTCTTGTAAAATTGTATCTATTTTCTTTGACTGTTGCTGATGTGAAGCATGAATCCAGTGTGCTGGAAATACACTCACAGAGCCAGGCCGAGGCTTCACTTACGGTTTATTATTCCGACTAATCCTGCAGAGCTTCTGACTGCTTTCGTATTAACCATTCTGATTTGCCCCTCATTCTGCTGACTGCTTGCCACTCAGCACTCCGCTGGTTTTCCAGTGTTTAGTAACTTATGCTTAGATGCCGCTTTCTTCAGACTGAAATTCAGGCACTGAGCATGGCTTCTGCTGCTGAAGGGGACATAGCAGTGGCCTCATGTGCCCATACTCCTCAGATTAGGTCCCTTCTCCTCTAACCACTACTCATTCCATCACACGGCGGTGTATTGAACACCCACTGGCTTCCAGGCTTCTGCCAAGTGCTGGGATAATGGGCCTGCACAGGCTCACTGCCTGGTGAGGATGCTGGGCCAGGAAAGCCAATGTCCACAGCAGGCCCTGCCAAGACCCAGGGGCCCATCCTCCCTTGACCCCTCAGTCCCTGGACTCATCAGGACACTTTCAGGTGCAGGTAATAGAAACCCACCAGCCATAGATCAACAGCAGGGAAAATGCATCACCGCCTAAAACAAGAAGTCAGGAGATAGGGCTTGTGATACAAAAGTTTAAGAGGGTCGCCAAGGACTTGGGTCACTTTCATCTTCCTGCTCTCCCAGGACAGGCCATCCTCATGTGTGAAAAAGATGGCTGCAGCTGCTTTAAGTAAAACAACTTTCACAGGAAAAAGAAAGGGGCTGTCTCTGCCTTTTGTCTCTTGTCTTCTTCTATGAAGACATCTTTCCTGGAAGCCCCCCATCAAATCATCCTTTGGGTCTCATTGGACAAAACTCAGCCCATGCTCATGTTTACATCAATCACTGGCATGGTTCATGAGCGCCCCATGATTGGCCAGACCCTGGGGAGGTGAAGTTGCCAGTCTTCCCTAAATGTGTGGCTTTCTGGGCGAAGTGGAATATCTAGGCAAAATGAAGGCTCTGCTAGGAAGCAAAAAAGGGGGAGGTAATTGCTGCTGAGTAGGTTACTATGATCACTTTCTCTCAAACTTGGATAGTGGCCAACTTCCACTACAAGAAAAAAATCATTCTTAAATGGATGTGGACTTTATTCTTTTTATTATAATGTTCTTTTGTGTACAGTCATTCTACAATAGCTAAAACTAAAAAAAATTTATAAATTAAGTACAAAGTTACAAAATCAATGAAAGTTAACTGGCAAAATTGATTTAAGGCAACACACCAATGACATTGTTTCCCTAGAACCAAAAGCTACTACCCCCAACGTGCAGAGGCCTCCACAGCGACAGCTACCGCGGTGCGCATTGTATGGTAGATAACCCAGTTGTTTCTGCTGTTCCCTCCTTCATCCTACTCTGGCACTCTGTCTGCCCTTGAAACTGTGGTGCCACTTAGCTGGCAGTGGACGGGGTCCACGTGCGTTCCCTTCCCCTTGGCCAGTGACGGTGAATGCAGTATTACTTGGCGACCACAGACTGCATTTTAAGAAACACTGGTTTAGATTGCTTTGTACCTAACAGAAGTTTACCCATCCGTTTATTCATCACCTGAACCACGCTTGTGTGACTGAAGCAGACAGATTCACGATAAGGCCATAAAGCCGGTCCTGGTGGCATGAGAGCCAGCCAGCGCCTCACACACAAGAGCACTCAGTCACTTAGGGCACTGCATGATGGGCCCTTACGAATGGCGTGGCTGTGAATACCGCCCAAGCAGCTGCACATAACTTCCACTGCTATGCAAATGGCAGGCATCAGTAACCTTACATCTCTAAGACTGCCACTTGCTGAAGATGTAACCGTTTGAGCATCAATAAGAACAGAAAGAGCAATGGTCAGAAACACATCTCTACGTCCAGATCTGTTTGTTCATTCTAATACTAGGAAACAAGAGCAACAATAATCAGAACCAATTGCTGGTTGGAAGACATTAGGAAACTATTTTGAAAACTGGTACAGAAAAGAATGAAGCATTCATCTAGCCTTTCCTAAGATAATCAAACAGTTGATAAGGCAGAGTTTCTCTTTACAGAAACATTCCAGCAAACTAAATGAAGCAAAACATGATTTGAAAATTAGAAAATCACCATTTTGCAACCTCTAATGACATAAGCTAGGTAATGATCATGAATAACCAGGCATCCTGTGGTCCCCGGTTGAAGTTTATAATTGTGAAGTTCTCCTACCAAAGAAAGCTGAACCCGAGATCCAACCACCAGAAGTCTAGAGGGCAGAGACCCAGGCTAAAAGGTACTGTGAATGCAATTAGCAGAGCCCAGGTTCTGTGGGACCAATAATTTGAATTCTTCAACAAATACATTCCAAAGGGGGGAAATTTTTAAAAAGGAACAATTAGAGATTAGAAGAGATGTAAGAGGCATATCATCCAACTGCAAAGGTTTGACCTTCTTTGGATCCTGATTGGAACAAACTATACAAAATGTATGAGACACAGCAACATTTTAAACATGAATGCATACCTGATGATACTAAGTAATTATTTATTATTTCAGGTGTGATATTGGTATTATGGGTGTTTTTTTAAGAGAACCATACTGAAATATTTATAGACCAAATAAGGTGATATCCAAGATTTGTTTCAAAATGCTCCAGAGGGAATAAAAATGAAAAGATGGAGTGTGAGTTGTAATTGTTAAACTGGCTGATGGAAGCACAAGGATTTATTATTTTATACTATTTTTCTTCTCAGTATTTATGAAAATTTTATGGAATTTTCCATAATAAGGTTTACCTTCTAAAAATTCTTATCTCTAGGAAAACTAATGTCTCTATTCCACTCAGTAAATATTTTATTTAGTGCAAACTGGTGCCACTGATGTTGGTGACACTAGTCAAGCTGTCTGGGCTGTTTCCAGTCCCGGGCCAGTGGTTCACTGACTGCTCTTAGATGTGTCAAATGCCCGTGGAAGAAGCGAATTTCAGTTCAACACTCTGGTAAGCATGAAAGATGTGTAAGAAGTGATTCTTGACCGCAAGTATCTTACCAGCTAGTTTGTAGGCAAGACTTAACAGACATGTCTATGTGTAAGCGGTGATACTCACCCACATGACATCAACTAGGGATTTTACACAATACCAAGTGGGGGCCATCTCTGTCACTCAGAAAAGACACACACCCTTATCGTCACACCCGGGTTGCCAGAAGTTCTCCTGATCAAATGGGCCAGTATCCCTGTCATCTCTCCTATTCTAATCTAGTTAAGTCTGATCCCAGGCATGTTTTAGGTTAAATTTCACTGCAGATTGGCTAGAAAATTATTATTTCAGCTGGGGTGTTGGAATACACATGTTATTCCCATGCTATGTCTCATAGTCATTCTGCTACACTCTTGGTCTCCTTCAGGGACCAGCACAAAGGAGATGCCCATGGACACCTCACAGGAGAGACCTGGTGGGCACTGGCGGCAGATCCTTCAAGTCCACTCATGCCAGCAGCAGACAAAGCTAATAATGCACCTTTGCTGAAAAATGGTGTGCCTAGTACAAACTGATTAATTCTTGCAAGTCCCGCATCACATCACTGTTTTATGGGCAGAAGATATAAAAAAGAGCTACAGTAGCAGCTGCAAAAGAAAAGCAGGCAGTGGGAATGCACTGTTGATGAGTTCTCAAAAGTAAAATTAAATAAGACGTCTGTCCTTGAATACATTTTGTTTTCTCAAGCACTCACTGCACTTTCAAATACTGGGTTATTAGTGTCTGGAGTGACAGTCGACCCAGCCATGAAGCATCAGGCCCCCGCTGCTGCCATCTGGGGGGAGCTGCCGTCTGGGAGTCACTTCTGCACTGTGCTTGGGTCTCTGGGAGAACCAGATTCTGAGGACTTGGTAGGACCTTGCCCCTCACCCAGACTTGTTCTCCTTCTTAGGAACCATTCCAAAGGTCAGGACACATTACACTGCACATCAAAGATCAGAAGTCCCAGATTCCCACACTTGGTTGCTTGTCTCCCACTGGATGCATGGCCCAGGGCAGGGCCACTTAAGGTTGTTCTGAACCTAGGGATGGAGGGAGGGGTTGAAGAAAAATTGCTGCTTGTCATAAGACAAATGAATGGAGAGGAAACAGGAGCAAAGAAGCTCCAGCCAGCCCCACCTTCGCAGAATGGCTGTGCCCGTGTCCCTTTCACCCACCAGCCACATGACTTCACTTGTCCTCAACCAAAGCCCCAGCCCCTCTCACCCTAACCCTGGGAACAGGTCCTGGCTCAGCTCAGGGCCTAGGTGGCACCAGGGAGTCTCAAGTGCAGTCCAGGACGATGCCATTTGGTTCAGGTGGGGGGCAAGTGTCATCTCAGCCATGGGTGAAGCCCAGAGAACTCTTGAGCTCAGAGTTGTAGTCAATTATGTCATGATTTATTCCTTAGATTCCCTATCTTGTTTATCCCTTTCCCACTCAACAGACTTTAACTGAGTGATTGCTATGGGCCAAACACTGTGCTCAGCACTGTTCACTTGCAGCTGTTTCCAAGACAGGCTGATGGCCGCGTTGGCATTGTGGGAAGGTCTCTGCTTCTTTTGGGTCTGGTTTTGCAACCTTCTCTGGGCAAAGGAGGCCAATGATGGTACAGGAGGCTTCAGAAATTAGTCGAGCTGGACTAGGATTCCAGAGCTTTCCCACTAGGATGCTCTTCCACACCCATCGTCAGGAAGGAAAAACAGCCCTCCGCCTGGCCTTGGCAATCAGACGGGAGAGGCACTGAGACCCTTCCCCACTCTCCCGCCACCACATCCCCAGAAAGCAGCTGTTCACTCTGGCCCACTGCATCTTCTAGATAAAAAGGAATTGGCCCCTTCTGTAAAACCAGCCTGAGGATGCTAATTTCATAAAAATGCCAGTTTTAGGAACACTGTTATTGAAAATTCTGCTTCTGTTTCCATCATTTCAATACTTTAAACAATCTCTTACTAGTACATATAATGCCTTAGTTTGATCCCCCCTGCCACACCAATACCCACAAAACTTAACAACCACTGTCATTTGTGACCCTTAGCACACTATGGTTCAGTTTTGGTCTGGGATTGTTCTGAATCCTAAACTACCAAGCTACAAGGCTGGTGGTAAGACTGTGGGGTGGAGAGTAGTGACAGTTTCACTTTTGCACGCAGAATGTTACTAAGCATGGATAATTCATTTCTGACAATGCCTTTGGGCTACCATTTTGTTGTGGAAAAACAACAGACCTCGGGAAAAGATGGAGATGTGAGAGGTGAGATAGAGGCCTCCTACTAAAACCACATATAATATAAAAATATAATTAATGCAACTAATCCTGAAAGAGCAACAGGAAAGAACACTGCCCCAGACTGCATACACCTGGAGAAAAGAACAGACCTCACGGAACAGGGTAACCTACCAAAGCTGTGATCCGGAGGGACCCAAGCCCTTCCCCCACCCACCCCAGCTCACCAGCAGAAGGAAGAGAAACGGAGCAGGGAGGGAGTGGAGGCCTGGGACTGCTGAATACCTAGGCCTGGAGATCTGCTCTGGGAGCAGGAACCTACATTACATGGTGCTCTGGAGATTAGTGGGGTTGGAAAGCTAAGACAGGCAGAATACTTGGAGAGACTGAGATTCCAGCTACTTGCAGAAAACAGGGATCCACATCCAGCTGAACTGGGACAAAAGAAAGGTGGGCAGTCTGAGAGACTTCCTAACAGTGAGACAGCTGCCAGAGGGACAAGGATTGCACAGAGCTTGCAGCACAAGAGAAAGGACAGGTGGACAAAACTATCCAGGCTCACTCTGCCCAGCAGGTTGGGAACTTTCAGGAGCTTCACGCACTCCATCCCCCTGGCTAGATCCACAGCTCCAAGGTCCCCCACAGCGATACACACCTGCTGCACCTTCCTTCTCGCTAGCCTGCCCCTGGCTCATGAACCGGCAGCCCCTGCCCTGGTGTCAGGCCAGCCAGAGGGAAACCTCACCTAGAGCAACTACAATTGCAAAGCATAGATGCTCACACTTATGTATTTGGCCCACTGGTTCTGGCAGTGGAGACAGGCATAGCAGCCGGAAAGCAGGAAACAGCTTTTTCCTCCCCCCAGGCACCAACACTGCTCCCCTGCAACCCCCAACATTGCCCCAGGGGCTGAGCAGCTCCAGAAAGTAGCACTTCTGGGCACAAGAGGGCGTCACATACAAATATGAAATGTCAAAGGAACCTGGTTCAAAGCAAAATCCTACATACACCAGAAAAAGAGTCAAATGAAACTGAGCTCATCAATATTCCTGAAAGAGATTTCAAAATAAAAATCATAAACATACTCATGGAGGTACAGAAAAATATTCAAGAACTCATGAATGAATTCTGGTCAAGGATCCAATCATTAAGGAATGGAGGGTTTAAAAAGCAGATTCGATATGGTGGAGGAGATGATAATGAACTAGAAACTAGAGGAGAAGAATACAAAGAAGCTGAGGCACAGAGAGAAAAAAGGATCTCTAAGAATGAAAGAATATTGAGAGAATTGTGTGACCAATCCAAACGGAACAATATTCTCATTATAGGGGTACCAGAAGAAAAATAGAGAGAAAAAGGGATAGAAAGTGTCTTTGAAGAGGTAATTACTGAAGACTTACCCAATCTGGGGAAGTAAATAGTCTCCCAGGCCACAGAGGGGCACAGATCTCCCAACACAAGGGACCCAAGGAAGACAACACCAAGACATATAATAATTAAAATGGCAAAGATCAAGGATAAGGACAAACGATTAAAAGCAGCCAGAGAGGGAAATAAGATTACATACAAAGGAAACCCATCAGGCTATCATCAGACTTCTCAGCAGAAACCTTACAGGCCATAAGGGAGTGGCAATGATATATTTAATGCAATGAAGCAGAAAGACCTCAAACAAGAATACTTTATCTGGCAAGATTATCACTTAAATTTGAAGGAGGGATTAAACAATTTCCAGATAAACAAAAGCTGAGAGGATTTACTTCCCACAAACCATCTCTACAGTGCATTTTAGAGGGACTGCTATAGATGAAAGGGTTCCTAAGGTTTAATAGCTGTCACCAGAGGTAAGAAAACCACAATAAAGAAGTACAACAGTTAATTACTAAGCAAATGCAAAATTAAATCAACTACCCCCAAAGTCAATCAAGGGATAGACAAAGACTACAGAACAAGATACCTAATATATAAAGAATGGAAGGGGAATAAAAAGGAGAAGAAAAAAACAATCTTTAGATTGTGTTTGTAATAGCATATTAAGTGAGTTAAGTTTGACTGTTAGATAGTAAGGAAACTAATCTTGAACCTTTGGTAACCATGAATCTAAAGCTTGCAATGGCAGTAAGTACATACCTATCAATGACCACCCTAAATGTAAATGGTCTGAATGCACCAATCAAAAGACATAGAGTCACTGAATGGATTAAAATACAAGACCCATCTAACATGCTGCTTAGAAGAGACTCACTTTAAACCCAAAGACATACACAGACTAAAAGTGAAAGGATGGAAAAAGATATTTCATGTAACTAATAGGGAGAAAAAGCAGGTGTTACAGTACTTGTATCAGACAAAATAGACTTCAAAACAAAGAAAGTCACAAGAGACAAAGAAGGACATTACATAATGACAAAAGGATCAATCCAACAAGAAGATATAACCATTATAAATATCTATGCACCCAAAACAGGAGCACCTAAATACATGAAACAAATACTAACAGAATTAAAAGGGGAAATGCAATGCAATGCATTCATTCTGGGAGACTTCAACACACCACTCACTCCAAAGGACAGATCCACCAGACAGAAAATAAGTAAGGACACAGAGGCACTGAACAACACATTAGAACAGATGGACCTAACAGACATCTACAGAACTCTACACCCAAAAGCAGCAGGATGCACATTCTTCTCAAGTGCACATGGAACATTTTCAAAAATAGATCATATACTAGGCCACAAAAAGAACCCTTATAAATTAAAAAGATTGAAATTGTACCAACCATTTTCTCAGACCACAAAGGTATGAAACTAGAAATAAATTACTCAAAGAAAATGAAAAATCCCACAAACACATGGAGGCTTAACAACATGCTCCTACAGAACCAGTGGATCAATGACCAAATAAAAACAAAGATCAAGCAATATGTGGAGACAAATGACAACAATAATTCAGCACTGCAATACCTGTGGGACACAGTGAAGCCCATGCTAAGAGGAAAGTACATTGTAATACAGGCCTACCTCAGGAAAGAAGAACAATCCCATATGAACAGTCTAAGCTCACAATTAATAAAACTAGAAGAATAAGAACAAATGAGGCCCAAAGTCAGTAGAAGGAGGGACATAATAAAGATTAGAGCAGAAACAAATAAAATGGAGAAGAATAAAACAGTAGAAAGAATCAATGAAAGCAAGAGCTGGTTCTTCAAGAAAATAAACAAAATAGATAAACCCCTAGCCAGACTTATCAAGAAAAAAAGAGAGTCTACACACAGAAAAAGAATCAGAAATGAGGAAGGAAAAATCACTATGGACACAACAGAAATACAAAGAATTATTAGAGAATACTATGGAAAATTATATGCTAATAAACTGGATAACCTAGAAGAAATGGACACTTTCTAGAAAAATACAACCTTCCAAGGCTGACCCAGAAAGAAACAGAAAATTGGAACAGACCAATTACCAGCAATGAAATTGAACTGGTAATAAAAAAAACTACCTAAAAATAAGACTCCTGGAACAGATGGCTTCACTGCTGAATTTTATCAAACATTTAGTGAAGATCTGATACCCATCCTTCTTAAAGTTTTCCAAAAAGTAGAAGAGGAGGGAATACTTCCAAACTCATACTGTGAGGCCAGCATCACTAATACCAAAACCAGGAAAAAACACCACAAAAAAAGGAAATTACAGACCAATATCCTTGATGACCATAGATGCAAAAATTCTCCACAAAACATTAGCAAACTGGATTCAAAAATACATCAAAAAGGTCATCCATCATGATCAAGTAGGATTTATTCCAGGGATGCAAGATGGAGCAACATTAGAAAATCCATCAATGTCATCCGCCACATCAACAAAAAGAACAAAAAGGACATGATCATCTCCATAAATGCCAATAAAGCATTCGACAAAATTCAACATCCATTCATGATAAAAACTCTCAACAGAATGGATATAAAGGTCAAGTACCTTAACATAATAAAGGCCATATATGATAAACCCACAGCCAACATCATACTGAACAGCGAGAAGCTGAAAGCCTTTCCTTTAAGATCAGGAACCAGACAAGGATGCCCACTCTGTCCACTTTTACTCAACATAGTTCTGGAGGTCCTCGCCACAGCAATCAGACAACACAAAGAAATAAAGGGCATCCAGATTGGTAAGAAAGGAGTTAAACTGTCACTATTTACAGATGACATGATATTGTGCATAAATAACCCTAAAGAATTCACTCCAAAACTGCTAGATCTAATATCTGAATTCAGCAAAGTTAATACACAGCAATCTGTGGCATTCCTATACACCAACGATGAACTAACAGAAAGAGAAATCAGGAAAGCAATTCCATTCACAATTGCATCAAAAAGAATAAAATACCTAGGAATAAACCTAACCAAGGAAGTGAAATACCTATACTCTGAAAACTATAGGACACCCATGAGAGAAAGTAAAGAAGATACCAATAAATGGAAACACATCCCGTGCTCATGAACAGGAAGAATTAATATTGTCAAAATGGCCATCCTGCCTAAAGCAATCTACAGATTGAGTGTGACTCCTATCAAAATACCAATACCATTCTTCAATGAACTAGAGCAAACAGTTCTAAAATTCATATGGAGCCACAAATGACCCCTAATAACCAAAGCACTCATGAGAAGGAAGAATAAAACTGGGGTGATCGTGCTCCCCGACTTTAAGCTCTACTACAAAGCCATAGTAATCAAGACAATTTGGTACTGGCACAAGAACAGAACAACAGACCAATGGAAAAGACTGGAGAGTCCAGCATAAACCCAATCATATATGGTTAGTTAATATATGATAAAAGAGCCATGGACATACAATGGGGAAATGACATATTTTTATGTCTTTTATCATATTTTATCATATATTAACAACTGGTGTTGACAAAACTGGACAGCTACATGCAAGAGAATGAAATTGGATTATTGTCTAGCCAATAAACAAACTCAAAATGGATCAAAGACCTGAATGTAAGTCATGAAACCAAAGAACTCTTAGAAGAAAACATAGGCAAAAATCTCCTGAATATAAACATGAGCAACTTTTTCCTGAACATATCTCCTCAGGCAAGGGAAACAAAAGCAAAAAGGAACACATGGGACTACATCAAGCTAAAAAGCTTCTGTACAGCAAAGGACACCATCAGCAGAACAAAGAGGCATCCTACAGTATGGGAGAATATATTTGTAAATGACATAACCAACAAGGGGCTAACATCCAAAATATATAAAGAACTCACATGCCTCAACGACCAAAAAGCAAATAACCAGATTGAAAAATGGGCAGAGGATATGAAGAGACAATTCTCTAAGGAGGAAATTCAGATGGCCAACAGGCACATGAAAAGATGCTCCTTATTACTAATTATCAGGGAAATGCAAGTAAAAACCACAATAAGATATCACCTCACACCAGTAAGGATGGCCAGCATCAAAAAGACTAAGAACAACAAATGTTGGTGAGGATGCGGAGAAAGGGGAACCCTCCTACACTGCTGGTGGGAATGTAAGCTAGTTCAACCATTGTGGAAAGCAATATGGGGGTTCCTCAAAAAACTAAACATAGAAATACCATTTGACCCAGGAATCCCACTCCTTGGAATTTACCCAAGGAATACAACTTCTCAGACTCAAAAAGACATATGCACCCCTATGTTTATCGCATCACTATTTACAGTAGCCAAGATATGGAAGCAACCTAAGTGTCCATCAGTAGATGAATGGATAAAGAACAGGTGGTACATATACATAATGGAATACTATTCAGCCACAAGAAAGAAAAAATCCTACCATTTGCAATAACATTGGTGGAGCTGGAAGATATTATGCTTAGTGAAATAAGCCAGGCAGAGAAAGACAAGTGCCAAATGATTTCCCTCATTTGTGGAGTGTAACAATGAAGGAAAACTGAAGGAACAAAACAGCAGCAGACTCAGAGACTCCAAGAAGGGAGTAGTGGTTACCAAAGGGGAGGGGTGTGGGAGGGAGAAGGGGATTGAGGGCTATTATGTTTAGTACACATGTTGTGGGGGGTCACGGGGAAGACAGTGTAGCACAGAGAAAGCAAATGGTGAATCTGTGGCATCTTACTACACTGATGGACAGTGACTGCATTGGGGTTTAGGGGGGAAACTCAATAATATGTAGTAACCACATTGTTTTTTTCATGTGAAACTTTCATAAGAATGTATATCAATAATTCCTAATACAAAACAAAGAAACAATAGACCTTGGGGCAAAGCTGCGAAGAATTGCAGTTAGATTACAAAAACAAATTGTTCTGTTTAATAACTTTCCTCAGGGGACCAAAAGTGAAAGGCCAGGTCACCCTGGGCCAGGGCAGAAGGTCAGTGGAGAGGAGTAAAGAGACAAAGTGGTTGGCAGGGTTTTGCTTGAAGGAAGATCCAGTGAGAAGTTACAGGTGGCAAGGAGAGCAGAGGGGCTTTGATAATAAGGGTTTAAATGTCGGCACACATGTTGATTTTTAGGAAGTTTCATGGTGCAGTTACATAGTCACCTCCATCCCCGCTCCTCTCCCTGGCTTACTCAGCCCTTGAGGGGAGAAATACCCCAAGTGGGGGCGCTGGAAGTTCAGGAGGAATGATTTGGTGGGATCATCCATAATCTGGGGGGAGGATTCCAGAACAAGGAGCTGGAAGGGACTGGGAGCGAT
The DNA here is from genome assembly GCF_040802235.1 of Manis javanica. NCBI lineage: Eukaryota > Metazoa > Chordata > Mammalia > Pholidota > Manidae > Manis > Manis javanica. Next base: position 14,514,997 of record NC_133171.1, read on the forward strand.
TGCAGAACCACCCCCACCCCTGCAGATATGAGATGGGAGGTTTTCCCAGCATTTGTAAATGGGGGTTGGAGGAACTTTACATTTCAAAGGGTGTAGTGCCTCCCCGCCCCCCACCAGCAGCTGGAGGACTGCTGGGCCAATCTGTTGCCTGGCAGTTGTGTCCAGGGAGGTCTCTCCCTGCCACTAGGTGAAGCCTCCACCCAGATGGGGGAGGGCTCTTGTTTGATTGGGAAGGAATTCTCCATGAGGTCCAATAAGTGCCAGCGAAGAAAGAATTCCTTAAAGGAAGAGTAGAAGTGAATGTCAGCGGCAGTGCAGGCAGTGGAGAGCAAGGGGAGGAAAGGGAAGTTCATTGAACTTCTGCTCACACAAGGCAAATCCCTCGCCGACTCCTAAAGTCAGGGCCACCTGGCATCCAGTGTCTGCTCCATCTACATGGCATGGGAATTATAACCCTAACCACTCCAGATGCTGGGGTTGCTGTGGAGCAACGGATGGAGTGAGATAATGTTGCAAGAACTTCCACTTCCCTACTGGTCTGAAATAAAGCAGGGAGAGAGAAAAGGATTGTCAAAGCTGAATGAAATACAAAGTGACAGACATTTACCACCAGAGGTGGAGGTTGGCGAGTTCCTATCTTTATCATGGAAACGAGTTCAGAGACAAGTGCAATCGGCCTTATGCAACAAGAAAGTTTATTTGATATAAGACAGTACACACTCAGACAGGGGCACAGATGACCTCAGAGAGGAGGTGCTCTTAAGGGTTTAGGGATCGGGATTTTATAGGGCCTTTTGGGTAGGTTTGGCATATGGCATGATGTATACAGATGATTCATAATTTCCTTTGAAGTTTTGTCTTAAGAATAGGGTTGTTTAGGTGACTGTGTTGATCCAGATCTCAGCTTCCTTTATCCACATAGGTTCATTTACACTATGGAGGTCTATCTCTCGTCCTGGTTACAAAGTTACTTACTTTGTTAAGGGGCTGGAGAAAAAGGAAGAACAGTAGGTAGATTAAGTTAAGAAATAAGATAGGCCTTTTTCCACAGGCTAAGTGGGTTTTACAATGGCGTGACCCTTATCGGATTTCCCTGCTCTGTCTCAGATCTATGTGGCTGACAATTGGATGTGTCTTCTCCTCTAGGCCGGGGACCTAATTCAGCAAAATTAGTGCTGAAATCATTTTGGTTACTATGAAGGTATTGTTTTAACTTGGGCAATAAGAACCTGAATACAAATCTGTCTGTCCTTTTCCAGCCTAGAGTCTGGCTGGTGAACAAGGTCTTTTTCATTTGGTACCATAAATAACACATTCAGAAAGATTCCATCAACTCAGTCCTGCAGAAATGGTGTCAGAATGAGCAACAGTGCGTTCTTTGTATGACATGAACCCTCTGATAGAGAGTCTGCCGGCACCTCCCACTGGGTGTTATACCTTACGAGGGAGCCCCGATTTGCTAAGATGTTGATACAAAAATGCTCAAGAACTATGTCATAGTTTGCTTTTCATCTTTCTTTGCCATATGATTGCTTTTTAAAGAAATTGAAATAATCATCTCTAATTTTTTCACTATAAAAACACTATAGTCACAAAACTTGGAAAATCAAGGGGTGAAAAGGATCACACAATTCTCCCGTACTGGTACAAGCAACTATGAATGTGATAATATATGTCTATGAACATTTTGATGTATTTTTTTGCAGTTTTTCATTGATTTTTTTTAGAAAATTATGAAACCTTTCAAGCATATGGAAAATAACAGACAGCTATATATTCACCACTAAAATTTTTTAAATATGCTACCATTTTACTATATAATTACTATATAAATAATGCTACTTACTATATAATAAACTATATAATTACTACACAATTACTATACAATTTACTATATAATAGCATTCTACTATGTAATTACTATATTATCTGTCTCTTTCTCTTTTAAAGAAAGAAAACAGTAGCTACAGCAAAGTTTCCACCCTGGGACCACAGCCACCCATATGCGCCCACACGCTGAGGCCACCATTGTGCTCACGGCAGTGTGCCTCAGTCCTGGGTCTGATTTTGTGCCTTTTACTGAATATTTCATGTATTCATAAACACCTACTGTTGTTGTGAGTGTTTGTGAAATGTATGTAAATGATACCCTACTGTATCTTTTTGTTCTTTTGTTTTCCTTTCAACATTCTATATTGAACTCATGCAGACCTAATTCACTCATTTTTACTACTGTATTGAGGGAATAACCTAGTTTAGTCATTCCCCTGCTGAAGGAAGGCTAGTTTGTTACCCACTTTGTTGCTACTACAGACATTTTGCACAGATTCTTTCATGTGGCTCCTCTGTATATAATGAATTACTGGATCCTACAGGAGGCACACCTTCATCTTGGGTAGAGTAGCAGATTCCTCCCCAAAATTTCTGGATCACGTGCACCCCAATTTTTATGAGTTCTACTCCCCCTTAGTCTCTCCAATACTTGGCAACATCAGACATCCACTTTTCCAATTATGATGAGGTATGTACATTTTTTTGGCCCTTCCACTTCAAGTTACTTTCTGCTGGATTGTTTAATCTCATAGTTGGATATTTGCACAGTGAGTGAGAATGAGTTTGGAGAGTCCTAGAAGTGATCAAAATATGTTCAGATCTTTGTGGTGGTGGCCGCCTTGCTGGCATACCAGGGGGAGACCTGTGCTCCCAGTTGTTTTGGCCTGGAGGGCGTGTCCTGCCAATTCCCGCCAGCACAAACTGTCCCAGAGGGCAGAAGAATGTTGGAGGGGCAGCCTCAGCAACGGTAACAGAAAGGGACAGAGAGGGAGCCAGTCTTCTCCTGGAGCCCTATGCCAGGCTTGTCAAAGACTCAGCCAAGGTATTGCTTGGGTGAGTGAGGTCTAAGTTGGCTTTTAGAAGTTGAGACAACAGGAGATTACACATGAATTTGTTTGGGGATTAGGGGAGGTAGAAAGCATAAAGGGATTCATAAGTGGCCCAGGGGGCAGGGGAGGCCAGAGTCAGACACATACAAGGGAGGGTTGCATGAGCAGCCCCCGTCTGCCTCACAGGCTCGTTGCCTTAGCCCAGCTCAGGTCCACACTGGGAGAAGGGAAGGCTTTTCTTTGTAACACCTCTCTCTTCATCCCTTGCAACCATCAAACCAACAGACTGGAATCCTGCTCATCATTCCTCCTGTGACGCTTAGGTGTCCTTTCTCTCCCATCCCAGGATGCCATGCTGGCCAAGGGGCTCCTTGTTCACTTGGGAGGGTCAGTGCAGTAGGCAGCCTGTCCCCTCCAGTCACCAGCACACTGTGCAGCTGTCACTCTCCAAAGCCCACTTTAACCAATCACATCAAGGCTCAAGGCCTTCCCCAGCTTCATCTCACTGTATTTGTTGCCATGTCAAAGTTAACCCTGGTCAGCTTAGGAGACAGCTGACAGTGCAGCTTTCCTTCCCCCAGAGTCGTCAGTCTGTTCCACACCAGGGCTCCCAGCCAGCTCCCCTCCTGCGCTCTGCACACCTGCATCCCCAGGCTCACCTGCCTGCACCAGGCTCCTCTGCTTGCCGTGTTCACTCCCACCTCCGAACCTTGCTCATACTGTTTGCAAGGCCTGCAGTATTTTCTCCCCTGGACTTGTTTGATCTTTCACAACCAAGCTCAAAACCTGTCTTGTCCACAAGACAAGACATTGTCTTGCCATTCCAGGCCTCTCCATTGTTACTTTATATTGCTTTCTGGCCAGGAGGTATCCAGGTTACCTATTCATAAATACAGAAAGGTCGGACCTTTTACTCAGGGGTGAATATAATTTACTCAGCTTATTATGTGTGTATATATCTACTTCAATCCCCACCACAAGTCTGAGAATTAGGTATTATTTTGACCATACACCATGGATTTGCATTCTAAGGTCTGTGAAATTTGAAGTGTCTTAATAATTGATGACATCTCACAATTGCAATTGTCTGGATGGAAGTCTGATTCTTCCAGAGCAGATGTACTTCTGTCGGCGCCTGGGGGCACGGCCAGACAGAGGTTACTCTAAAATGGATTCTGTGCTTACCAGTGTGAATTCAGCCCACTAACTGATCAGGATACTGCTTTGTGGTTCAAACCTGCAGAGGAGTTTTATTTTCCTCTCTCTCCCATGTGCCTAGATGGAGGCAGGTGTGTTGCTCATTGACCTTTATTTGTGGCAGAGTTATCTGTTTCTACTCTTACAGAGAATGATTTGGGGGTCTCATCTTTATGTGGAGTGGGGACCTCTTATCAGTCTCCATCTTGGGCATACTTTATTTCTTTGTGGTGTACAGAATAATGCTCTATAAAAGCATTGCTAGCATCTTTGGCTCGGTGACACGGTAATCCCATTTGCGAATGAAAACAATGAAGGAATGAGCCTGTAGACAGTGGTGAGTGAAGGAAAAGCATGAGGACTTATAAACGCTTGTTGATTAATCCATCGGCTGATTGGTTCTGACCTTACGTCCCATGTAATTAGATTCTCAATCAATACACTTGGAATTCAAATCACAGGACTCTTTCAAAGAAGTATACATAGTTTGGTATGTAAACTCACTTAAGCAAACAAATGATATTTAACTTGACATAATTTTAACCATAATATCAGCAATTAAAGAGAACAGAAGCTGGGTTCTTAACATACTTCTAAGGTGCCACTTTAGCAAACACTCAGAAGGAAAACTGGAACCTAGGCTGACCATTTCCAAAGACAACTGGTGGCTTTTCTCCACCTGAGAGCTGGTGACAATGCATCTACTGTCTGACACTTGCAGTGACTGCTCGTGGGTGCCTGTAGCCTCCTCCCTCCCCTGCAGCACTGAATCTCTCAAGGGTTGGCAGGTGAGCAATCAGAGGGGTCCCCAGCAGCACAGCGGTTTAGGAAAGCATTTTAGGGGGCCTGTCCAGCCTGTGGAAGGTGAACGGCGCAGCTCTGTCATGGCCCGGGAGTTCTCAGCTCTGGGCCCAAGCCATCTCCAGACATAAGGAAGACATTTCAGACTCACTGAAGCTTTATGAAGCTGACAGCATTGCCGGCAAGAATCTTTGTGAATCAGCTACATCTCTGTCCTTCTGGGCTGGTTTGTGATGTGTATACATGCACCGACCCACCAGGTTCCTGCGGGAATTTAGTATCAAGCTCTGTGGATGCTTTCTCCCACTTACAAAGCAGCCTGTGTGAAAAGGAGCGAACCCTGACATGTGATGATTTACAAGGGGACCAGCCCAAGGGAAGGAAAGGTGATCTACTGCCCCAGCTGCTGCTGAAAGCAGAGCTGTGTTTGCAGTGCTCGGGGAACATGTATGGGCCTTTGTTTTCTCGACAAGGGAAGGAAAGGGACTTCCTGCAAAAGCCCTGTTGCCCGAGGCTTAGGGAGAAAACTGAGACTTTTTTTCCTGTTTCTAGGGAAAGAAAAAAGTCCATCAAGCAAATGATTTAAGGTTCAATTCCCACACACTCGCTGGATAAATTACAGGATGGTGCTCCACATGAAGTTCTGGGCCTGTTTCCTAAGCCACTGTGAGCTGCTTATAAAGGGACACTCTCCTACTGGCAATAAACATTCCTGAAAATTACAATCTGATAGCCAGTTACTGACATCTATCTCATCCACAGGCCTTGGAAAATTACCCCCAGTACATTAGCATTTTTCTTTTTAATGTCTTGGCAAACCAAGAGAAAAGTGGGGACTGCTCATTCCCAGCACATGTGACATCGAATGGTAAGAGGAAAACGCTGCTTTGCTCTATGCATTGCAGAATGTGGTTCCCTCTGACCCCGCTAGTCCCGACCTGTGCTCCTGGACACAGTCCCGGGTGTGAAGCGTGTCCGTACACCTGCGATGCCATCTTTTGTTGAAGCCTGTGGTTTCTCTAGGTGATGCTGCCCCAGAATGACCAGGGGAGGAACAGCCTTGTGAGTCAGGGTGGGGGCATTTGCCAAGTTTACCATTTGTTCTGAGGAAAGTCCTACAGTTTTCAATGAGGACCGCTGCTGCCTTGGAGATACATGGCTTCTTGCTTTTTAACAGTGAAGCACTGAAAGAAAATCAACTATTTCTTCCTTTCACAGCAGTGTGTGTTCTCTGGGAAATGTGAAGCACATTCTTGCCAACGGTTCTGAAAGTCTGACCCTTTGCAATGCTCTGCGGTTGTGCAGATTTGTAACGCAGAATGCAATGAAGACACCACTTCCTAGAGGAAGACCAGTCTGTCTTAAACCTCAACCACCCACCACTTCAGGCAGCCAGTGACTTTAGAAGTCAACATCTCAACCAGTTTTGCAGAAATGACAGCTGTTTGGAAGATCAAGGTTTAACCCACATGAATTGAATAAGTCTTCCCTAGAGAGTAAAATTCTTCTTCAGAGTGTGCTTAATAGGAACAACATAAGCATGATGCAGAATCCAAGACCCTGGCTGGTGATTTCTCGGAGCCATCATTTCCATATCTGTATAACAGGGATCCTAAAAATGTGTCCTTAAAAGGGCCGGTGAATAAAAACTATATGAAAAAAGATATGGGAGACCCACTTTAGAAAACTCCAAAACCGAAATCCCACCATGCTATTAAACTATGAAACTTGGCCAAAAAGATGTAACCTGTTCTTATGATGAATTTACCAGACCAATCATTGTGCTTTTTATCAACCTGTTGATACAGTTTTCCATAAATAATGAATAATGAGCAGAACTGATACATAAGAGATTCAAAACTACTGATTGGCTATGCAGAGGGCTTTGTTAATTTACAAAGAAATAAATATGGAAGAAAATGAAGATGCATGAACTTAAGACAAACATAAAAGCATAAAAAAAGAATAAATAAGATTAAAAATAAAAAAGAATAAACACAACTCAGACTAGAACAAATAACTGGAAAATGAATGACAGGAAATACATTCACTTCCTAAATCCTTATCTGGGTCAGAATGGAAGGGAGTTGTCTGTGTCTTCACTTTAGCTCCCTTACTGGACCAAAAAAGAGCCTAAAGGCAAGAACTTTCTCAACACTGGGTGGGGCCAGTGCCCAAGCTCATGGCTAGCAGGAGCCCAACTTCAGGGGCCAATCACTGAAAGGAGTCCCAAGCACACTCCAAAAAGATGTGAATTGGCCCTCAGACAACTCCAGTCGGACCCCTTCTTGTGCCCCCTGTTCTGCGTATTGGCTCAGACACTTCAGTGCAAGTTTAACCTGTAGAGGGAAGAGGCAGGTCCTGGAAGCCACTTAGCAAATGTCCAGGGAGCAGGTCGGCCTGCTACTAGCAAGAAAATGCCCCTGGGGTCAGCTGATCACAGAGTACAGAACACAGCTCAACTAGAGGGTCCGTAGCAAGGTTGTGGAGGTCATGTTGAATATGGTTCTGAAAATTTTCCTCATGTAGACCATAAGGAAGAGGCCCATGGAATGTTTTCCTGCTACAGTGATGCTTTTTGTAGCAAAACTCCTTTGGGTATTACACTGACAAAGTCTCAACTCTACCTTACCACATACTTGCCTTCTCCACTAGATGCAAAGACGGGAAAGAAAACCGATCCTGCCAAATGCTCCTTAACCATTTCCTGTAATTGTCACATCAGACTTCGTCCCCTGTTGAGCACTGGCAAGTCCTTTCTTGAGGCAGGGCCCCCTTTCTAAGTCCACAGAATCCTAAAATACAGATGCTACCAAATTTACATTACCTGATGGTCCACTGCTAAGGAGAAACAGGATTTATATTTATTTAGGGGTCTCTAAAAATAGCACAGGATTGGGGATAGTAGATTAAGTGACCCCTGAGTCTAGGCTCAGGAAATCCTGACAAATTAAAAAATGTAGATTTTAAGAGACCAAGGAGCTTCACACAAAGAGGCCCTTTCTAGCATTTGCTTCTGCAGGCTGATGAACTGAATTAATCACTGTTCTTCACAATCAGCTAAGGAAAATGGACCTTCCTACAAAAAAGAGCTGTCAGCAATGAGTATAGATTGGTTCATTTTACATGGAAAAATGCCCTGTGATAGGTTGAATGCTTACTTTCATGTGACTTGAAAGAGAATGTTGGAGATGACATTATGTGAATGGAACAGGATTGGATAATAAAAAGCAATCTCTTCCATCACATGAAGGCACCATGACGAATATCCAAGGGGAGAATTTTGAAGCTTACAAGTTATAATCTTGACTATGATACCTAATGTTTATTGAGTACTTATTATGTCCTACACACTGTATTAAGCACATAATACACCTTCTCTCACCTATCATTAACATACATCCAAGAAGATCTGTTTGTCATTGAGACCTGCCAGGGCTCATTAAAATCACATGCCCACATCAATGGCCTAAAAGCACCATTTGAAAGAAAGAGATTGTCAAAGAAGATCAACAAAACATGACCAAACTATACATTGACTACAAGAAACCAACTTCAAACGTAAAGACACCTATAGATTAAAAGTAAATGGATAGAGAAAACTGTATGATGGTAACACTAATCAAAAGAAAGCAGCAGTAGCTGTTAATATTAGAGCATATTAATAAGGAAAGTTATCAGGGATAAAGAAGGGTATTACATAATGATAAAGAAGTCAATTCCCCAAGAAAACATAACAATTCGTAATGCATATGCACCTAATAACAGAGCACCAAAATACATTAGGCAAAAACTGACAGAACTGCAAGGAAAACACATGAATCCACTGTCATAGTTGGAAACTTTAACACTCCCTCTCAGAAATGGACAGATCTAGCAGGGAGAAAATCAGTAAAGGCATTGTTGAACTCCACAACACCATCAGTCAATTAGCTATAATTGACATTAATAGACTATTTCAGCTGACAACAGCAGAATACAAACTCACATGGAACATTCACTGAGCAGATCACATTCTGGACCACAAAACACACCTTAATACATTTAAAAAAACAGAGTATCTTCTTTCAGACCATAATGGAATTAAACTAGAAATCAATAACAGAAAGATAAATGGAAAATCCCAAAATATGTAAAGGTTAAACAACACACTTCTAAATACATAGGTCAAAGAAGAAATCTCAAGATAAGTTTTCAAATATTTTGAACTAAATAAAAAGTGAAAACAATTTATTAAAATTTGTGGGATACAGTGAAAACAGTGCTTGAGGGAAAATTATAGCACTGGATGCATATATTAGAAAAGAAGAAAAATCTAAAATCAGTAATATACATTTTCACCTTAGGAAATTAGAAAAAGAAGAGAAAATCCAAAATAAGCAGGAGGAAAGAAATAATAAGATTTAGAGAAGAAAACATTGAAATTAAAAACAGGAAATCAAGAGAGAAAATAAACACAACCAAAAGCTGGATCTTTGAAAAAACTCATAAAATTGATAAGTCTCTAGCCAGATTAAGTAAGAAAAGAAAAAGAGAAAGGACATAAACTGCTAATATAAGAAATGAAAGCAGGGCATCAATACAGGGTCCATGGAAATAAAAATATAAAGAAAAACTGTGAACAACTCTATGCCCACAGATTTGATATCCTAGATGAAATGGGCCAGTTTGAAAGAAACAATCTGCCAAAACTCACACAAGAAGAAATAGACAATCTAAACAGATGATCTAAATAGACAATCTAAATAGATTATCTATTGAGGTTAGTATCTATTAAGCAATTGATTTGATAATTAATACATTCAAACCCAGAATGCACCAGACCCAGAAAAGTTCACTACTGAATTCTACTAAAATTTAAAGAAAAAATGATACCAATTCTCTACAATTGCTTTTAGAGGATAGAAGTGGAGGAGATACTTCCTAAATCATTCTATAAGGCCAGCATTACACTAATACTAAAACCAGACAAAAACATTAGAAGAATGGAAAACTATAGACCAATATCTCTCATGAACATAGATGCAAAAATCACTAACAAAATGTTAGTAAATAAAATCCAACAATGTATGAAAAGAATTATATACCACAAACAAGTGGGTTTTATCCTAGGTATACATGGCTGGTTCAACATTCAAAAATCAATTAATATAACCCACCACATCAACAGACTAAAAAGGAAAGATCACATGATCATATCAATAAATGCAGAAAAAGCATTTGACAAAATTCAACACCCATTCATGATTTTTAAAAATTATCTCAATACTAGGAAGATAATCTTTCTCAATTAATAAAAGTCAACTATAAAAAAACCCTGTAGAGCTAACATCATACTTAATGGTCCAAACTCAAAGCTTTCCCACTGAGATCAGATACAAGACAGGGATATCCCCTCTCATTACTCCTTTTCAACATTGTACTGGAGGTCCTTACTAATGTAATTAGATAAGAAAAGAAAAGAAAATGTATAAAAAAATTGGAAAGAAAGACATAAAATTGTCTTTCTTCACAAATTAAATGATCACTTATGCAGAAAACCCTAAAGAATTGACCAAAAAACCCTCCTGGACCTAGTCAATTATAGCAGGACTGTAAGATACAAAGTTAACATAGAAAAGTCAATTGCTTTCCTGTATAACAACAATGAACAAGTGGAATTTGAAATTAAAAGCAAATTAGCATTTATACTAGCACCCTAAAAATGAAATACTCAAGTATAAATTTTACAAAATATAATAAGATTCTACATGTAGAAAACTACAAAACTCTGATAAATGAAATCAAAGAACTAAATACCTGTATAGATATTCCATGTTCATGAACAAAAAGACTCAATATTGTCAAGATGGCAGTTCTTCCAAACATGACCTCTAGATTCAATGAAAGTTATTTTACAGATAGTGACAAACTGATTCTAAATCTTATATGAGAGGCAGAAGACCCAGAATAGAGAACATAATACAGACATACATCATTTTACTGTACTTCACTTCATTCCACTTGACAGATATTGCATTTTTTACAAATAGAAGGTTGTGGCAACCTTACATCAAGCAAGTCGGTTGGCAACATTTTTCCAATAGCATTTGCTCACTTCATGTCTGTGTCACATCTGGTAATTCTCATAATACTTCAAACTTTTTCTTTATTATAATATTTATTACAGTGATCGGTGATTATGACTAACTGAAATCTCAGATGATAATTAGCACTTCTTAGCAATAATGAATTTTTTTAATTAAGGTATGTGTGGGGGTTTTTTAGACATACTGCTATTGCATACTTAAACAGACTATAGTACAGTGTAAACGTAAGTTTTATATGCACTGGGAAACCAAAAAATTCATTTGACTCACTTTATTGCGATATTTGCTATATTGCAGTCGTCTGGAACTGAACCTGCAGTATCTCTGAGGTATGGTGTGCTTGTACAGAAGAAGAGCAAAGTCAGAGGAATGATATTATCCAACTTTAAGGATTACTATAAAGCTACAGTAATCAAGACAGTGTGGTTTTGGCCTAGAAGAGACAGAGATCAATGGAAGAGAATAAAGAGACCAGAATTAGACACCTATAAATTATAGTTAACTGATCTTTGACAGAGAAGCAAAGATACTATAATGGAGCAAAGACTGTCTTTTCAACAAATGGTGCTAGAACAATTGGACATCACATTTGAAAAAAATGAATCTACACTCTTCAGAAAAATTTATTCAAAATGTATCATAGACCTAAATGTAAAAAACAAACCACTAAAACTCCTGAAAGATAACATAGGCGAAAACCTAGGTGACTTTTGGTGTGGTGATGGCTTTTTAGAAACACCAAAGGCATGATCCATGAAATAATTTATAAGCTGAATTTCATTAACATTAAAAACATTAAAAACTCTGCAAATGACAATCAAAAGAATGAAAAGACAAACCACAAGTAGAATATATTTGCAAAACACTTACCTGATAAAGGACTCATATTCAAAATATACATAGAACTCTTAAAAGTCAACAATGAGAAAACAAACAACTCAGTTAAAAAACAGGCCAAAGACCTTAACCGACACCTCATAATAGAAGATATCCAGATAGCAAATAAAAATTTGAAAGATATTCCACATTAAAGGAAATGCAAATTAAAACAACAATGTTGTGCCACTACAAACCCATTAGAATGGTGAAAATTAGGACTACTGACAACACCAAATGTTGGTGATGATGTAGAGCAACAGGATCTCTCTTTCACTGCTGATGAGAATACGAAATGTTACAGCCACTTTGGAAGACACTTTGGCAGTTTCTTACAAAACTAAGCATACTCTTACCTGATAATCCAGCAATTGTGCTTCTTGGTATTTACCCAAAGGAGATGCAAGCTATGTCCACACAAAAACCTGTACATGGATGTTTATAGCAGCTTTATTTATAACTGCAAAAATTTGGAAGCAACCAAGATGTCTGTCCTTCAGTAGGTGAGTGGATGAACTGTGGTACATCCAGACAAGGGAATATTATTTAGCTCTAAAAAGAAATGAACTCTCAAGCTATGAAAAGACATGGAGGAATCTTAAATTCATCTTACTAAGTGAGCCAATCTGAAAATTCTACATACTATATGATTCCAACTATACAATGTCCTGGAAAAGGAAAAACTACAGAGATAATAAAGATGGTTACTAAGGGTTAGCAGATAGACTAGGATAAGCAGGCAGAGCACAGGGAGTTTTTAGGGCAGTGCAAATACTCTGCATGTTACCACAGTGATAGATATACGTCATCATACATTTGTTTCAACCCATAGAATGCACAACGCCAAGAATGAATCCTAATGTAAACTCTGGACTTCTGGTGACTTTGTGGCAATGTAGGTTCATCCATTGTAACAAATGTCCCACATGGTAGGAGATGTTGATAATAAGGTAGGCTGTGCATGTATGGAGACACAGGGTATATAGGAAATGTATGTATCTTCCACACAATTTGGCTATGAACCTAAAACTGTTCTGTTTAGAAATTTAAATTGAATTAAATTTTAAATTAAAAACAACAGCATCAGGTACCAGAAGCATGGGTGCAATGATGCAGTAGCCAGGCAGCCCCACATCAGGAAAGCTCTCCTACTCTTCAGTCAAGCAGCCCACTTTCCTGGAAAAATCACTCCAAGTATCCCAAGGGAAGGTCAGTTAAGCTGGAGGGGCAATAAATGTTGAGCCCAGAAGAAGATAGACAAGCTCGCCAAACCCATTCCTGTAAAAGTAGAAATTAAGCCATAAAAGGTCAACAGAAAAGATAATATTCAGACAAAAAAGGTGGAAACAAAAGATAAAAGGACAAAGTAGTCAACCAAGAAACTGTAAAAACAGAGAACCTAGAAACAAGGAGAGTCCAGCTTGCAATGAAGGCGAGGGGGAAGCCGTATCTGATTAACATCCTATACTGAGTCTTATCAAAGGTCTTTCATCTTCCTTCTTGTATAATCCAGATAAATAGTGTAACAACTATTTTGTAAATTCAAGTTTTAGAGCCCAAGAAATATTTTTAAAAGGAATCTCACCTTATTCTTTAAAAAAAAATGTAGATCAGTGGAAATGCCCATTTTTTTTAACCAGTCAAGTGTTGATCAGAAAATGGTGGAATAATGACCTAGGGGAGGCTTTGAATGTTTGGATGTTAGTTAATATTCTATAGGTGTGTGAGAGATGGTGAGTTTTTATATCTCATAATGTCAGCAAAGGAAATAGCACGCTGGAGTCACAACCATGGACTTTATATGTCTTAGACAGTTTGAATTCGTTTTCTTCGCGTGTTGTTTGTTGGAGGATTGTGCCCCGGTCTTGGGTCCCTCTGACAGAACTGGAAGCTCTCTGTGACATCTTCGGTGATGGTTGTCCAGTTTTCCCTAATAACTTTGCTAATGTGTTGTGAAGGATTGGAATTTTGAGTATGCAGTGTGTATGGTGTTGAGTTGCAAATTAGTAGAAACTTAGAACTAGTAGTTTATCAATAACACAAGAGCTTGGTACTTGCTGTCTTCTTCATAAAAACAATCTGTCTCCAAAATTTAAGCCAGAAAGACACTGGAGTAATGGTTCAGAAAGGATTATAACAAAGGCCTTTATATTTTTAGTTCTTATACTAAGAATTGTTCATAATATCTGAATATGGATGCTCAAACAAAAGCTAATAAAATCTAAATTATGAAAGAAAAATACCATTTAAAATTGCATCAAAGATATGAAATTCTTTGCCTGGGTTTTTTTTTTTTTTGCATGTACATGTCCAGTTCTTCCAAGTTTTTGAAAAGACTATCCTGTTTTCATTGAATTGCCTTTGCTCCTCTGTGAAAGATCAGTTGATTGTATTTTTGTACTTCTGGCCTCTTTATTTTGTTTCATTGATTACTTCTCTACTCCCTCACCAATACCACACTACCTCGATGATACTAAGTCTTAAACTTGGACAGTGTCATCCTTCTTACTTTGATCTTCTATTTCAGTATTTAGTTGGCTATTCTAGTCTTTTGCCTCTCAATATAGAAGTAGTTTGCCAATATCTACAAAATAATTTGATTGGGATTTTGATTGGGATTGTGTTGAATCTGTAGTCCAAGTCAGGGAGAACTCAGATCTTGACAAACTAACATGAGTATGGATTAGCTCTCCATTTATTTATTTATTTATTTACTTCCTTATTTATATTTTGGCATCATTAATGTTACAATTACATGAGCAACATTATGATTGCTAGACTCCCCCCATTACCAAGTCCCCACCCATACCCATTACAGTCACTGTCCATCAGGGTAGTAAGATGCTATAAAATCACTACTTGTCTTCTCTGTATTATGCTGCCTTCCCCGCACCACCACCCCCAAATTATGTGTGCTAATTATAATGCCCCATTTTCCCCTTTATCCCTCCCTTCCCACCCATCCTTCCCAGTCCCTTTACCTTTGGTAACTGTTAGTCCATTCTTGGGTTCTGTGATTCTGCTGCTGTTTTGTTCCTTGTTTTTGCTTTGTTGTTACACTACACAGATGAGTGAAATCATCTGGTATTTGTTTTTCTCCACCTCGCTTATGTCACTGACATTAATACCCTCTACTTCCATCCATGTTGCTGCAAATGGTAGGATGTGTTTTCTTCTTATGGCTGAATAATATTCCATTGTGTATATGTACCACATCTTCTTTATCCATTCACCTACTGATGGACATTCAGGTTGCTTCCATTTCTTGGCTATTGTAAACAGTGCTGTGATAAACATAGGGGGCATCTGTCTTTTTCAAACTGGGCTCCTACATTCTTAGGGTAAATTCCTAGGACTAGAAATCCTGGGTCAAATGGTATTTCTATTTTGAGTTTTTTGAGGAACCTCCATACTGCTTTCCACAATGGTTGAACTAATTTACATTCCCACCAGCAATGTAGGAGGGTTCCCCTTTCTCTGCATCCTAACCAACATTTGTTGTTGTTTGTTTTTAGACGGTGGCCATCCTAACTGGTGTGAGGTGATATCTCATTGTGGTTTTAATTTGCATTTCTCTGATTACTGATGTGGAGCATCTTTTCATGTGTCTGTTGGTCATCTGAATTTCTTCTTTGGAGAACTGTCTGTTCAGATCCTCTGTCCATTTATTAATTGAATTATCTGCTTTTTGTTGAGGTACATGAGCTCTTTATATATTTTAGACATCAACACCTTATCAGATATGTCATTTATGAATATATTCTCCCATACTGTAGGATGTCTTTTTGTTCTACTGGTGGTGTTCTTTGCTGTACAGAAGCTTTTTAGTTTGATATAGTCCCACTAATTCATTTTTGCTTTTGTTTCCCTTGCCTGGGGAGATATGTTCGTGAAGAAGTTGCTCATGTTTATGTCCAAGAGATTTTTGCCTATGTGTTTTTCTAAGAGTTTTATGGTTTCATAACTTACATTCAGGTCTTTGATCCATTTCAAGTTTACTTTTGTGTATGGAGTTAGACAATAATCCAGTTTCATTCTCTTATATGAAGCTGTCCCATTTTGCCAACACCAGCTGTTGAAGAGGCTGTCATTTCCCTGTTGTATATCCATGGCTCCTTTATCATATATTAATTAATTTACCATATATGCTTGGGTTAATATCTGGACTCCCTATCCTGTTCCACTGGTCTATGGGTCTGTTCTTGTGCCAGTATCAAATTGTCTCGATTACTGTGGCTTTGTAGTAGAGCTTGAAGTTGGGAAGTGAGATCCACCCCCCACCCCCGCACTTTATTCTTCCTTCTCAGGATTGCTTTGGTTATTCAGGGTCTTTTGTGGTTCCATATGAATTTTAGAACTATTTGTTCCAGTTCATTGAAGAGTGCTGTTGGGATTTTGATAGGGATTGCATTGAACCTACAGATTGCTTTAAACAGGATGGCCATTTTGCCAATATTAATTCTTCCTACCCAAGAGCATGGGATGAGTTTCCATTTGTTAGTGCCCTCTTTAATTTCTCTTAAGAGTGTCTTGTAGTTTTCAGGGTATAGGTCTTTCACTTCCTTGCTTAGGTTTATTCCTAGGTGTTTTATTCTTTTTGATGCAGTTGTGAATGGAATTGTTTTCCTGATTTCTCTTTCTGCTAGTTCATCATAAGTGTATAAGAATGCAACATATTTCTGTGTATTAATTTTGTATGCTGCAACTTTGCTGAATTCAGATATATATTCTAGCAGTATTGGAGTGGAATCTTTAGGGTTTGTTATGTACAATATCATGTCATCTGCAAACAGTGGCAGTTTGACTTCTTCCTTACCCATGTTGATGCCTTTAATTTGTGTTGTCTGATTGGAGTGGCTAAGACCTCCAGTACTATGCTTAATAAAAGCGGGGAGAGTGGTCATCCTTGTCTTGTTCCAGATCTTAACAGAAAAACTTTCAGCTTCTCTGTGTTAAGTATAATGTTGGCTGTGGGTTTGTCATATATGGCTTTTATTATGTTGAGGTATTGCCCTCTATACCCATTGTGCTGAGAGTTTTTATCAAGAATGGATGTTGAATTTTGTTGAATGCTTTTTCAGCATCTATGGAGATGATCATGTGGATCTTGTCCTTCTTTTTGTTTATGTGGTGGATGATGTTGATGGATTTTTGAATGTTGTACCATCCTTGTATCCCTGAGATGAATCACACTTGATCATGGATAAAACTCTTGATGTGTTTTTGAATTTGGTTTGCTAACATTTTGTTGAGTATTTTTGCATCTATGTTCATCAGGGATATTGGTCTGTAATTTTCATTTTTGGTGGTGTCTTTGCCTTATTTTGGTTTTAGAGTGATGCTGGCTTCATAGAATGAGTTTGGGAGTATTCCCTCCTCTTCTATTTTTTGGAAAACTTTCAGGAGAATGGGTATTATGTCTTCTCTAAATGTCTGATAAAATTCAGCAGTGAATCCGTCTGGTCCAGGAGTTCTCTTCTTGGGTAGTTTTTTGATTACCAGTTCAATTTCATTGCTGCTAATTGGTCTGTTTAGATTTTCCTTTTCTTGCTTGGTCAGTGTTGGGAGATTGTATTTTTCTAGAAAATTTTCCATTTCCTCTAGGTTATCCAGTTTACTAGCATATAGATTTTCATAGTATTCTCTAATAATTCTTTGTATTTCTGTGGTGTCCATAGTGATTTTTCCTTTCTCATTTCTGATTCTGTTTATGTGTGTAGATTCTCTTTTTCTCTTAATAAGTCTGGCTAGAGGTTTGTCTATTTTGTTTATTTTCTCAAAGAACCAGCTCTTGGTTTCGTTAATTTTTTCTGTTGTTTTATTCTTCTCAGTTTTACTTATTTCTTCTCTGATCTTTATTATGTCCCTCCTTCTGCTGACTTTGGCCTCATTTGTTCTTCTTTTTCCAGTTTCAATAACTGTAAATTTAGACTATTCATTTGGGATTGTTCTTCTTTCTTTAAATAGGCCTGGATTGCTATATACTTTCCTCTTAGAACTGCCTTCACTGCGTTCCACATAAGTTGGGGTGTTGTGCTGTCATTGTCATTTGTCTCCATATATTGCTTGATCTCAGTTTTAATTTGGTCATTGAGCCACTGATTATTTAGGAACATGTTGTTAAGCCTCCATGTGTTTGTGAGCCTTTTTATTTCCTTTGTACAATTTATTTCTAGTTTTATACCTTTGTGATCTGAGAAGTTGGTTGGTAGAATTTCAATCTTTTTGGATTTACTAAGGCTCTTTTTGTGGCCTAGTATGTAGTCTATTCTGGAAAATGTACCATGTGCACTTGAGAAGAATGTGTATCCTGCTGCTTTTGGGTGAAGTGTTCTGTAGCTGTCTGTTGAGTCCATCTGTTTAGTGTGTTGTTCAGTGCTACTGTTTCCTTACTTATTTTCTGTCTGGTTGATCTGTCCTTTGGAGTAAGTGGTGTGTTGAAGTCTCCTATAATCAATGCATTGCATTCTATTTCCTCCTTTAATTCTGTTAGTATTTGTTTCACATATGTAGGTGCTCCTGTGTGGGGTACAAAGATATTTATGTTATATCCTCTTGTTGGACAGCCCCTTTATCATTATGTAATGTCCTTCTTTATCTCTTGTTACTTTCTTTGTTTTGAAGTCTATTTTATCTGATTCAAGTACTGCAACACCTTTTTTCTCCCTATTAGTTGCATGAAATATCTTTTTCCATCCCTTCACTTTTAGTATCTGTATGTCTTTGAATTTAAAGTGAGTTTCATGTAGGCACCATATACATGAGTCTTGCTTTTTTATCCATTGTATTACTCTGTGTCTTTTGATTGGTGCATTCAGTCCATTTACCTTTAGGGTGATTATCAATAAATATGTACTCATCGTCATTACAGCTTTAGATTCGTGATTCCAAAGGTTCAAGGGTAGCTATTTTACTATCTAACCATCTAATTTAACTCACTTATTATGCTATTATAAACACAGTCTGATGATTCTTTATTTCTCTCCCTTATTTTTTTTCCTGCTCCACTCCTTATATGTCAAATGTTTTATTCTGTACTCTTTTGTGTTTCTCTTGACTGATTTTGTGGATCGCTGATTTTATTTTTCATTAAGTTAGTATTTTGTTTGTCTACTTACTTTCCTGTGGTTTTATTTTCTCTGGTGACATCTGTTTAGCCTTAGGAGCACTTCCACCTAGAGCAGTCCCTTTAAAATACACTGTAGAGATTGTTTGTGGGATGTAAATTCCTTCAACTTTTGCTTGTCTTGGAATTGTTTAATCCCTCCTTCAAATTTAAATGATAATCTTGCTGGATACAGTATTCTTGGTTTGAGGCCCTTCTGTTTCATCACATTGAATGTATCATGCCATTCTCTTCTGGCCTGTAAGGTTTCTGCTGAGAAATCTCATGATAGCCTAATGGGTTTTCCTTTGTAGGTGATCTTTTTTCTCTTTCTGGCTGCTTTTAATACTCTGTCCTTGTCTTTGATCTTTGCCTTTTTAATTATTATATGTCTTGGTGTTGTCCTCCTTGGATCCCAAAGACACTTCCTGTCCCTTTTTCTCTCTTCTTCTTCTTCTGGTACCCCTATAATGCAAATGTTGTTTCATTTGGATTGGTCACACAGTTCTCTTAATATTCTTTCATTCCTAGAGATTCTTATATCTCTCTCTCCCTCAGCTTCTCTGTATTCCTGTTCTCTGATTTCCATTCCATTAACAGTCTCTTTCACCTCATCCAGTCTGCTCTTAAATCCTTCCATTGTTTGTTTCATTTCTGTTATCTCCCTCCAGAATTCATCCCTTAGCTCTTGCATATTTCTCTGTAGCTCCATCAGCATGCTTATGACTTTTATTTGAATATTTTTTCAGGAAGATTGGTGATTTCGTTCTCACCATGACCTCTTTCTGGTGTTGAGGGGTTTTGGACTGAACAAGGTTCTTCTGCCTTTTCATGGTGATGGAAGTGATCGCCAGCGAGTGGCACGTGTCAGCTGGGAGAACAAAGTCCCTTCCTGATTGTTGGTTGCCTTGCCCATCTCTGCTGCCTGTGCCAGTCAACCACACACAGGGGGCAGCCTCTGGGTTAATCCCCTGAGCTTCCCTGGGCAGGGAGGCCCTCTGGATGGCCTAGGGCACTGGTGGGGGTTGCAGGCTAGCAGCATGTGTTCATGCTTTCGGGGCTCCACACCGGTCTCCACTGCCTGTGCCAGGCAACCCCATACAGGTGCAGCCTCTGAGCTGCCATGGAGGGTGCAGCCCTCATAATGGCCTAGGGCACTGGCAGTGGTTGCATGTGATCAGCGCATTTTTGCTGTGAGAACAGAGCTCCTTTGTGTTTTCTGGACTCCTTGCCAGCTTCCTCTGCCTGTGCCAATCGGCTGCATGCAGGGGGCAGCCTCTGGGTTAATCCCCTGAGCTGCTGTGGGCAGGGTGGTCCTCAGGATGGCCTGGGGGACTGGCGGGGGTTGCAGATGAGCAGTGCATGTTTGCCACAAGAATAAACCTCCTTTGTGCCTTCCGGACTCTGCTCTGGTCTCTGCTGTCTGTGTCAGTCAACTGTGGGCAGGGGTCAGCCTCTGGGTCTGGCCCAGTTAGCTGCGCACTGGGAGAAGCCTCTGTTTGGTTGCTGTGGGCAGGGCTGCTCCCCAGTTGCTCCACAGTATTGGCAGATCAGCTGGTTCACTTAAAGTGCTGGCAGGGGGAATGAACGGCAGGTTGCTTATCTCCATGAGGGGCTTCAGTGCTGCATTGCTACCCAGGGGGTTAGGTCACCTGCAATTCTTTAAAGTTCCCATCCTGCTGGTCTCAGTGTGCCAAGACGATTTTGTCCATCTGTTAAACCCTTGTCCCTTTAAGGCTTTTAAAGCACCTGCTTTTCTTTTGTCCCAGGGCAGCCAGCTGTAGGAACCTGTTCGCAGTCGTAGTCTCGGATTTTGCTTTACCATTTGTCTAACATTCAGTACCCCATGCAATGTGTGTCTGTGCTCCCGGTGCAGATTACTAGGGCTGCTTATTAGCAGTCCTGTGCTTCCACTCCCTCCCCACTCTGATTCTTTTCCTCCTGCTGGTGAGCGGGGTTTTGGGGAGTGCTCGGTTCCTGCCAGGCCATGGCTTTATATCTTACCCTTTTTGTGAGATGTTGGGTTCTCGCAGATGGAGATGTAGCCTGGCTCCTGTACTGTATCTTCTGTTCACTCTTTTAGGAATAGTTGTATTCGCTGTATTTTCAAATTATATATGGCTTTGGGAGGAGATTTCTGCCACCCTACTTATGCCACCATCTTGAGAATGGCCTTTTTTTTTTTTCTAAGTGCAACTATATTTAGTTTCATGCAGTTTCAAATGGCTTTTTATTGATATATCACTGATATATAATCTTATACTGGTTTCAAGTATACAACACAGTGGTTCAATAGTTAACCCATATTACCAAATCCTCACCTCTGTTAGTGCAGTTACTATCTGTCAATGCAGGAAGATGTTACAGAATCACTGTCTATATTCTCCATGCTGTACTACCATCCCCATTAACAACTTTATTTCTTCATTTATTTAGTTCTCTGATTCTTTTCATCAGTTTTATAGTTTTCTTCACATAGATCTTGTGCTTGATTTTTTAGATTTGTTCCTAAATATTTCACTTTTTTAGGTGCTAATGTAAGTGGTGTACTGTTTTTCATTTCAAATCCCAATTATTTATTACTGATAGGATAACAATTTACTTTTGTATAATAAACTTGCATACTGCAGCTTTGCTATAACTGCTTATTCTAGTAGTTTTGTTGATCCTTTGGGATTTTCTGCATACACAGTCATATCATCTTCAAACAAGGTGAATTTTGTTTCTTCCTTCCCAATCTATATACATTTTTTCTTTTTCTTGTACTATTCACTAGCTAGGATTTCTAATACAATGTTGAATATAAATGGTGCAAGGGGGATAACCCATGCCTTGTGCCTGATCTTAGTAGGGAAGTCTCCAGCTTCTCACCATTATATATGATATTAGTGGCAGGGTTTTTGTAGATATACTTTTTCAAAGTTAGGAAGTTCCCCTCTGTTCCTGATGAGAGGCAATTGGATAAACAAACTGGTACATCCAGACAATGGAATATTGCTCAGTGCTAAGAATAAATGATGTATCAAGCTTGAAAAGACATGGAGGAACTTTAAATATATTAGTGAAAGGAGCTGATCTGAAAGGGCTGCATGCTAAGGGCTATGACGCCAACTGCATGACATTCACTAAAAGGCAAAACAATTGTAAATTTCATTGATGAGGATTCTGCCAAGATCTTTGGCCTATTTTTTAATTGGGTTGTTTTTCTTATATTGTTGAAGTTTAAGAGTTCTTTGTATATTTTGTGTAACAGTCATTTTTAGATGTGTTGTTTGCAAGTTTCTTTTCCAAGTCTGTAACTTGTCTTCTTATTCCCTTGACATTGTCTTTTGCAGAATGAAAATTTTTTATTTTAATGAAGTCCAGGGTCTCAATTGTTTTTTTTTTCATGAATCATGAATTTGGTGCTGTTTCTAAAGTCATCACCATCCCAAAGTAATCTACTTGAACAATACTATATTATCTTGTAGGAGTTTCATAGTTTTGCATTTTATTTATGTGTATGATCAATTTTGAATTTTGAAGGGGTTATAAGGTCAGTTTCTAGATTCATTTCTTTGCATGTGGATGCTCAGTTGTACAAGCAATATTTGTTGAAAAGACTGTCTTTGCTTCATTAAATTTCCTTTGTTCCTTGTGAAAGATCACATGACTATATTTATGTATCTCCCGCTTTGGGCTCTCTGTGGTGTTCCATTGATCTGTATCTATATTCTTTCACTATCACACTGTCTTGATTACTGTAGCTTTATATTAAGTCTTGAAATTGGGTACTGTTATTCCTCCTATTTTCTTCTCCTTCAGTGTTGTCTTGGCTTTATTATCCTTTTAATGTCCATGGGATCAGTAATGATTGGCCCATCTTTTATTTCTGATACTAGTATTTGTATCTTCTTTTTCTTAGTTTCCCTGGCTAGAGGTTAATAAATTTCACTGATATTTTCAAAGAAGTGACAGGTTTGGTTGATTTCCTCTATTGCCCTTTATATTTTCAATTTCATTGATTTATGCTCTAATTTTTATTTTTTGTATGTTTAGTCTAGATTTAATTTTTTCTTCTTTACCTAGTTTCCTTCAGTATATTTTAGATTATTGGTTTTAGATTCTTTTTCTTTTCTAATACATGCATTAAGTGCTATGAGTTGTCCTCCAAGCACTGCTTTCACAGTATCCCACAAATTTTAAGCTGTTGTATTTTCATCTCCATTTAGTTCAAAATTTTTGACTTTGCCTTATACCTCTTCTTTGACCCATGTATTATTTTTCAAGTATGATTTTTAATCTCCATATTTTCAGATATCCCAGCAATCTTTCTGTTTTTTCTTTCTACTATACTTCCATTGTGATCTAAGCAAACATTGTAAGACTTCTATTATTTTAACTTTAGATATGTTTTATAGCCCAAGATGTGGAATATCTTTTTAATCTTTTTTGTGAGTTTAAGTAGAACAGGTACTGAAGAAAACAAGGTCACTGATTCAAACAGACATATGCACCCCTATGATTATCACTGCACTATTTATGATAGCAAAGGTATGGAAGCAAGCTAAGTGTGCATCAATGGATGAATAGACAAAAAAAGATGTGGTACATATACACAATGGAGTATTATTCAGCTATAAAAAGAAAAGAAATCCTACCATTTGCAACATGGATGGATCTAGAGGGTATTATGCTCAGTGAAATAAGACAGGCAGAGAAAGAAAAATACCAAACGGCTTCACTCATTTGTGCGGTATAAAAATAAAGCAAAGCTGAAGGAACAAAACAGCAGCAGATTCACAGACTTGTGGTTACCAAAGGGGAGAGGTTAGGGAGTGTGAGTGTGGAGGGAGAAGGGGATTAAGAGGCGCTATAAATTCACAATCACAGTATAGGTAGGTCACAGGGAAGGCAGGTCACACACAGCACAGAGAAGACAAGTAGTGACTCTGTAGCATCTTACTACACTGATAGACAGTGACTGTAATTAAGTGGGTGAGGACTTGAAAAATATGGGTGAATGATGAAACCACACTGTTGTTTATATGAAACCATCTTAAGACTCTATATCAATGATACTTAAATTTAAAAAATTTTTAAATAGGAATGAATACTCTGCTATTGTTAGATGAATTATTTTATAATGTCAGTGAGATCCAGTTGATTACTCATGCTGTTCAGTACAACCTTACTAATATTTGTCCTGGATTTGACAATCACTGACAGAAGGTTGTTGAGAAGGATTCCAAATATAATAGTGGGTTCATCTGTTTCTCCATGCAGTTCTGTTATTTTTTGCATCACATATTTTAATGCTTTGTTGTCAGGGGCATATACATTAAGGATTGTGTGTCTTCTTGGAGAACTGACTCCTTTATTACTTTATGAGATCACCTGTAAACCAGCTTGAGAAACATTGCTTCTTTTCTGGACATATAACATTAAGCCAAATGGGGCTGCCAGTGAAGTGGCATAAGATACATCTCCCATCCTCATGTGACTCAAAAGCTATTATTTCAAGACATGAAACTAAAAAATAAACTTAATGGAGGAAGGAAGTACCTAATCAAAGAGGTCCCAGAGACATTCAAAGAAAGGAAATCACAAAAGTTAAGTGAGATCTTTAATGGACGGTAGAGTAGAAAACATAACACATCAACCATGACAGGGCAATAAGCAAAGTCGGCTTAGAGACATTAGTGAAATCATTCTGGTTTCACTAACATTCATAATTTTAAAACATAACTTTAATGTTGAGAGAAACTGAATTAAGGTAGGGCACATAATTTATTTTTAAAATCAGTAGGCTATAGTAACTTTAAAATTTAGCACTAGCAATCTGCCCCAAATTACAAATGAATCACCTTCTATGGACTTGTTTCTGAGTTGGGTGGAAGCTACATATGTCTTGCAGGAACACTGTTCAGCAGCCTTTGGCCGTCCGCCACAGGCCACACAGAAGATTAGGCCACCGTGCCATTAAAATGCGGCACGCTAGTAGCCCAGAGCCTGCCCACCCCAGAGCCCAGCACCATTCTGGAAAGGCATGTTCTGACTTTGCCGTCCCAACAGTGGCACTAGAGACTTTCTCTCCCTCTAACTCCTCCAAGGGGGCACTCCCTCTGCTCGAGTCATCGGGGTGGAGTTTTGCCCTGGCTGCCCTCCACAGGAAAACTGGCTGGTGAAGTTTCATAAGGTTATGTCTGGAGTGCACTGAAAGGGGAAGAAGAGCTCCTTAGCTTTAAACTGGGCTCATCTCAGTAAGTAAACTGTCCTCTTGTGGACATTCAGGTTCACAAGACAAAGTTCCGGGCCCTGGGGCCGCGGTGGAGATGATCACCAGGAGCGGGGCTCAGAGTTGTTCTCACTACAAAAGGATTCCTGACTCAGTATCCGCAGTATCTTCAAAGCCAACAGGGATGAAACACAAGGCCTCAGGACACCTCAGACACACGGCCATCAATTATGGTTCAAAACTACAAATTAACAGTAATAAAAAGACATAGACTTAGTGTATTTCGGAAACATGAAGGGTCAGAGGAGTCAGCTTGGGAAATTGAGGCAAAGATTGCCCACTGCTCTCTGGGTACTCTTGGGAAGAGAGCACAGCCAGAACCTGGGTCACCTGAATCTTAAGGTGTTAAGCTTTCGTGACATGACACTGCCAGAGAAGAGGCTGAGTCAAGGCCCCTGATGCTTAAAAAAAAAAAAGTTTGCTTTATATCATTCATGCTCAAAACCCATGGGGCAGCAGCACTACTCTTCAAGACCACAGCATTACTCCCTAGAACGTCCTTCTTAAATAATTATACCTACACTGGATTGGGGTGGGTGTTAGAAAGAGGGAGACTACAGGAGTCAATGCTAAATATTTTTCGATATCCTTAAAAATAAGACGAATACGTAGGCTCTTACCAATTTTTTATTCTCCTACAATTTCAGGGGAAGATAGGCACTTGTTAATGCTGGCTTATCCTGGAATGCAGTGTAAATGGATGTCTGATTTAACAGTAACAAAAATAAAAGGGCATGTTTAGTTATTTCAAGGTCTATTAAGTTCAGTAACGGTGAGCTGCAAGGGGCAGCATGAATTTCAAAGACTGTCACTGTGAAGAACAGATCGCCCCGTCCACTGTCTGATCTCTGAAGGGGGTAGAAATGCCCGAACTGCTCCTAAAGCCGCTGAACAAAGCAGGAGTCGGAATGTAGATTCAGTAAAGCCCAGGAGTCTGTGGACGCCCAGTGGACCCCACACAGTGGGAATCAACAATAGGCCAGGCAGTGCAGGCTGAGCGTCCCACCCTCCCCCCAACCTCCTCTCCTCTGGGGAGGCTGGTTGAGGTGCAGTCCCTCCCAGGACAGAGGGTAAGGAAGGAGGGAAGGAGGGAGAGGTCAGCTCAGCTGCGGCTGCCGTGGTGCAGCCCGCACACTGCACACGGTAGGGGCAAACCTCACAGCCCACACCCTGACTTCCGGTGGACCTTCTCGTCACTCAGCTTCCCCAGGTATGTAGGCTTTGCACTAAGTTATAGAAAAAATATGTGAAGTAACTGGCAATATCAGTGAAATGAAAGATAGTGAGGAAATGTTTCTTTTCCTTCCTTTTTCTTTTCCAGGATGGTGAGAGTTACGCCAGCTGTTAGCAAGGCACGATTTCCCTAGAGAGCGTTGACTGACAGACATCACTCCAGCATCAGGACAGAACTAAGGAGCAGCCTGAACTGATTCGCCACTTTCATGATCATGCTTTTTTACACATCTTCTCAGTATTTCAGGTGCGTAATGCCCTTAACACCAGACCTGGCTGCAACGCTGGTTAGCGGCACAGAAGAGCTGAATTCATAGAGAGTATCTGGAGTTAGTTGTCAGAGTCTGATGTGTAAGTTAATGCAAAGTGCATATGCATATAGGCCTCTAATTCCAAATGCTGCCTCTTGGGAAAAAACACTCCACAGCACGGCTGTGTGTTCCTCACGCCCGTTACCCTGGGCATCTGCTGACACCTGCACGTGGAGACACACTGACGGCTGCACAGCAAACACTGTCATGAGGGGCTCACTTGGGGTCTCCATGTGGTCCATCTGCCCCAGGCCCAGGCTTCTAAAGGGAGTGGGGTGACGAGGCTGCTGTCCCCAGAACTCAGGGCTTTAGTCCCTGCTGGTGCCAGTCAGGGTGGGAGCAACCCGAGCTGCCCAGATAAGGGGCCCGAAGCGGCCACGGGAGCCCTGGGGACAGCACCACGTGGGCAAGGCCTCACCTGCACACTCACGATGGCCCTGCACAGATGCTGATGATTTGACTGAGGGACTTGAAAAGTGTTGCTCCTGACAGCATGTGAGGGCCCCTGCTCTGGAATCTGTGATCGTTCTGTCCAGACTAAATGTACTTTCTGTCGCCTGCACTGTAACTCGGGCTGCCCTGGGGCTAAGCATAAACCTTCCTTCAGTGAGCTGCCTGCCAGAGAAAACCACCGGAGTAAGTGCTCCACTCTGACCATGTGAAATAAGCAGCGCCAGACCGAAGAATCGCGGATGAAACTACCAGTTCAAACAATGTGTGTGCATCTTCTAGGTTGTCGTAATGTGTTGGCAAACAATCTTACCCAAACTTCCTGCCGGTGAGTGTCCCCCAGAGCCGGTAAGAAGGCACGCTGCCAGCTCCTCCCTGCCCCTGAGCCCAAAGCCTTTTCATCTCTGCCAATCTGATGCTCAACTATGTGTTTTGATATTCATTTCTTTAATTATTAGTAACATTTTAAATATTTTCATATTTTATTAGGTTTGTACTTTTTTTAAACTGCCTATTTTCAATATTTTAGTCCTAGGATTACCGATGATTCCTTGCAAATGTGTCCGTCATGTATGTAAGCACATATTAGGAATATTTGGTCATTTGTCTTTCATTCTTGCCATGGTGCTTAATACTTAAGAAATCATTTAAAAGTTCATCACACATTATAAATCATGGCAGCTTCCTAAACATGTGGACTTTTTTTTCATGGCTAGATGGAAAATGTATGAAAAATAGTTCTACCTGATACTTGTTTTCTAAGAAATACTTGCTTGAGCTGCAGGAAGATTACAGCCCCTCTGGAAACCCCCAGGGATGCTGTGGCTCCCGTTCCTCAGCGATGCGGCCGCCCTCCTCCTGAAGCCGGGAGGAGACTGAACACAGCTGCAAGGGGCCCCGTGCCCAGAGAAGCAGGCAAAGCACTGGGATCTAACCGACCCCTGAAGGGACACCTTAGTTGGGTCATTCGGCCACTGGCTGCCAGAGGGGCAGCCCTCAGCATGCCCATTAGGCGCACTTAGCATCGGGGAACAAAAACTAACAATGCATCACGCTGGCAGGTTCCTTGGCTATGATATTCAGCCTGGAAGTAGATTGGCTTCAGGCGCTGTGGGACGCAGTATGCCAGTGATTCCTTTCTCTTTTTACAGACGGGAAAAGAAAAACATTTAAAGTATCCACCGAGCTGCCAGCTTACAAGGGGATGAGACACCCAAAAGGAACCGATGTGCTGTGTATCTATGGAGTAGCCAAGCAACATAGAAACGTTGTTTTGACCTAAAAAGACTAACAAAATTGAAAGAAACATTTTTTAGAATGGAAGCTTTTTTCCTAAATGTTCAAATTTCTGGAGATCTGCACCTGTGAGCTACATGGGAGGTACAAGGGACCAGATGTTTGCAGGAGCTTGCTAACCAACTCCTTCTTGTGGAGAGATGGCATGTCTCTCAATGTGACCATCTACGGTGGCAAGGAAGTGACAAAGGAAATATGTGATCTGTTCCCTGTGGAGCGCGACTCTGACTGTCCTTCAGCTGAACACAGCAACCTTAGGGCACATCTTCCTAGAGGCAGGATTGAGTCTCAGAGGCTGCAAGCCAACCCGAGAAAGGCAAGGAAAGGCTGAACTCCATCACCCATGTCATTTAATTGTTAAGGTAATAGCTGGGTTTTCTCAAACACTGTACAGTTTATCAGATTCCTCTGGAATCCATGAACCTGTACTCTTCATACATTGATAAATGGAAATTCATTTCACAAAAAATGGCTCAACTTCTCCTTCATTGACATGTTCAAAAAACTTAGAAGCAGCAGAACAAGACAGAGAAGGGGAAGGGATGACGGGTGAGAGGTGAGAGAATCCATATTTTCACACAACAGCAAGAGAGAACTGTAACAATCAGTTTGGTTGAAAATCACAGTCTATTCCCTGCAATTATCCCTGGAAACAGCAGTGATTGGCAGATAAGGGAAGAGAAAGTAGAATCAATTATAAATTAATTGGTATAGAGAATAAATTCTAGAAATAAATTGCCAACCATTGCAAGCAGGTAAAATGTGTATGCACTATCCTGCCCTTTTCTGAATAATTTTACATCTATGTAACAGGAGCTGCTGTCACTGCAGAAGCAAGGGCACTGTCTGGATAGGACACTGAGAGGACATGACAGCAGGTTGACCTGTGAGCTGGACCTGGGCAGTTGGAGGCTCTTCACCCCTTCGCTTGTTCTTGGAATGTGCATTTCATTTGCCTTCACCACTCCCAGAAGCTTCCCCAAGGACATAGCCTTGAGATAGTGATATGGTGTTGAGACCTTCTGGATGGTGCACATTAATGAACCCAGTTAAGATCTCTATATGAACTTTAAGATTTGGCAGGTGGGTGCAGAAATCTACTAATCTTGTGCTGCCCGCAACAAGC
Organism: Manis javanica; assembly: GCF_040802235.1. Classification (NCBI taxonomy): domain Eukaryota; kingdom Metazoa; phylum Chordata; class Mammalia; order Pholidota; family Manidae; genus Manis; species Manis javanica. The sequence continues at coordinate 14,544,640 of NC_133171.1, forward strand.
TTCATAAATAAGTTCCTTTGCTTATTAAACCTGCCACCTACCAATATGGAGTAGTTCTGTTTCTTTTTTTCTCTGTCCTCCACACACAGAGGCTGATTTCAGATTACACCAAGGATGCTCTCAAGGAGGTTGTGAACCAACAACTGGCAAGACAGGAAACCAAAGAAATGAACCTTGGGAAAGAGGCATCCATGAAGGAAATCGTGAGCTGGCCATTGACCTGTACATGGGGTGAGGTGGCCCATATGTCAGATGCTTGTAGGCTGCCACATGAGTGTGGGGGTAACCCCCAAACCCTGGATATTTTAGTGCACTTACTTGAGAAATGGCATGTGGTGCACTACAGCAAAGAGGAATGAATGGTTAGGGAGCTGGCCTCCCCTGTGGCAGTTTGGCTAGAAACTAGCACCCTACCAGAAGCTGGAGCTCAAGTTATAAATTAGGAACAAGAGTTGAGATTAAACACATGCAGTTGGTATTTTGTTAGGTTTGGGACTAGCAAACAAGGTGGGGAGCAGAATGATAAGTTGGAGACCTTAGCATGCCATTTTGCAAAGCTAGGAGGGCACAAGCTGCGACAGGTTAAGGCCCAAGCACCTGTGACAATGCCTAAAATGCTAAGAGGTGCATCCCTGTGAAAGTGATGAGAAGGACGATGAGAATGTTGTGGCCATTGATGTGGAAACAGCCACATCATCCTATGCTGTCTGACCCATAACACAAAGGAAAAGTTTTTTTGTAATTTTTTTTATTGATGTATCACTGATATACAATCTTATGTTGGTTTCGAGTATACAACATAGTGGTTCAACCCCCACTAGTAGTTGCTATCTGTCAACATAGGAAGATGTTACAAAATCTTTGGCTATATTCTCCAAGTTGTACTACCATTCCTGCAACCAACTAATATTATGACTGACAATTTCCGTGTCCTTTTATCCCCCTCACCTTCCCCACCCACCCATTCTAACCCCTCCTCCATGGTAACCACCAATCACTTCTCAGTGTCTATGAGTCTACTGGAATACAAAGGGAAAATCTTAAGCAGCAATTACCCAAAAAACTCCCAGGAGAAAACCTGCAGTCTTCCTCTGTCCCTTGAGGGTGTAAATCTTACATGTCTTTGAAATGTAAACACCCCAGGAGATGCCCAAAAGCTGCCCACAGAGATTGAAGGAAAAAAAAAAGAGGGAGGGAGAGTTTTAAGTTCCAATTTCCGTAGACAACTCTAGTCTTTTTCAGATACTATTCAGGTTGTATAGGAAACAGGAGGGAAGGGAGTGTGGCTCGGTGACAGGGAGGCAGGGCAGGAGTCTGTAAATCAACCCCGAAAGTGGGATCCAATGCGACGTCCTTTCCAGTGATCCCCCACCCCACCCTGAGGGGAGAGTGTTCAAAATTCCAGATGGGAGACTTCAGGCTTCCACATGTCTGTGGGAACTTGCAGCACCTGGAGATAGTTCCTTTTGCCTAATTGTTAGTGTTTTACATTAACTCTATTTTCTTTTAGTTCCAAAACTTCAGAACAGACTGGAAGAAAATTGTTAGAAAATGCTTCATGTAAACGTCAAGCTTTGACAGGTGTTATTGGGTTTCTGACGTAAGCTTCCAAAAGAGGACACAAGAGTTGTACTCATCTATGAAACACATTATTGTTAACACTCATGTTAATTCCAAGGAATTATTGGCTAAGCATGACTCATAACCATCGCCGGGTATCTAAATAAATTGCTTCACAACTTCTCCTTCAAAGAAAACCGCAAAACTAACAAATCCCAAATGCAGGAAAGCACACACGAGTGCAGTCAGTCGCGAGATCTTTCCCAGGCACTGCTGCAGAAGTGAGCAGTGCACCTCACTGACGCAATTTGAAGATCAACAACAGGCATATTAAACTGACCACTAGAGCCCTGGAATCTATTCTGAGAAAATGCAAAATTTTTCAGCACTAAACTAGAAGAAAATGGATAAGATTAGTCAAAATGAAAAGAAATGAAATGAGCAATTATTATATAGCACAAGAAACTAGAACACAAATAGGGCTAAAAAGTTAGTCGTACCCTCCCCGTGGCCTAAGGAGCTCCCCATCTTGCGGCATGCCAGGCGTTCAAGGACACGGAGGAAGGCAGAAGCATCTCGCAGCCCAGGGACCAGGCCAGTGGTGAACTGTCTGCTCTTAGCATCTGTCTGTGAAGAGAAAGTAGAAATAAAGGAGAAAATGGTCAAAATTACTTGCAAAGTGCTGTGTGAACACAGTGGCAATCTCCGCCGTACCTTAAGCAAACTCTCTTTCCAGATCACGTGGACTACTTTTTGCTTTTCTACCCTGCATTTCTAAAACCTACAGTGGTTAGTTAAGAATGAGTTAATATCTGTAAACCCCCAACCTTCATCTGTTGAATCAGAATAGTCAGGAAAAGGCATTATAAGTGGTAATTGCCTTAAGAATCCCCATTCTTTCGGAGGTTTGAACTTCTTATATTGGATTTTGCCACCTGCTCCCGTGTGTCCGCTCTACAAGTCTAAAAGTAACACAGAGCAGCACATGTCCAACTTTAGTGTGTATCATCACCTGGGGATCTTGTCTGATTCTGATCAATAGCTCTGGTCTCTTTCTAACAAGTTCCCAGGGGATGAGGATGAAGCAAATTTGTGGAAAATATATATATATATTGCACTCATAGAGCAGGTACTGAAATTCTAACGAGTGGGAAATTACTTCATAAAAAGGGATTATTCTGCAAGTGATCAGTACACAGTTCTCAGTGGCGCACCATACAAACACACAGGTCACACCCTGAGCGAGGATCCCAGCCAAGGGGACAATCCAGCTCTGAAACTGGCTCAGCTCTTCTTCTCAGACCTGGTGCTTCCGGGGAGAACCCTGTCTTCCAGGAAGGGGAGCCCTCCAGGGCAGGGATGTATCTTCCCACGGAAGGGTCATGTTTCTTTAATTTACACAAAGGCACAGTGTGGATTATTTGTGGCTATTATGGAAATTTCACTTTAGAGAGAAGAAAGTAAAAATTTATCTCTTTTGAAAAGAAAAACTTGACCTTTTTAAGAATGAAATTATTTGTATTTATTTAAACCTTAATTTGATTTGCATTTTTGAATAATAAATATATTTTAATTTACTTCTATTTTACTCCTCTAGCTTTTGCAAAGTTTTCAAAGAACAGCATTAGTAAACTCAAACTCTCAGGGAAGTAGAAAAACAAAAAGTTGTACCTTTCTAACTACCAGCATATTAGATTATATTTTCATCCCCCCAAAGCAGCTTATTTGCCTAAATATAAATGATATCTTAAAACATTTCTATATTTCACTGTGTTCCTTGATAAGAAACTTAATTAGAAACAGGATCAATTTGTTTTCTCACCCTGTAACTATATGTGTGTGTGTAGGTTAATGGGGTTCAGGGCACACTACATCAAAATATGGCATGCTGGCATATTGAGTATTTTAAGCAGGTAGGTCACACTGACCTCTACCGCCTTACTGTTTTCCTTGAAACAGGTCATAAAATCCTCATGTGAGAGTGACCTTCCTATACCCAGAGGAAAGGAGCATCTTTATGCCTGTGAACAAAGATTCCTAACAAACAGGACTTGCTAAGTTTCCCCCAGTTTACTATAATTACCTCATACTCTTTAACCTATCACATTCCTCCACAACTGTCCACTCTTCCTCAAGTCCAGTGTAAGAATACAGGTCTGTTTCTTTAGGTCTTCATTTCCTCATTAAGGCTCCCATGTTGTGTAAAACTTACACTAAATGCGTACACATTTCTCCTGTTAATCTGTTCTTGCCAGTTTGATTTTCAAACCCAGCCAAGAACCCCAGTAGGGTCAAAGAAAAAACTTTTTCCTTCCCTATAGTGTATATATTCTTCTATTTCAAAAATAATTTAGTATCCATTACAATAAAAGGTAACCACAATAGAATCATAAACTATTAACCTACAACAAGAGATGGAAACAAAGTAATCAATGAAAAAGAGGTGATGGTTCCATACACCTTGGCTAAAACCAGAACCGGTTTTGAGTAGATCAAGCACATATTCCAGCTCTCCTCCCATCAAACACTACAAATCCCTGGAAAGACTATCTATGTGCGTCCATGGATGTCCATCAGCATGAGCCAGAGGGTCCCTGGGAAGGCTGGGAATTGCCAGGGGTTACAGAGTGTTCTAGACAAGCAGGGGAAGCCCATTTTTAGGTAAGCATTTCTGGTAAACTTTCTAAGGGATCTCAGAAGAAAAGAACCTGAAGCTCCAAGTCTCCTGACATGTGTTATGATTTATTTTCTCATTCAAGCAATTTTGGGTTATTTTCTTTTTTTTAATTGAAGCATAGTTGATGTAATATTGTATTAGTTTCAGTTATACAACATAGTGATTCAATAGTTATATGCATCACAAAATGCTTACCAAGATAAGTGTAGTTACTGTCATTATACAAAGATTATTGACTATATTCCCCATGCTGTACCTATTTATTTTATAATTGGAAGTTTGTCCCTCTTTATCCACTTCACTTATTTCATTGTATTCTTTTTCTTAAAGGGGCCACTCCAATTTGTAGAAGCTTCAGGACCCACAAGACTTAGACAACCCTGTATCAGAGACATGAGGAGTGCTACATCCATGGTGCAAGAACGGGTCATCATGAAAAAATGCAGAGGTCTTGAAAGTGAAAATTACAATTGTTGAAATCTAAAAATAAGTGAATATATGGCTTGAAAAGGAAAATGGAAATAGCTGAATGGTGAATGAGAGAGCAAGAAGGTCCAGGAAGGATTTCTTCCATAGCCCATACTGATCAAAATTTATGAGAAAAGTTAAGAGACATGGAAGATAGATCCATCTTATGGCTTTACAAAAGCACAGAATGGAGAGAATGGAAGTCAGCCATGTGTGAAGGAATGATGGCTGAGAATATTCCAGGAACAAGGAAGCACAAATCCTTAGACTGAAAGGGCCCACTGAATATGAGGATAACTAAAAACAACAAAAAACACAACAAAAAAAACACCAGGCATGTAGTAGTGAGATTTCAGTGTACCAAGCCTAAAGTTCCAAAAGTGACTGGTGAAAAAGGAGATTACCCAAAAAGAACCAGAGCCAAATTGACACTTGCCATCTCCTCAAAAGCACTGGAGCCAAGAAGATAATGGAACACTATCTTCAAGAACAGGAGGAAAAACAATGGAATTTAAATTCTATATCCAGAGAAAATATTGGTCATATGTAAGGGCAAAACCAAGACATTTTTAAGCACCCAAAAGCTCAAGAAATTCACCACCTACATACTTTCTCTAAAAGATGTGTTCCAGCATGAAGAACAATTATTCCAGGAGATAAGATGATATACAAGAAGCAATGGTGATTTAAAAAACTTAATAGCATGTGTTGCACAACTAAATATTGATGCACTTTTAAAATTAAAATTAATATTCCCAAAGATATCAAAAGGAGAAAGGCTTTGGGGGACTTTCATGGAATGTGTAATAAAACAAAAGTGTGCTTGGGATCCTGTTTTGATAAAGAGAGGTAGATACTAACTCCATATGTTAGAAAAAAGCAACATGAAGCACATGCATGGTGACATTAAGGACAAATTTTAGAAATAGAATGCATAATTTTTAAATCAGTGAAAGTGGAACAATTGAACAAAGAAAATTAAAACAATTCAATGGAAATCAAGAAATCAGGAAAAGGGAGAAAAATTAAAGGGAAAGTACTGTAAAAAAATCCCACAAACACATGGAGGCTCCACAACATGCTCCTAAATAACCAATGGATCAATGACCAAATAAAAACAGAGATCAACTAATATATAGAGACAAATGACAACAATAATTCAACACCGCAAAATGTGTGGGAGGCAGCCAAGGCTGTGCTAATAGGGAAGTATATTGCAATACAGGCCACCTCAAGAAAGAAGAACAATCACATATAAGCAGTCTAAACTCACAACTAATGAAACTAGAAAAAGAACAACAAATGAGGTCCTTAGTCAGTAGAAGGAGGGACATAATAAAGATTAGAGCAGAAATAAATAAAATTGAGAAGAATAAAACAATAGAAAGAATCAATGAAAGCAAGAGCTGGTTCTTTGAGAAAATAAACAAAATAGATAAATCCCTAGCCAGACTTATCAAGAAAAAAAGAGTCTACACACAGAAAATAAGAAATGAGAAAGGAAAAAATCACTATGGACACCATAGAAATACAAAGAATTATTAGAGAATACTATGAAAAATTACATGCTAACAAACTGGATAACCTGGAAGAAATGTACAACTTTCTAGAAAAATACAACCTTCCAAGGCTGACCAAAGAAGAAACAGAAAATCTGAATAGACCAATTACCAGCAACGAAACTGAACTGGTAAACAAAAACCTACCTAAGAACAAAACTCCTGGACCAGATGGCTTCACCGCTGAATTTTATCAAATATTTAGTGAAGACCTAACACCCATTCTCCTTAAAGTTTTCCAAAAAATAGAAGAGAAGGGGATACTTCCAAACTCATTCTATGAGGCTAGCATCACTCTAATACCAAAATCAGGCAAAGACACCACAAAAAAAGAAAATCACAGACCAATAACCCTGATGAACATAGATGCAAAAATACTTAACAAAATATTAGCAAACCAAATTCAAAAATACATCAAAAAGAATCATCCATCATGATCAAGTAGGATTTATTCCAGGGATGCAAGGGTGCCACAGCATTCGAAAATCAATCAACATCATCCACCACATCAACAAAAAGAAGGACAAAAACCACATGGTCATCCCCATAGATGCTGAAAAAACATTCGACAAAATTCAACATCCATTCATGATAAAAACTCTCAACACAATGTGTATAGAGGGCAAGTATCTCAACATAATAAAGGCCATATATGACAAACCCACAACCAACATTATGCTTAACAGTGAGAAGCTGAAAGCTTTTCCTTTAAGATCAGGAGCAAGACAAGGTTGCCCACTCTCCCCACTTCTATTCAACATAGTACTGGAGGTCCTAGCCATGGCAATCAGACAATACAAAGAAATAAAAGGCATCCAGATTGGCAAGGAAGAAGTTAAACTGTCCCTGTTTGCAGATGATATCATAGTGAACATAAAAAACCCTGAAGAATCCATTCCAAAACTACTAGATCTAATATCTGAATTCAGCAAAGTTGCAGGATACAAAATTAATACACAGAAATCTGTGGCATTCCTATACACTAACAACAAACTACCAGAAAGAGAAATCAGGAAAACAATTTCATTCACAATTGCATCAAAAAGAATAAAATACCTAGGAATAAACCTAACCAAGGAAGTGAAAGACTTATACTCTGAAAACTACGGGACACCCATGAGAGATATTAAAGAAGATACCAATAAATGGAAACACATCCCATGCTCATGGATAGGAAGAATTAATATTGTCAAAACGGCCATCCTGCCTAAAACAATCTATACATTCAATGCAATTCCTATCAAAATACCCATAGCCTTCATCAACAAAATAGAGAAAATCATGGTAAAATTCATATGGAACCACAAAAGATGTCAAATAGCCAAAGGAATTCTGAGAAGGAAGAATATAGCAGGGGGAATTATGCTCCCTAACTTCAAGCTCTACTACAAAGCCACAGTAATCAAGACAATTTGGTACTGACACAAGAACAGATCCATAGAACAATGGAACAGGCTAGAGAGCCCTGATATAAACCCAACCATATATGGTCAATTAATATATGATAAAGGATACATGGACATACAATGGGGAAAATGACAGCCTCTTCAACAGCTGGTGTTGGCAAAACTGGACAGCTACATGCAAGAGAGTGAAACTGGATTATTGTTTAACCCCATACACAAAAGTAAACTCAAAATGGATTAAAGACTTGAATATAAGTCATCAAAGTATAAAACTTTTAGAAGACAACATAGGCAAACATCTCCTGAATATAAGCATGAGCAACTTCTTCCTGAACACATCTCCTCGAGAAAGGGAAACAAAAGCAAAAATGAACTCAAGGGACTACATCAAACTAAAAAGTTTTTGTACGGTAAAGGACATCATCGGTGAATCAAAAAGGCATCCTACACTATGGGAGAATATATTTGTAAAATGACATTTCTGACAAGGGATTAACATCCAAAATATATAAAGAACTCACACACCTCAACACCAAAGCGAAGAACCCAATTATCAAATGGGCAGAGGATATGAAGAGATAGTTCTCCAAAGAAGAAATTCAGATGGCCAACAGACACATGAGAAGATGCTCCCTGTCGCTAATCATCAGGGAAATGCAAATTAAAACCACAATGAGATATCACCCACACCAGTAAGGATGGCCAGCATCAAAAAGACTAAGAACAACAAATGCTGGCAAGGATGTGGAGAAAGGGGAACCCTCCTACACTGCTGGTGGGAATGTAAGCTAGTTCAACCATTGTGGAAAGCAATATGGAGATTCCTCAAAAACTAAAAGTAGAAATACCATTTGACCTTGGAATCCCACTGCCTGGAATATACCCAAAGAATACAACTTCTCAGATTAAAAAAGGCATATGCACCCCTATCGTAGCCCTTTTTACAATAGCCAAGCAATGGAAGCAACCTAAGTGTCCATCAGTAGATGAATGGATAAAGAAGATGTGGTACACATACACAATGGAATATTATTCAGCCATAAGAAGAAAACAAATCCTACCATTTACAACAACATGAATGGAGCTGGAGGACATTATGCTTAGTGAAATAAGCCAGGCGGGAAAAGACAAATGCCAAATGATTTCCCTCATTTGTGAAGTATAACAATGAAGACTGAAGGAACAAAATAGCAGCAGACTCAGAGACTCCAAGAATGAACTAGTGGTTACCAAAGGGGAGGAGTGTGGGAGGGTGGGTGGGGAGGGAGAAGGGGACTGAGGGGTATTTTTAGTACACGTGGTGTGGGGGATCACTGGGAGAACAGTGTAGCACAGAGAAGGCACATAGTGGATCTGTGGCAACTTGCTGCACTGATGGGCAGTGACTGCATTGGGGTATGGGTGGGGACTTGATAATATGGGTAAATGTAGTAACCACATTGTTTTTTCATGTGAAACCTTCATAAGTGTATATCAATCATACCTTAATAAAAAATTTTTTTAAATAAAGGGAAAGTACTGTAAATAAAAAGACTAAAATGAGATGGCAAGATAGGTCTTAACTTGAGTAGTCACAATAATTTTAAACAGGGTACATTGTAAATATAATGTAAATTATAAATGTAAATGTAAACATAGAATAGAGCAGATGCTGAATGTTAAGTATATGAAAATATTTGAGTATTTAAATACATTTTTGAAACTGCACAGAAAACAGTTATATATGGATATAGGTGTGCGTTAAATCTTCAATATAGGAATATTCACTAAACTCTTGAAATGATATATTTGCAGAGAGGAGTAATTGGGACTGATGATGGTAATAACTAAAAGATATCAATCTGAGATTCATTTCTTAAATAATAATAAATTAGACTAGAAACAAACATGACTGAATGTTAACAGTTGCTAATTCTGAATGGTGTTGAGTATGGGCATTTGTCAAATTAATCCTTTACGTTTCTCTTTTCTTTCTAGTTCTCCAAAATATTATTTTATGAAAATAAGGAAGGAAAGATCAGAGGAAAGGGCAAGCAAGTGGCTTACTACCACAGCTGACTTGGTTTTGACAGCCAAGAAGAAGTCGCATCCTCTCATGGGTGGCAGAAGGGAGAGAAACAGATGCGTCGGAAGTATAGAGCGCTGGCGGGCATGACCAGCCTGGACACAGCAGCTCGGTGAGGCTGCGGATGTGTGCATCCATCAGAGGCCACTCCCCAGTGCCCTACAGTGCAAATCCTCGCTTACCACCCCTAACAAAATATATTCCCAACTTCTCAAAAGAAAGTCAATATTCAAAACTTTTCCTCTAGATTTTATAAGTAGAAATCAGTATTAACTGAAGAACAAGGAAACCTTTCCTATAATAGCTTCTTCCTGACTCTTTTCATTTCATGTCCTGGTGGTGCAATTCCTTGCTGACTTTTCTCTGGCTCTTGGTGGTTACTTGCTATTTTTCAAAAGTAGTGGCCCCTTTGTTGCTTGCAGAAAGAAAACTAAACTGGAGCTTGAGCACCAAGCTGTAGTCTGGGAGCTGAAACACTGATTGACATCTTTTTTAGCAGAAGGTCAGTAGTGCCTACTCCATTCCTTAAGTGCTAAGAATAACTATTAAATTTATTTTCTCTTCTTAATCTTAGAATTGATCATAGAGTATAACATATTTTACATTACTGTATGAGTTTACATATGGGCTCATAGATCAGAAGGTAGAATTTATCCCATGCACAGTTCTGCAGATTTTCTTTTGTTGACTTTTGAAGAGTTGAAGAAAGTACCTAAATGATAAGAAGTTGAACAAAAATCACTGGGGAAAATATGGTTCCGCATTGGAAGGGAACCATCCTTCCATACTTCTGGGTCAGAAAACTCAGAAAACCATAGTAAAAACGTTTATTATACTAAGAATACAATTTAGCAGCCTGAGTGACAAAATTCATTGAATAGTGTTCTAATGCTCAGGGTTTGTACATCTTCTATCAGCAGCATAATCCAATGCCCAGTGCAATGTCTGACATACAGGTAGCTAATAACTATATTTTAATAAATAAACAAGTGAATGAATGAATGAATATAAGATAAAAGGAAAAAGGAAAAAAGATAACTGACCCACACAGCAATGGTGATGGCTGTATCTGCCCTCAACAGCTATCATCACTTTCAAGAATAGGTCTGCACCAGGGAAATAATCAAGAACTGCCCAGCTGTTCTAATGTCAGTAGAAACAAACAAACAAGAAAAACTAAAATAACTCTAAGTTTTTACACTGAAATATTGATCTAGTAAAACACCATTCTTAGAAGTTCAGTCTTAGGTGATCCGTGTCTCCCCAAGACGGATATGCTAAGTCCTAACCCTTAGGAGCTCAGAATGTAACCCTATATGAAAGTAGGATCAAGTTAAAACTGCTTACAGAAGTAGTTAAGTTAAAATGAGGTCTTTTGGTGGGCCCTAGTCCAAAATGGCTGGTGTTCTTACAAAAGGGGGTAATTTAGAAACAAAGATAGACATGAACAGAAGGTAGAATTTATCTGAGCAAAAATGGATTCAAATTAGGCAGCACAGACTGGAAGTAGCTGGGGGCGCTCCACTGAAAGGAGCTGTTGTAAAGACTTTTATAGAAGAGGCAGGAACAAGGAAATTCTTTGGTTATAACTTAAGTGGTTATGTTATTTGGGAAAGCCCACTTGGATGTTTGTGATTGGTTAGCCTTTGAATTTCATTTCTTAACCTTGAAGCTTGGGTTTTGGTTTGCTTACATGAGCTACTAATACGTTAAAGCCACTTCAGTCTAATGATCTTCTTGTTTAATTAATTTAACAAGGGCTTCCTATCCACGTTTTTCAGTAGAGATTAGGAAAAGTTGTTTTGCAACCATCATTTATCAAACATGTATTATATATGATTTTGAAACTGTTTAATGTCTCAATATATAAAGCTTCTTTTTAAAATTATGGAACATGTCGAGTCCTGGGATGTTTTAATTCTGAGAATGTACAGGAATTTTGGAATGTTATTTATTTCATCCAACAAAAACCAAGGTATTCTAGTGAATGCTTGGATATAATGATGAATACAAACAGACCTGATACACAGCCAGCCTCTGAAGTTTATAGTCATGTAGATATTTAAAAGCAAAACTTTAATAAATGCTCTCAAAATAGGTACACAGCAATAAATAACAGGAAGGTGTGACCCAAATACAGATCTCCGGGAACTGTTTTTCTTAAGTATGACTGATTTGAGGTCTGAGAGTAGAAGCTCACTTCACTGAAGAAGAGAAATGTTTTGCAGGTAGAAGACGCAATACAGGGAGGCCCAGCAGAGAGTGTGAGGGGCAGAGGGGCTGAGAGGAGCCTGCGGCAAGCTCGGGCGGAGGAGGAGAGCAGCTGGCTCAGGCAGCAGCTTCAGGCCTATGCCAACAACTTTGTGTTGTCTTCAGAGTATCTGTAAATCATTAAACAGTTTTATACAAAGGGGGTTAATGCTATCAGATGTTATTTTGAAAAAATCGCTCTGCCTTTTAACTGCTTCCTGGGGCTTTTTGTTGGCCTGGGTGTGCACCAGCCCCTCCTCAGCTGCTCCATTAAAAGAAGTAGATGATGTGCAACGAATGACCCCAGTGAGCACCGGGCGGCAGCAGGGGGCGGTAGCGGAGGAACGTGAACTGCTTTTCATTTCCCAGAACTTGTGCTATTTCTTTCTAATGATCACAAACAGCCTTTTGAATCTTTTTAAAGATACCATTATACTCATTTTTGAGGGTTTCCTGCTTGCTCTATTAACTGCTTCCTTAAGTGTTAGCTCTTTTTATTACATTTCTTTCTTCTTTCATGGTGTTTCCTCAAATGTGTAGTGATTTTCTGTTTTGTCTCTCTGTGCTTTTGAGGATCTTTGTTTGTTTATGGATACAAGCCTGCTGATCAGGACTATGGGGGAGCAGGTGACACTATCCAATAGTATTAGAGAAACTATTTTGGTAGTTTACAGGTAAGTTCATTAGCTTTGGGGGAACTTCCCTGTCTCTTGATCCCCAGAACCGACAGTGTTTGCTTTCTCCTTACAGCAAAGGTCACTGTTGTTGTCTGTTGCTCAGTCCAAGCAGAAACTGGTCCATCTGCTCCAAGCATCCTTGCTCCTGAATCACCTCATTGTCCCCGGGGCCTCTCCTTGTAACTTTATTCCTCCAGGACGTGCCCTACACTTTTATAGAAGTTCCTCTTGCCCCTGTTTTGGAGAAGGTTCCCTCTAGACTTGTTTCTCTATAAATGTGACCCTGTCTGTTTTCTCTCTTTCAAGAATTTCTCAGTTTTAGCTTACTGATGATGGCACTCTTATTTTCCACTGCATTAATAGGTTATCCAAGTATACTTTTTAAAAGACTTTCCAAGAAATTTTGATTGAAAGAGGAGGTAGAAATCAGAATAAACATAATTTAAGTTTTCCTTGATAATATAGAAAAAAAAATTAGAGTGTGGATCCTTAGGGTCGCCATTACAAAGATCGATTATAGAGAGTGGGATGCTCTGCAGGAAATCAGGTGACTCCAACAAGAAAAAGTTCTGCTGAAAATAACAAGTTCTGTGGAACTATACTGCTGAGACAGGGACCGTGGGTGTAGTCAGAGTAGGGTGAGGTCCTCCGGGAAAAGCAGGGCAGAATATTTACAGTCAGAGCAATGTAACAATGGGCAAAGAAGTCCCCATTGAAACTCTGTTAAGCGTTATGCAAAGTCAAGGTCACACTAATTCTCGAGCGAAAGATACCTAAGAATACAGACATCTTCAGTGAGATCAGTTAAATATCAAAAGTCCGGGAGCAACTTGGCCTGGAATGTCTGAGTGTTCAGCATGAATCCGCTGTCAGCCGTGGCAATCAGACTATGACCCAGCCCACCTTGAGGACAGGGCAGGTGATGCAAGTCCACACCCCTAAGTTATTTTCATGTTCTCGAAAAATCCTCAACTGCCTATAAAACCCCCTAGACAATGCACCACTATGGGCTCTCTTATCCCCTCCTGGTGTGAGCCAGGAGCTCTATTCTCTCACTTTATTTCTAAATAAAAGCCTGTACCTTGCTCTCCTACCTTGAGTGTTTGCGAAGCTCATTCTTTGGCTTCGTGAACAAGAACCCCGGCATCACTGGCATTCCTTTATAATCAAGGTTTCTTTATAACATTTGACTTTTCTTTTTATCTCTAGGCTTGTCATGGTTTATTTAGTGTCCTGACTGGAGTTCTAGTAGCAGTGGACATTCCATCTCCTGCACCTATGACATTAATAAAGCGGTGTTAGAACGCCACAAATGAGTTTCTAAAAATCCTCCTCTGCCCATTATTACCTCAGAGTTAAAGTCCCTTTTTTTGTAATTAGACTATGGTTGATACACAATATTATATTGGTTTCAAGTGTATAATGTTAGGCTGGAGGAAGGAAAAACAAGGACATGCAAACAGAACAGAGAGATGCCATAGGGGGAGAACAGACCAGACCCCAAGGTCCATGCCGTATATGGAAAGGGGACAGCTCTTCCTGAATTCCATCCTGATGTGCCAACTGGGACCTGGATGTCAGCCTCCTCCCTCTTGGAAGGAAAAAAGTTTCTAGTCTATTGTGTCACCTTTAGCCAATCATACTCTCCACGCCCCTAGGATAGCTTGCCCACTCCTCCCCCTCCTAACCCCTTATAAGCTCCCACCTCCCCAACCGGGTATGACTTCCCCGGCCTGTAATTCCCAGACCGTGGAACATCACCCGGGAGTTGCACTCAAATAAATTACCTGGCCCTTTGTTGCCCCTCTTCACCTGCTTATTTCGGCTAAAATTTATCTTACACTTTTAGCACATGCAGAATTTTTTAGGAGTGGAGTGATCCAGTTTCAGAAACTTACGTTCAAATGCTTTGTAAGAGAAAGAGAGAGACGGTGTGCAAATATGGCAAAATGTGAACAACTGATCAGTCCAGGATGAAGGGTAAATGAGGTGTTCCTTTTTTCTGTAGGTTTGAATTTTTTTTTAATTGGGAAAAACACTTAGGAATAAATGTAACAAAAATACAGTGCCTATATGAACAAATGTATAAAATAATATTTAAGGACATAAAATGCCACTTGAATATCTGAAAAAAGTTGTGTATCATTATAGAAATTAACAGATGTGGAATACTTTTTTTCTGGTGTTTGTATTTTAAAAACACCCCCATTTTTATGAATTTGGAAGGATGTTAATTTAAATTGTAAAAAGAAAATACAGGAGATTTATTCATTTATTCTTTTATTTTACATTTGCAAACTCATGATACTGGGCCCCAGCAGAGGGTCCCATGCCCACTGGTACCCACTCCTCACTCCCTGAAGGTACTGGGCTGGACAGGAGAGAAGTGGGAAGTGGCAGGGGCATCAGAAGTGAATAACCCATGGTTAACACCCAAAATATATAAAGAACTTACACGCCTCAACACCCAAAAAGCAAATAACCCGATTAACAAATGGGCAGAGGATATGAAGAGACAGTTCTCCAAAGAAGAAATTCAGATGGCCAACAGGCACATGAAAAGATGCTCCATGTCGCTAATCATCAGAGAAAAGCAAATTAAAACCACAATGAGATATCACCTCACACCAGTAAGGATCACCACCATCCAAAAGAAAAATAACAACAAATGCTGGTGAGGATGTGGAGAAAGGGGAACCCTCCCACACTGCTGGTGGGAATGTAAACTAGTTCAGCCATTGAGGAAAGCAATATGGAGGTTCCTCAAAAAACTATAAATAGAAATACCATTTGACCTTGGAATCCCACTCCTTGGAATTTACACAAAGAATACAACTTCTCAGATTCAAAAAGATATATGCACCCCTATGTTCATCGCAGCACTTTTTACAATAGCCAAGATATGGAAGCAACCTAAGTGTCCATCAGTAGATGAATGGATAAAGAAGATGTGGTACGTATACACAATGGAATATTATTCAGCCATAAGAAGAAAACAGGATTGTAGTTCTCACTAAATCCAATTTCAGTGGTCCCAGTGACAAACTGGTATATAGGGGTGGGGAGAAACAAGAAGGACTCTTAAGTCACCAGCATCCAGAAGTAAGGCCAAGGCCCCTTGTTGGTGCCATGCAGCCTTGGGCTGGTGCATTCTGACCCTTGTAAGTGGATGCAGTTTTAGACATCCTCTCTCCAGCCCTCCAGCAAGGCCATTTGTCCATTCAGTGAGCAAACCTTGTTACTTTCCAAGCATCTGCTTTTTAAAAATGGCTCTTTAAAAAAAAACATTACGAAGGTGTGATTGGTACACAGAAAGCTGTACATATTTCATGTGTACAGCCTGATGAGTTGTAAATCTACATCCATGACCATCACCACAGTCTATGCCATTATGCATCCATCACTCCAAGTTTCCTCTCCACTCTTTTTATTACCGCTGTGAGGAAATGTTACCTGATATTTAGCTGAATAATCAAAAACTGTCTAATGTAATGTTCACATCCAAATAAACTTCTCTATGTCGTTAAGTGGATTAAGAAAATTACAAGCATCAGATATCTTGAACTTAGCCTTGAAAGTTAAAATGAGACTTGATGTCAACAGCAGGGGCCTCTGAGGAAGCTATTGCTTTTGAGATTAAGTACTTAATAACCATTAGCCGTCACTTAGAAAGACAAGAGAGATTTAGCAAACACGTACATATCCTGGTACTAAGTATTTTAAATTGAATCTATACTTATTTTGTATGTTTTCATTTTTTAAAATGTGTTTATAAGTCTTGTTTGGTTACGACAAAAATTTCTAGGTAATATTGAAAAGTTTGGGTTTTCTTATTGTGTAAGACATGGATGTTTATCATAGGAAATAGTATTTGTTAGATTGCTTGTGGTAGAAAATTATGATGTTCGGGTCAAGCTATAATCTGTTTGCCCCAATCATGTAATGACTTTCCTGCTGATTATCACCTTGCTGATCTCTAATGTGTTAGCTTAAATACCAAGACTATATTGACCATTTGTAAGTCTGGGGAAAGGAAATCCTGGGGCAAAATACCCCTAAAAACCAAAATCAGTTAAATGGAGAAATAAAGTTTAAAACCCATTTATTGCTCACAAACTGCAGTCCCAGGCCGTCTTTCTTCTCTGCTCAAGCAGCCACAACACCCCTCTTCCCCCTCACCTCTCAGGTACAGATAAGCCCTCTGATGCCCAGGTAATCACCCACTAATATGGAGATGAACTTCTCCACCTGAGGAAAGATGCAAATGCACTAAAGCCATACTTCTTCCCACCTCTGACCACCTAGTGATATGCAGATATACTAAAGCCAGGCGAGATATTCTGGAAATGTTTCAATTTTACCCACAATTCACCCTTCCAGAAATCTCGCCTTACAATTGACTCGATCCCCCTCTTCCAACCAATCTAGTAACATGCAATAGCAACAGCAATAAAATCTTGATAATCCTCAAGCCAGAGGATTCAGCCTATGTAGATTAAGTAAATGTACTTTACAGCACAATCTCTTACTAAGCACAAAATACGTTTCTACACTTGTTTACTCATTCTTCACAATCATGCTAGATTGCTCACAAAACTTCTACCAAACATTAGAACAGTCAAGCCTCTCTTTAAACATTATTTTCTTGACAATAGCAACACAATCATAATTCTCAAGCCAGAGGATTCAGCTAGGTTCAAAGGTCATCCATTCCAGCCATCACGTGGCAGCTGCAGCCAGGGGGTGCATCCAGGACACAAAGACCATAGAAGCAAATAACCGTGATTGTCAGGGGGATTTGCTGTTATTACAGGAATACACAGAAGGCCAGCTTCTAGGCCTTTACCCCAAGGTGCCATAAGAGCCAGCCATTGCTGATACATGTGTTGAAATGTCCAGGGCCACCTCCATTTCACTCTTAATTGCTGCACCCATCCTTGCAACACATGTCCAATAAAGTGGGTACCTCAATCACTCTGGGTAACCAGCGACCGACCATAGGCTGCGGAGACGCTCTAGGCCCCTCTTGGTGGTTTGCTGATGTGCACAACATGAAGGGCAATTCTTCCGGGCTCAACTGACTTCTTCAAAGGTGAAAGGCAAGCCACACCGAGAGGCCCACATTGTCTTTTGAGGTGTCTGTGCCACACCACTCCGTGGCCTTTGGGTCCAGTTTCGCACCCACCCCACGATGAGATAGGAGGTTATTACCTTGGTCGGAGCTGTTCCGGCGATGGGCTCTGTAGCCAGCAAGGCGTAGTACACAGCAGCCAGGTGCTTCAAGGTGACCCGGACCTCTGCTCCTTTCCATGGTTGTTCTGGCCGGCAGCAAGAGCAGCAGCAGTGGCAGAATCAGTAGCTTTAGGCTCAGGCCACGGGCGGGGGTTGGCATGGCCAGCAGCGGTGGTGGTGCCTCCATGACCACACATATAGACACATGTCCCTTGGGGCGAGTTCCGCTTCTCCCCATCATTTCTAGGGGCGGCCCTCCCAAAGGTCGCACCCATTATGACAGCTTTCGGGTTTACAGGAACCCTGCCGACTATGCCAATTGTAAGTCCGGGGAAAGGAAATCCCGGGGCAAAATACCCCTAAAAACCAAAATCAGTCAAATGGAGAAATAAAGTTTAAAACCCGTTTATTGCTCACAAACTGCAGTCCCAGGCTGTCTTTCTTCTCTGCTCAAGCAGCCACAACATCCTCTCCCCCCCTTTCCCTCTCACCTCTCAGGTACAGATAAGCCCTCTGTTGCCCAGGTAATCACCCACTGATACAGAGATGAACTTCTCCACCCCTGAGGAAAGATGCAAATGCACTAAAGCCATACTTCTTTCCACCTCTGACCACCTATTGATATGCAGATATACTAAAGCCAGGTGAGATATTCTGGAAATGTTACAGCCTCAACACCCAAAGAGCAAATAACCCGATTAAAAAATGGGCAGAGGATATGAAGAGACAATTCTCCAAATAAGAAATTCAGAAGGCCAACAGGCACATGGAAAGACGCTCCACATCACTAGTCATCAGGAGCAAATCCAAACCACGAGATACCACCTGACCCTCGTACACCGTGGGTGGGAACGTAAATTGGTGCAGCCACTAAGGAAGACAATATGGAAGTCCCTCAAAAACTTAAAAAAAGAAAATCCAAAATACCAATTCAAAGAGATATGCACCCCCATGTTCACTGCAGCGTTATTTACAACAGCCAAGATATGGAAGCCACCTAATTATCCATCAGTAGATAATTGGATAAAGAAAATAAATTTACAAAAAGGATTACTCACCAATAGAAACGAATGGAACCTTGCCATTTGTGACAACATGGGTGGACCTAAAGGGTAATATGGTAAGTGAAATAAATCAGACACAGACAAATGCCATATTTCACTTGTATGTGGAAACTAAAAAAACAATACAAGCGTAAAACAAAACAGACTCATAGATAAGGAACAAACTGTTGGTTACCAGTGCAGGGAGCAGTGGGTAGTAGGTGAAACAGGTGACAGGGATTAAGAGGTAACTTCCAGTTACAAAATATACATGTCATGAGGATGTAAGGTTCAACAGAGGGAATATACTAATATTCTAATAATTGTGACAGATGGTAACTAGACATTTGGAGATCACTTTGTCATATATAAAAACATTGAAACATTGATATACACCCTAAACTATGGGCATACCTTGTTTTATTGCACTTTGCAGATACTGTGGTTTTCACACATTGACGTTTTGTGGCAATCCTGAGTTGAGCAAGTCTATTGGCATTTTTCCAGCAGTATTTGCTCACTTCATGTTTGTGTCACATTTTGGTAATTCTCATGGTATTTCACTTTTAAATTATTATTGTATTTGTTATGGTGACCTGGGATCACAAGTGACTGAAAGCTCAGATGATGGCTAGCATTTTTTAGCAATAAAGTATTTTTAAATTATGTACACAGGCTTTTAGACATAATGCTATTGCACACTTAAGAGACTATAGTGTGAAGGTAACTTTTATATGCACTGGGAAACCACAAAATCCATTTCACTTTCTTGCTTGAGATGCTTTGTTGTGCTGTGGAACTGAACCGGCATTGTCTCTGAGGTATGCGTGTCATTGGATACTGCATGCCAATTATACTGAAAAACAGAAAATAAACCTTAGGAGGAGCTTTTCTGGGTTGTGTGGCTTAGGATCTCTCAGCAAGTTGCAGTCCAGATGTTGTCTTGGGCTCCAGTTACCTGAACGAACGCTTGACTTGGGCTGAAGGATCCACTTCTAAAATGCCACAGTCACATGGCTTCCGAGCTGGTGCAGTTCTTGGTTGTCCGTCGTTGGTCTTACTGAGAACCAAGCGACCCGAGGGAACAAGGCAGAGGCAACAGCATATTTTATGACCTAGTCTGGGAATTTACCTGCCGTCACTCTGCCTATCATGCTGGTCACCCAGGCTAACCGTGACAGTGTGTGGAAAAGGATTACACCAGGGCATGAATGCCAGAAGGTGAGAATCATTTGGGACCATTTTGGAAACTGGCTTCTACCCATGTGTCCGCATATGACATGTATGGCAAGTCACTGCAGTGACAAGGAGCTGCAGGCAACTTAAGTTCGCACTCCTAGAGAAACCTGGCTGTTACATGTGATACATCCCTGTGATGGAGTACCTCGCAGCGTCAGTCATTAACTAGATTTATACATTTTATTCAACTTGAAACAAAAACAGAATGAGGTTTATAGTACAATGCAACTGGTAAGTCTAAAAACATTGCATGTACATATATTCTTCACACTATTTTTTTTTTAATTTTAAGGTTATTGATATACTCGTAAAGGTTTCAAATGAAAACACGATGTGGTTACTACATTCACTCATACCAAGTCCCCACCCATACCCCAAGGCAGTCACTGTCCGTTAGGGTAGTAAGATGCCACAGATTCACTATGTGCCTTCTGTGCTATACTATTTTCCTCGTGACCCCCCACACCATGTGTTCTAAACATAATACCTCCTCTATCCCCCTTCTCCCTCTCCCCCCACCACCCCTCCCCCACCCCTCCCCCCTCTGGGAACCACTAGTTCCTTCTTGGAGTCTGCTGGTCTTTTGTTCCTTCAGTTTTGCTTCATTGTTATACTCCACAAATGAGGGAAATCATTTGGCACTGAAACTACTTTTTTTTTTTTTGAGAGGGTATCTCTCATTTATTGATCAAATGGTTGTTAACAATAAAATTCTGTATAGGGGACTCAATGCACAATCATTAAACAACCCCAAGCCTAATTCTCAACAGTCTCCAATCTTCTGAAGCATAATGAACAAGTTCTTACATGGTGAATAAGTTCTTAGATGGTGAACAGTGCAAGGGCAGTCACCACAGGAACTTTCGGTTTTGATCACGCATCAAGTCATATATGATTATTCGTTTGATTTTTATACTTGATTTATATGTGAATCCCACATTTGTCCCTTATTATTCTTTTTTTAATAAAATGCTGAAGTGGTAGGTAGATGCAAGATTAAGGTAGAAAACATAATTTAGTGCTGTAAGAGGGCAAATGTAGATGATCAGGTGTGTGCCTATGGACTAAGTATTAATCCAAGCTAGACAAGGGCAACAAAACATCCACGGATGCAGAAGATTTCTCTCAAAATGGGGGGTGAGGTTCTAAGCCTCACCTCTGTTGACCCCCAATTTCTCGCCTGATGGCCCCCCTGCGACTGTGCCTGTCTTAGGTTGTTCCTCCCTTGAGGAATCTTACCCGTCTCTGGCTAACCAGTCATCTTCTGGGGCCATACAGGGGAATGTAAAGTTGCTAAGTGAGAGAGAAGCAATATTCTTTGAAAAGGTTACCTTTTTACTTCTTTACAGATTTATGCCCTGTGGCTTCTATGTCCAGCATTTGACACTACATATTTTTAAAGATACATGTTGCTAAATAAATATATAAAAGGTTGACTGGAAAGACATTAGAGCTATCTATATATGGGGGAAGGAAATTGAAGAGCTCAAGGAAATTAGAGGAATTACCTCAATTTTATATAGTTGAAGTTTAAAAAAAAATGTCTTTAAGACAGATGCACCCCTATGTTCATCGCAGCACTATTCACAATAGCCAAGAAATGGAAGCAACCTAAATGTCCATCAGTAGATGAATGGATAAAGATGATGTGGTACATATACACAATGGAATATTATTCAGCCATAAGAAGAAAACAAATCCTACCATTTGCAACAACATGGATGGAGCTAGAGGGTATTATGCTTAGTGAAATAAGCCCAGCAGAGGAAGACAAGAACCAACTGATTTCACTCATATGTGGAGTATAAGAACAAAGAAAAACTGAAGGAACAAAACAGCAGCAGAATCACAGAACCCAAGAATGGACTAACAGTTACCAAAGGGAAAGGCACTGGGGAGGATGGGTGGGGAACCAGAAAGGGGGCCTTACAATTAGCATGTGTAGTGGGGTGGGGGGGGCAAGGGAAGGGCTGTACAACAGAGCAGACAAGTAGTGATTTTACAGCATCTTACTACACCGATGGACAGTGACTGTGAAGGGGTGTGTGTGGGGGACTTGGTGAAGGGGGGAGCCTAGTGAACATAATGTTCTTCATGTAACTATACATTAGTGATACCAAACAAAAAAGTCTTTTTTTAAAGGTAGAGTTATAAAATGGCCCAAGCAAGCCTAAGAGATCTTATCGAAGTGAAATTCCTAGTAGATAAGGCTCTACTAGTTTCCCTGTGTTGTATGACAGTCATATTTCTCTGGAAGGAAAATTTTGATTCTCTTAAAATACCTCCCCCCTTAACTTCTAGTTGAAATTAAATTATTTTAACAACACATACTTCTTTCATTTCTTAAATGGAAATACTTAAGATATAAATAACCTTGAAAGAAGCCCACAACTAAAACTTACAATAAGGAGTAAATGATTGATATCAGATTTCCCTGTTGAGAATGTATTTAATGAGAGGCTAAATGAATAGGATTTTAAATTTTTTGAGAAGGTATTGGGGGTGGAAGAAATGGAAAAAAGGAGCACAGAGGGGGTGCATAAGGTACCAAAGGCAGATTAGATTCCCTCATTTTAAAATTAGTGCTTTTAACAAATTTCATTTTGAGGTTGAAACAAGGAAAAGAGATCATTGTGCATTTATGATAACTTAATTCTTCTGAGTTCAAGATATCCCCATACCCATAGATAAATTTCACCTGACTTTCACTATGGTTAACAACTAAATAAATATTACTTTTTTCTCTACATATTATTTCAAATTGCTGCTACCCTGGGTCTGACAGCAGAGTGCTCACTGGTCACCATTCACTGGTCACCACTTGAACGGCAATCGGAATATAAACTTGAGGGGAGGCCAGGGTTCTATAACTCACAGAGCAATCAGGACTAAAATGATGATGGTTAAGGTTAAAGCCTCATTCATCTGAATGAAAGTATGTTGTGTATACTTGTAATTGTGCGGTAGCAGAGGCTTAGGAAAACCTTTGTTAGTTGAGGAGAACCGTGATAGGGGTTTGAGGATATACTCAACCTAGGGCACCTCGAGTGCAAGTCAGTCACAGAACAAATGATACACACATGTACAGGGACAATGATTACTGGACCAACTGCCATTTTCATACCATGCCCACTACTTCCTGCACAGCTGCTCCTGCTATGTACCACCAGTGACGAAAACACCAGCCCAAAGTAGCCAATATGCACACCAAGCTTTCCTTTTTTCAGGGGTATTGTATTTGTTTAAAAGAAAATGATCATTCTTGAAAGACTGTTCTGTGTGTGGTTAACCACTTTATTTCTTGTTGATGAGACCCCCAGATACCAGACATGTTATTATAAAGCTGCTTACGCACTTTTAATAAAAACGTGTCTTCCATCCCTGAGGCGGAAACGCAGACGACTCCGTGTGCTGCACTCCGGCAGTTCTACAAAAGGCCGTGCATCTTCATGACTGTCCATTTCAGGAAGGGTGCTAGAGAAAGTAATGTTTGAAATCAATATCCATGCTTTAGTAAAAGTTTAGCTTTCATTCTCTTCCAAGTAAAGACAATGCAAATTAATTTATAAAAACACATGAAAGAATACATTTACTTATAGTACAAGAGTTGACATTACATAGGAAAATTCCTATTTACACAAATGGTCAAAAAGTCACTTTTAGTATGGTGGAAAGTTTCTAAACAAATACAACAGGATGTTATGAATATACAGGACAGGGGAACAAAAATTATACCTGGAAAGAGTCAGGTCAGAGTGGTCTTGCTTCATTTTCTTTACAGAAGTAAAGCTTTCCTGGCTTGGTAAGTTACTGAAGGTGTTTTCCTCTCTTTTTCTTTTTTTCATGTCTTTACTGAGACGAGTTTGCATTTTAGAAAAGCTTGTAGTAGAAAAAATAATGTTTGAAATCAATATCCATGCTTTAGAGTTATCTACCTTTAGTAAAGTTTAGCTTTCATTCTCTTTCAGGTAAAGACAATGCAAATTAATTCATAAAGTAAGATGAAAGGATACATTTACTTATAGTACAGAGTTTACATTACATAGGAAAGTTCCTATTTACACAGTCAAAAAGTCACCTTTAATATGGTGGACGGTCTTTAAACAAATACAATGGGGTGTTATGAACATATAGGACAGGGGAACAGAAATAATACCTGCCAAGAGTCAGGTCAGAGTCGTCCTGTCTCAGTTTCTTTCCACGAGTACAGCTTTCTTCTTTTACTCCAGTACCGCAAGTGCTTTCCTCTATTTTCCTTTTTCTGTCTTTGCGGCCCCTTTTCAGTGAACTTGTCTTTAATTAAAAAAATAATATATGAGGTATAAGAAAATAACTGTCTATAGACCTTCTATTGTTTTAAATTATGAAACTCTGACAGAACAAAAAGAATGCTCTTTCTCACCCAAAAAGTTGATAGTTTTATTATTTTCAAGAGAGATCTATGAATTTGATCTCTGATAATACTAGGCTAAAATCTAATGATGCATGAAAACTCTAAAGAATTCTTAAAACTCGAAGATGTTGATCTCATGGCACCATGTTTGGTGCTACAGAACTTAGCAGTTTTCCTTTAGACTTTGAACGAATCAAAGATACTATTCTTTTGAATGAACTGAATGTCACTAATTGAATGAATTTAAAGACTATCCTTTAGAGCACAATATAATCAAGAACAAAAGTGGATATACATAGAAATATAGAGATTACTAATAAGAAAGTTGAGGAGGTTATTAAAAAGGTAGCCGAAACATGAAAGAAGGCTCATGAAGTATCAAATAGGAAAAAAAGTCTTTTATAAATGGTCAAATCTTCTGGAAACTGTTATTTTTCTCAAA
The DNA here is from genome assembly GCF_040802235.1 of Manis javanica. NCBI lineage: Eukaryota > Metazoa > Chordata > Mammalia > Pholidota > Manidae > Manis > Manis javanica. Next base: position 14,569,651 of record NC_133171.1, read on the forward strand.
AAAGCATTTGCTGTTAAGAAGAGAGTTCCAGAAACTTGTGGTTCCCAGGTGTGAACAAAGCAGTGTTATTAGAGATGAGAAAAAAAAACAAAGATGTGTTTTTGGGGAAAACAATAAAGAAATAGCATAAAATAGATCATATTTGGAATTAAAGGGTATGAATGCCAGCTATGCTGTGTCAGTGATTAGCTATGGAAATTTGTAAAAAAGTATCTGTGAAGCTCTGTTTGCTTATCTGTAGAAGATAAGTCACACAGTTGGTAAGGCCATTCTAGCTCTGAAAGTATACGGAAAAAAACAAACGAACCCCAATGTGGCCCTTATGCAATCTAACAATTTGTAGGCAGCATGTCAATGTAACAATGAGTACCCACCCTCCTCCCAACATCCCCCAATTTAGAAATTGGGAAATAAGCATCTATTTTGAGAATTAGAGTTACAATGAATATAATAGATCAAAGAAGAGAAATACGCAAGGTCACTGGTAATATATGGTTTGTGTTTTGATTCTCTACAATAGCGTTTATCCTCTTTTAGAAAATTATTTACTCCTTACTCAGACTGTTAAGAAATCTTTAAAAAAAAAATCTTAGAATGTGGAGTTAGATATTCAATCTAGCCCTAATTAAATGTTGCCTATATTCTTGAACTGAACTTGACGGAAAACATTTCTTTAGAGTATTTCGTATCAATTTCCTTGAGGATTTCATGATTCTTTGAGCAACATTTTTTAAAAACTGCTTTTAACCAATTACAATTATTTGGTTCTCTATTGGGATGTTAAATGCATAATTAAGGAGTTATTTTACTGGATTAAAATAAGGCAAACTATAAATCTAACGCCTTTCCCATATCATAGCAAAGAATCACTACCTCTTGTCACTGATTGAAATAATTAAAATTTTTTACTAAGTCTCTTCTCCATTTAGTTTATTAATTTTTACTCAATAAAATCTGATTGAGTTTTCATATTATACTGAGCTTTTAGAACCCCCAAATCATAAAAAAAAAAAGAGAGAAAAGAGAATGCTGAATATATACTGAGGGAAAAGTCCAGTTAATTAAGATTAAGTTAGACTGAATAGTTGTCTTACATAAAAAGAACATTTCATGAATAATGGGCTAAAGCTTCTAGTTCCTATTTGAACTAAGATGTTACTTGAGATCATTTTCTAACAATACTCACAGTAAGAAAACATGAAATTTTTCTTACGAGGATTATTATAGGCACTGTTACAGCTAACTAAAGGTTACAATGTACTCATTCATCTTGAACATGAAACTCTGCCTTCTTTTTAAGGTAGTTTCACAGCAAATACTGTATTACTGAACATTAAAAAGAGAATTATGAGAGATGGTGTTAATGAGAAATGTGTATTAATAATCTGGAAAAGGTTATGAATTTCCAAAAACAGAAAAAATTCTGTGAATTGTAGGAAGTAAGTATACTACAAATAAGCAGCTTTTGGTACCAGTTTTGTTTTTTTGTGTAAAGGTTGTAACAAAACTGACCACACTGTGATGATTCTCTTGGTGGATGAGAAAAATAACCATTCAAATTTAATTGTGCTGTAGGAATTCAATATTTTTTGATCATTATAGCCTAGACTCCACCAAACATATTTGTCTAACGTGACTTTAAAACTCTTTTTAATAGTTTTTACAAGAAAATATTTTTACCTGGTAAAAAATGCTACCAGATGAACTGGACACTGTCTTTAAACTCATGGTAAATTCTAGTCTACATTGGGAAAGACCGAAATTTGAGGATATTGTGAAAACTGCAGATTCACTATTCTGTGGACATTTTAGGAAGAACTGAAAAAATACAGAAGAAACCAAATTTACTTCTATAGAATGAATAAGGCCTTCAGTAATATAAGCACAGAGATGAGAATGAAGGAAAGAATGCAAAATTATTTAAGGATCACTTCTTTTCTTTGGGGAATGACTATTGTTGAGTAATCTTACTTCCAGTCATTCATGCAGACAAATGTCAAATGTTTGAATGTTAAAGCTAATCTATAATTTAAAAGCAAATGGTGAAGCAATTCACAAAAGTCTATGTATAATAAATATTTCTCTATGTGATAAGAGACAAAAGGGACACAGACATGATTTAACACATAATATTTGGTACCTGGTACAAAACAGGGGTCACTACATGATAGTGACTAACTGGGCTCAAACACAGAAGATGAAAAAAATTTTTGAATTATTAGAGAAAAGACTTAAAAGATCTACTTTTCATGTGAACTGCATCTGATGTCAAATACATGATATCATTGGATAAAGTAAGAGCTCTCTGCTTATTTTATATTTATTATCTAAGAATTTCTTAGTATTAAAAAATTAAAATTGATAAAAACATAAGGAACATTTTAGGGATGCAATGAATGTACACTACACGTAATGTTAGCAACTGCCATGTTTACAAAAGCAAAAGAATATTTGGATTAACAACTTCAGAATATTTACATTAACAACTATTATGATTAGATTAACAACATAATTAACTATTATACTGACTCAACACAGAAGACAACTTCAGTCCATTATAAACAAGGAGGGAGAATCGAGATTAAAAGATAAACACATTTGATAGATGACTTCAAAAAGCTCACAACGAGGAGGAAAGTATCAAACCATACAGCACTTAAGAATTAAGAGAACTCAGATACAGCATACATTACTCTGACAGTAAGAAATGTAGAATTAAGAAAAATCTGGAGGTTGGGAAAAAAACATGAGAGTAAATTAGCTCTAGTATTTCTTAAATAAAAACACTTACAGCTTTCATAGTTGATTTTTCCCATGCTATGGATTTCTGTAACTGCTGAATGCACAGGGCTACCTGTGCAGCACTGCGAGCTGCTGATAATGCCCGTCGCCAGACCCTGACACCGGGAACAATATCCTCTTCAATTCTACATTGAAATATAGAAAAAGTAAGTAGGTCATGTCCACACTTACGATTACTGAATCTGAAACAATCATCACACTGAAAGCCAAGTGATGATGAAACATGTAACAGCCGATAAGTATAAGGTTTAAGCAACTAAATTTGATGTAGTGCACAGACCATGGCTACGTGCCTCAAAGCTTAGTCACAATCAGGTAAATGGAAGATCACTTCGCAGGATTATCAACACACATAACAAAAGAAAATCATTTCTTCAAAGCACCATGCTTTGATCCATGTGGATCAGAGACATACAAGAAGATACACAGATAACAGGCAAGAGAAAAATAGGCTCCAATTAGCAAAGAAGCACAATAATTTTTCAAGTTAATTTCAATAACCTACCTGTCGTCATCACCACTAGTGGATGGTGCAGGAGCAGGGCCAGTAACTGTGCCCACATTATCCAGTTTGATCTGAATGGTGGTACTTAAGGGGCTCTTCAGATACCTTCTTTCAATGTTTCGCTCCAACTCAGACAGCCTGGTTACAGCTATATCTAGGGGGTTGTCACTCTTCCGCTCTAGCGCATGCGCACTGCTTCCTTCTTCGCCAGTAAATTCTCCGTCGTGCTCCTTGCACAAGTTCGAAAATGATTTGTGTTCAAAATAGACCAAGTCCTCCCTCTCTGATTCCGGTTCTGGACACATCCAACCCTATATATCAAGAGAGTAATGTGATTACGGTTTCCTCTTAAAATGCCTGACGGGTGAGTTACCTTTACTTAAAATACAACAGCCGACACCAACAGACCTCAAGGATCATTACTAGAAGTTTTTACCTTGTGTTTCCTAATGCTAGGCAAAAATAAGAAAATTATTAAAAAGTTAGAAGTTTGAAGAAGAAAATTTAACAACTTTTGATATTATGAGAGGTAGAGTGGAGATCAGCAAAGTATTCTGAGGGACCACACTAACCGCTTATTCTTTCACGGGCCCCTTTAAATGGGAATCTCTCGACAGCAGGGACTTTGTGCGTCCTGTTCATTTTCATTCCTTCAGCCACTCCTCCTGAACAGGCCCTTGTACTGCCCATCCTGGCCTCAGGGGCTCTGCATAAGCTGCTACATTTGCCTGCAGAGCTTTTCCCCTTTCCTCTGCACCTCGTTAGTGACTCCACTCATCCTGTGGCCCTCGCGTGAGAATTTATTTCTTCAGGGAATCCTTCCCTGACCTCTTTTAGGAGGTAAGCCTCTCTCCTACAGTCTCTCATAGAACCATGTAATATCCCATACCTGTGGCAGTCACAGTTTGATACTGCTGTGATTTAATTAATATCTTTCTACTTCTAAATTCCCTGAGGGCAGGGACCATGTCTACTTTTACTCATTTCATCTCCAGCAGTGGGAAGGCAAATATTAGACACTCAAATATATGTTGACTGAATAAATGGTCTTATCATTCAGCTTGCTTACAGTGATCCTTTGGCTCAAGACCCTTCAGAGTTCCTAATGTTTAGCAGAGTCCAGTTTTACCATGACATTCAAGTACCTCAGTCTCCCTCTTTAGCTCATATTCCCATTCAGGCCTCCTACACTGCAATCAAACTCCATGACTTGTCACACCACAAACATGTCCTGAGCTCCCTGGCCCTGGTGCTCTGCCCAGTTACTAACTCTTCCTAGCGGCACCCCTTGTTCTCTGTCAAAAGCTTCCCCGTCTTTGCACATTCCATCTGGACTTCTACAGGCAATCTTCCTTGACCTTTCCCCTGGCCCCACCAGAATCAGGGTGTTCCTGGCCTAAATTCATGAATGACTTTGAACGTCTTCACAATCCGTTACTAGATTCTGCAGGGCTGAATACACATATTATTGAGGGCAGAAACCACATTTTATTCAATTTTGTGGTGCCCACTCTGATGTAGAATAGGTACTTTGTAAAAGCATATTACGTAAAAAGTAGAATGAACATGATTCTTTTTATTAAATCTCTTCAGAGATAATTATTTTTCTTATATATCAGAATACTTCCTCTTACCTCAAGAGAATATTCATATTTAGAAAGTATGGATGAATTTATAAAGGGTGCATACACATTACTGCATCATGTATGTCATAACAAATGAACCTCAGTCCCAGATTTTGGAAAGGATCCAAAATTGCTAAATCAAGGGAATCCTATAAATGTAATAATACATATTGATTTTTTCAAGGCACGAGACAAGAAAATGAGGACTAGATTAGATTTTGAGAAGGTGGATGGTTGAAAATTATCTGCAAAGCCCTGTGACAGACACAGCTTGCCACCTCAGAAAAGGTCCTCACTGCCACTGTCCAAGGGCTCTCTATATTTGGCTTGTCATGTTAATATACTTGTGAACAGCTCGGTTCAACTATTAAATATGCAGGTGACTTAACTAGGAAGAAATTTAATATTCTGTATGACAGGACTGTGATAAAAATAGTTTCATATGCTGAAAAATATATCCAAATGAAATGAATAAAAATAGAACAATGATAAATGTAAATTTCAGCTTTGAAGTTTAAGCAACCAATCAAAGAAATATTGGATGCGATACAACACACTTAAAAGCACAATGAAAGATGCAGAAGGATTTTTTTTCTAATAATGCACACTCAGTGAAGCAACGGTATGGTTCGGATGTTAAAAAGCTAGTACAAGTTGGCATGAGGAGAAGTATAGTGCCAGCTTAAGGGAAGTAAAGTCCCATGAGCACATCAGGCATCTCTGTGTACAGTGAGGGGTACATTTTAAGAATACAGACACGTGTTTAATCAGAAGACAATCGTGCGCCTGGAAACCATTCCATGGGACCGATGGCTGAAGGAATTATTCTGCTTATAAAAGAGAAAACTGAAGGAGAGACACAGGAGCTGTGTTTACAGGAGCTAGAAGAGTAATTAGACTTTCTACAGATCAGGACTAGATTCTTGCAGATTTTCCTAAAATATAAAACAGAATTTCCATATTATCAGCAATATTGAAAATAGAAATGAATGCACCTAAGTAGTACCAGGCCAGCTGCTTAACATGTCTTCACAATGGCTAGTTCCCAGGGCTGACCACATAAATATTTTGTTTTTTGGGAAAAAATCATTAAATCTTTTGCATTTTGTGGTTATTTCCATCACTTGTTGTTTTAGATTCCTCAAGACATACAATTCATTTCTTTAAAAAATCCATAATAATCCCATAATACTGTTATTAATAGGATGCTAGAGCATCTCACTTAAAAAACCAATCTCATTTATCTTAGCTGCTGAGCACACGGGCAAGAACATCTAAGCAGTCGGTAATGTGATAAGGTCAATAGACCAAGATCTCAGTATGTCGCCGGGAAAACGTTAGGCCCACGCCGACTTTACAGACAATTTCAAAAAGCAGATGATCTGCTTTCCCAACCAACAGCCACCTAGAACCGGCAGATTAAACCCAGAGGGGGATGGTTATGGGAGGAAAGCAGGGACAGTAGAACCGACCAGATTCAAACCAGCAAGTAGTAACAACCAACCGTGCGAGATGATGAAGACAGACGACGGAAAGCAGATGCAGTAGTTTAAAAGGTAAAGCACACTAGGGCCTTTTAATTTACTGTAGGGGAAAAAAACCTCTCCACAGTCCCTGAGGGAATCATTACCCAGTAACTGGTCTTCATACTGATGATCCGGTGTCACCAAGAGAACGTAAATCAAACTCACTATTCTCAATTTAAAAAGGCAGGGTAACGGTGACCTAAGCGATCCAACACACATGTTAAAAAATGATGGCACTAAATAGAATAATTTTATTTCTCCAGAAAATTATCTTGTGTAGAAGAAAGAGTTCATTTGTTGAAGATGCCAGATAAGTGAGGCATTTTTATACTGTATTATAGTACCAGGAGGAGGATACATAAAGTTTGCTAGCACAATTTCAGTAAATGATAAATTTTTGTTTCCCTTAGTTGGTAACTATGTCTGTGGTATAAAAAAAAGGGGACATTTTGTTAGCTCTGGAAAAATGAGATTTTTTGAGATGAGATCCTCCAAAGTTTCTGAATGCCAGCATTAAAGTAATTAATGCAGCTAATTTGTAATCATTGGTAGGACAGTATCATGGCATAAGTCTCACATTCTGAGTGAAATATGAAATATTCAATCAAATTACACAGAAACTACATTTTCTAAGCCTTTTCAAGTGTCTGTCTCATGCTTATTCATCATCCATCCATTTATTCTCAGAGACATCACATTATCAATTGAGAAGAGACATTTATATTCTTTTTAAAACCAAAAATTTTTGCACAAAGTTGAAGCTTTTCTTTTGTTGTCCTTTTAGTTTCAATCATTGCTCTGACATGGTAATGCCCAGTCAATAAATAATTAAAACTTTACATATATACATAGGATGTGAGTATGTGTATCACAACATAACATATTTTAAAATTAGCAGTTTTAAATCATAGTGAAAGTTCAACATATAACTTGGCTCTATAACACGGCTTGCATACAGGACAATTACCAGGCATATAGGAAACACTGCAGAAGCAGTTTGCCATTACATTGATCATGGCTGAAACTATGAAATCCTGCTTGTGGTGAAGAACTGCAGACCAGAAATGATATTTTTAATGCCACTGAGGAGGTGGGCAAGATTTAGTAAGAAGAACTCGGGAGGACAGACCTGGTTTGATTCCACATTTAGCCACTTACTATATTATGACCACTGACAGGTTACTTACTCTGAGACTTGTTCCTTACCTGTAACATGGGGGAAATTAATCAAAGTGAGAACATTTAGCGCAGTAACTGGCATATATCAGGCATACAATAAATATTAGTTACCTTCCATTATTCTAAAAACAGATTTTATTCCAAGTCCATTTTACCTCTACTTGCAAACTTGCTGATGCGACTCTCCTTTCCAGATCTTCTACCTGCTGAAGAATCCTCAAGTCCACGCCCATTGCTTGTTCTTCTACTGACCAGTGCTCCACAATATCTCGAGTTACCTGGTTTTCTTTATTCTCATTTGACTCAATAATGGTAACTATATTTGAAAGGAAATTTATTTTAAAATCCACTTTATCTCTCAATGATTTCTTCCAGAATGTGAATGAAATTCCAGGGGTAACACGTACACATGTACATTTAACACACACAAATTCACTTGTGAATAAGCAAGGCAGCTGACTCTTGCACAAGGAGGAGTAAGTACTCTTCTTAAGAAACAGAACAGTATGTCTGTAGGTTGTAACAAACTATCAAAAGTAGTACCAATTTAAGAAAATGTAAATTGTTTTCGGGCAAAATAGGGAAAAAAAAGCCTATTAGTAATAAATTAAGATTAAGACATACTAAAATATGCTTTAAGATAAAAGAATGACTTCGCATAACTAAGCAAGAGAGCAGAAATCTCTTTTAGGTGCCTACCGTCCTTATTCTCGATGCAGGCTTGAGTGATGGAATCCAGGTGTTTCTGAATTTGTTTGTGTAATGCCTGTTCTCTTATTCCTCTGGGATGTAGCACTGCGAGCAAAGCTTTTAAATCCTCTGGGTCAGTAATTCTCCACCAGCCAAACTGCATTTCTAAGCCAAGATAAACATGTAGGGCACTTACAGATACTCAGAATATGAATTAATGGCATGATACAAATGAAAAAATTTATAACTATATAAAAGCATGAAAGATTCAGCTATAATACAGAGATCTGTAACAATACAATAAAGTAAGTGGCTACAGCAAACCCTCTCAAGGTACCCACCTTCTGGAATAGGCTTTGAACGAGGATAATTTACTGCTTTGGCTACTTCAAGAGCCGCAGGTTGAGTCGAAGAGACTTTTTCCTTCTGTGGTACTGGAGGCTCACTTTCGTTTGACCCAACACTGGGAGTCAAGAACATATCAGTGTTTCCTTCTGACAGTCCCAACCCTGATCCCACACTAGGGACAGGTGGTAGGAATGGAATACTAGAATTAAGCACGCCCGTGGGCCCCCCACAAAACTGGGGTCCCATCACAGGTACTCCACTTTTCATCTGGAAAAAGAAAATATTTTAAAAGTAGAACAACCTAAGAAGTCAGGAAAAATGTTTAGAATCTGAAATTTTTAAAATTCTGAAAAAATATTTTCATTTACCTCAATTGGAGGAAAACTAAATACAATAGCAACAACATTAAACTCCATCTTATTTGCTCCCCAAAGTAATTTCCCTTTTAGAAGTACTGTAACAGTAACAAGTTACAAAGTTATAAAGGAAGGCTTTGCCTTAGACTTAAACTCCTAGAACCCAGTAGTTCCAATGAAGCCTGGTGATAGACAATACTGACTCTCTTCAGTTCTCAAACTGTGGCAGGAATAATATTGTAAATATTCGACTGATTCTCCTTTAGTGAAAATTTTCATGGACTCAAGACAAATACAGCAACATAAAAATGAGTTACAATTAGTAGCACTAACCTGAAGAGCCGATAAAGCAAATGGGTTTAGGCCAACAGGATTTTGAGGAGATGATCCAAGAAGAGGAGCTGGGCCAGGCAAAGGTGACTTAGAGGGCGGCTGGGCCTGAGGAGCTGGTGAAGCGGCAGCTGGCGCATCGGCATGGGTAAGGGAAGCGTCCTCCCAGGGTGTTCCTGGCAATAACAACTGGTCACTGGGGAGAGGACTGTAGACCTTGCCTGCACCACCTGAACCAGGACTGAACAGACTCGAGTGTGTCTTTTCAATGCTGTTCTGTGTCACCGTTGGCTGCACACTGCCTGGTGAGTGTCTCCCACTGTTCTGGTGAGGCACTGCGCACCCATCTGCACCGCTGTTTGGTTTGGGGGCCGTTACGTCTGACTCAGGAGGCACCTCAGCTACTTCTGAAAGCTTGCTGAATTTGGAAAAAGAGCCAGGTTTCTGAAGAATCAGATTTGTGTTATCTTGTTCGTTAGGATCTTCCTTTTGCTTACAATGATCTGGATTTGAACAATTTAAAGTCTCATCAGAAGTATCAAGTATTTCTTTGATCTGGATCTTTTCTGCTTTTCTTAGTTTTTTTCTTTCTTTTGCAATTTCTTCCGGCCCTACAAAATCCAAAAGCATTACGAAGATCAGTTCCTCTAGATCAAACCATACTATATTTATTGCTATTTATCAAGTCATATGCATAAATACTTTAACAAATTTCTCTAGCTTACTTAATACTCTTCATTTTTTTCTTTTATAGACTAGCTTGTTACGCTCATTGGAAAAAATTATGTAATTTTGTAATTAATCACAAAAAATTACAATAAAAAATATTAAAAGCCATAATATACAAATTACTACTAACATTTTCGTATTAATTTTTCCAGTTCTCTATGCACACATGAAATCCTATTTTACAGTTTTCCAAACTGTACGTTTTACTGAATAATACTCTTTAAATATTCTGATGTGTCAATAAATATATACCTACACCATAAATTATAATTACTATATTCAGTGGAATATATCATAAAAAATCAATCTTCTATTGATAGTTATTAATAGGGTCCAATTATTCATTATTATAAACAATGCTATAAATGATGAATGATCTTAGATCTGTGTCTTTGGATTTTTTATCTCCTGATTTTCTTCCTTAGGATATATTTCCAGAAAACAACTGAGTCCTAAGATATTACTTTTCAGAGTTTTTGAAATATATTGTCAAATTGCCCTCCAGAAAGTCTCACACAAGAGCATCTGTTTGCCTACACCCTCAATGAAACTGAAGACTATCAGTAACTTTTGTCTTTGGCAATATCCGGGAGGTGAGAAACTAAACTATATTTTTTTCTGATCATTAATAAGACTGGACATTTTTCTGTAGGATAATAGGTATTTCTCCTTTGTGAACTTCTTGTCCATATTTTTGACCAGTGTTTTAAAAATAATTTATAAGAAGTGTTAGAAAAATATAAACCTACTTTATTTAATTTGAAAAACGATGTATGTTCACAGTAAAATATTCAGTAATGAGAGGATAAAGTAACCCTTTCTTGCCCTACTCCCTCCGTTCCTATTTCTAATCTTCAGATGTAACTATGGTTAATCAATCATGTCCATACATCCTTTGGGAAATCTTACATGCACGCACTATTAGTTTGTGCTGTTACATAAATGGGACGCTCCTGTTGTCGGCAACATTTTTATTTGGATAAAATCCAAATGCCTAAGAAGCAAGGCCGCCAACACTGTATGATCTGGTTCCTGAAAACCACTCTTGTCCTTGCTAACCTTGCTCACCTTTCTCCCTTTTTTCAGCTTCTCAAACATGGTAAGTTATTTCCTTTCTTGGGGCCTTTGCACTGGGTGTTCCTCTGCCTGAAATCCTGTTTTGTTGACTGGCTTCTTACTCTTCATGTTTCAGATTAAGTATCACTTATTCACAAAGGTTTTCCCTGATTACTCTATTTCAAGTAGGGTCCCCATCTTATTATTCACCTTAGAATATCATCATCCTATATGTTTCTTTCGCAGAATTTACCATTATACACATTAACCTGCTAATTTTTAAATATTTCATTCCATACCCCACCCACACACTACAATTTAACTCAACAAACGTTAAAGGCAGAGCAATGTTTATATTGCTTTTACAGGATCCCAGCTACCTAACATGGTGGCTGCTATGAAACTGGGGCTCAATAAGTACTTTTGGGATGATGAAATAAAAGGATGGCTTTACTATTTTCACTATATACCTTAGATTGCTTTCCATGGTGAAACAGAACTGTACCACATTTTCCTTCAATCAGCTGCATAATATTCTTATATGGATATCATAATTTATTTATTCATATATCCAAAGCTTGAAAATTTCCTTCATTTTGTACAAGTTACTAGCTAGCAAGGAAGTACTAATATTTGTCCTTGATTTATTCTGAGAACTAGTATCTCAAAAATCACTTTCATATATCTGAAAACAAACAGATCGACCAACCACACTAGGTCTGAGACTAGTAAGGGGATTTCAGAGGTGATACATTTTAATAGCCTATTCATGGGGTCATTAACTTTAATATCCAAATTCTTACTTATAGACAGTTAAACCTCTCATTAAAATGTAAAATTATTTTTAAAAACTTGGAAGTTTATAAGGATGTTAAGTATACAGAGATTCTTTAGATAGTTTTTCTATCACCGATTTCACATAATCCCCTTTCTTTCCAGCCCTTACTATGCTTCCAACAGACACTTAGGTTGGTCCCCTATCTTGGCTATTGCAAATAACTGCAATGAACATGGGGATGCAGATACTGTTTTGAGTTTACATTTTCATTTGTTTGGATAAGTACCCACAAGTGAAAGTGCTGGGTCATATGCTAGTTCTAACTTTTCTGAGGAACCTCTATACTGTTTCCAATAGCGGCTGCAACAATTTACATTCCCACCAACAGTACCCAAGAGCTCCCTTCTCTCCACATCCTCACCCACACTTACTTCTTGTCTTTTTGATAAGAACCACTCGACCAGGATGAGGCGGTATCTAATGTAGTTTGTATTTCCCTGACAATTAATGACGTTGAGCATCTTTTCAGGTACTTGTGGCCATCTGTGTGTCTTCTTTGGGAAAACGTCTATTGAGATCTTCAGATTGTTTATTTTGCTATTGAGTCATATTTGCTATTGAGTTCTTTATATACTTTGGATATCAGGCCTTTATCAGATATATGATTTGCATATATTTTTTCCCATTTAGTAGATTGCCTTTTCATTCTGTTCATGTTTTCTTTTGCTATTCAGGGGCTTATTAGTATGACAGTCCCACTTACTTACTGATTTATTAGTTACTTAGTTTGTTTTCCATGCTTTAAAGTATTTTTATGTTTAAATATTTTAAGCAATCAGTTAAAAAAAGAACTCACTACACTATCCTGTTTAATGAACATTCTGACCCATCCATATCAATCTTTAAAAATAAACACACCTGAAGCCTCTAAGGGCCCTCCCTGATTCTATTTCTATCAGCAACTTGTACCCCGGGAAGGCAGACCGTGACTTTAACGCATCATTCCAATACACGATTTTATACTCATTCTTCATATACTTTGAATCCACAAGAAATAAATTACTGTGCACAAGAGTAACACTGCTTGTTATATGCCAACAATATTTACATGCCAGCCACTATTCTAAACCATTTTCAATTATTATTAACTGTCCTTTGTGCCCCAAGGGTAGTTACGTTGTTATATAGTACCTGTTCTAGACACCTTTGTGATGAATCAGTCCCTTCTTCACATTGGACTGTTAAACATCTACATGGAGGGCATGGACTAACGTTTTGTTTATCTTTGAACCTCCAGTGCCCAGAAATGCCTGGCACATACTGAGTATTCAAAAAAAAAACGAGTTGAAAGAAGTTTTTGCCTCCCTACACCACCCTGGGGCAATGGCTACATGGAAGCACTGACTTGACACTGTGGCCCCATCAGAATCTAAGCATTTGAAAATTCCCAGACATAGTATTCTGAAACATTCAATTCAAGACAATTTACCGGGCCTATAAATGCACTGTGCACTGCGCTAGTTAATTTAACAGAAACGGAGCCAGAAAAGCAGAATCTAAAGGTAGAATATGAAGGATGTGTGATAATACTTAAGAAAGTAAGAAGTTTAATGGAGAAGAAGGGAATCACAAATTGCAAACACATTCAAGACTTCAAGATGAATGAGTCTTATGCTAAGGGTCTTAGATTTAAGCAGTTTACCTCCAGGGCTACCGTCAGGATGGATGGTTGCTGCAAAGGTTAAAGAGTAAAGCACATGTTGGAAAATTTGACAGTGGGAAGGAAGAGAAATGGAGCAGCAGCTACACAGTCCAATACAGGTAAAGATCTGTGTCCACTAAATGGGTGGATGTCAGAAAGTGCAGAAGAAAAATCATGGACTGGAAAGGAATATTTATCAGTGAAAGGGGCATTATGAGTTCAAAAGAAATGAAAAACAAGGTTTTACAATGTTTATCCACAATGCACATTTGATTCTGGAAGCACACAACATATCGAAGGAGTAACAGGGTTTTAAAACGTATGCTATGTTATATTACTTTGTAACAGATTAATGGCTCCTACCTGCAGAGCTCTCCATGCCTTCTACAAAAATCCCCCCACACTGGGGGAAAATCCAGTACTGGCGTCTGTAACGATCCTGGCCAAACATCATCGAACGTAGAGAGTGAGACGCATCAAAGAGCTCCCGTCTGTACCGGCTCTGTTGCTGTTAAAAAATGATGCATACAATTACGCTATGGGTGTTAAGCGCTTTAAAAATTGGTATTTAAGTGACTTTATACTTATCATGGCTTTAGAGCTGCTAGATTTCACTATTGAAGAAAGTCAGCAAAAGAACTAATACCACACGTCTGACTTCAGTTCCAGTAACAGTCGTAAAGACAGAAATTACTTTGAGGGTTTTGTTGCCAAGGATTAAAAATGTTTTGTTTGATTAGATATCTTATAGTAAAGCATGTCTTATATTTGGTAATAAACAATGTGGTCAAGTGTTTCACTGAGCCAAAGAAAATTGGCTCAATTCTAATGACTACAGTGTGTAACAAATAATACTCACATATACCTGTATTTGCCTATTTTTATACTCATGCTGCAAACCTTAGGCAGCATATGACTAAATTTTGGAATAACTGTGTGATGAATCTAATGACATAAAATGCAGATATCTCATACTACTAATCCTGAAATACTTCACTAATGCTACGGAAATTCGGTTTTACATGAGAAGTACATACATACACAGTTTATAGATCCAGTGCAAATAAAACCTACAAATACACTAATGTTAAATAAAACACAGGATGCTGAAACTATTACCATGAAATCTGACTGAATTTTAAAAGTAATGAATTCCAAGAAATAAAACCATGCATTTATTGATATTTTGTATTTAAATAAAGAGCTAAAGAATATAGCTCTTGATTAAGTTAGTACCATGTCTTAAGAGGGAGGCCTTTAACATTGGCAAGAAACTTTTACGGTTCAATTGTGAGAATGTTTCTGGAGCTCTCCATTTTAATTATGTACAAGAAGCTTGCTTTTATTTAGCAGTCAGAAAAAAGGAATCCCATGCAAGGTGGATTGTTAAAACACTGCAAAAATGATGTAAGCTATAATCTGAAAAGTGCTTACTTTACTCAGCTTTTCAATCTGTTTTTCTAGCTCTTCAACACTTGCTGCTTGGTCACCTTCATCCTATACATGACAAAATTCAGTATCATTTACCGGTTTTAAGATTTATTCAATCAATCAGTGGATATTTAATGAAGGCCTCCTATATGCAAAGCACTAGGATAGGCCCTGTGGACATGAGTCGCCTCAGCTCTCGGTTCTTTGTAAACTCATCATCTGGTAGGGAGACACATGCACATCACACTATGAAAATAAAAACCACTACACAGAGGAAGCCATAGGGACCCCAAAACAGGTAGAGATTTCAGAGTCATGGAGTTCAGGAGAGGGTGAGATTGCTTTTAGTGGGAACCTTTACCAAGAGAGGTTACATGAAAGAAGTTGTGTCCTCATTAGCTACCGAAGAATGGTTCGGATTCGATCAATCAGAGAAAGGGCAGGGCATTCCAGAAAGAGTCTGATGTATCTTGACATGAAAGGTACATGAAGAGGTAAGACAGGAGATGAGGCAAGGATGAGTTCAGGGTTAAACGATCTAGAGCTATAAATGCTTGACCATGGTCAATAACGTGATCCTTTGAGGGAGGTTAAACGTGAGAACTATGCTTACAAAGATAATACGGCAATAGTCCTAAGATGGCCTGGAGCAGGAAAGGATTAACACTGTCAGATCTGGTTAGTATTCCACTGCAGTGATTCAAGAGGGAGGGAGAATGTGGGACTCACATGGGTAAAAGAAACAGAAACGGAGAAAAGCACATGGATGTAAGAGAGTATTACCTAATTAGAAATGCTAAGTCATGGTAACTCACGGGTATGAGGCAGCGAGGGGTGAGGGAGACAGAGGAAGGAGTAAATTATGGTAAGAGTTTAAATCTGGGAGACGGCAAAGATACTGGTGCCATTCACCGAAGAAGTCATTTTTAGGGCAAAGAAGGTTAAGTTATATTTTGAACACATTGAGCTTTTAGAAGAAAAATAATCCCTACAATATATATTAACTAATTTCATAAGTGGTACTTTACTAGTGATTACATGAAATTTTTCATTCTAGAAAATGAATATAGGAAAACAAGCACCAAATTATATGTTTTAGAGGGAAAGCATAAAGTAAAAGGTACATGTATTTTCTTTGTATCTTAGCCATGCTACTTCCTATGGGCAAACTACTTAACTCTTCTAAGACTATTTCCTTACCTGTAAATTGATAATAACATTTCCTGTAACATGGGGGCATCTGTGAGGGCTGAGAAGAATAGATCTGAAAGTAACCAGCAAACTTCCAGGCACACAGTGTGCAAACTGGTTACTTTCCCTCTTTCTGAAAGTTCTATCTAGAAAATGCAGGTACTTCTTAGGTTTAAAAAAGTAAAATTTGTTTCTGGTGCTCATTTTCTAGAAGCATTTTTAAAAAGCCACACTGCCACCAACCACTCATGAGCAGGTATTTCTGGATGAGTAGTTATCTCCCCAACAAAAGGAAATGAAAAGAAGCTTTAGTATTAGCTATCATTTCTCTACTTCTCATTCAGTTTAGGGGAGCAAGTTACAGAGGCATTTAGGCACACTATTTGTGCTGACAGTAACACAATTTCTACTTCAGGAAAGAAGCCTTAAAAGAGAACAGGCCCAATGACCCTCAAATAGATAATTACATAATTACATGTCTGTATGGTTCTAAAGTGATCCTTTGACTTGCAGGGCAAATGTTTGATAGTACACTTACACAAAAATACAATTCAAGCAACAGTAATAAAAAATACTTGCAAAAGACATCAAAGTAACTATGTATCAGTCAAATAAACTTAGTGCTGTTTCTAAGACTCTCCCTAAGATGAAAAGGAAGTAAAGTGTCTACTAAGGGTTGTTTAAAGCAAAGGAGTTTTGACTAATAGTCCTTATAATTTTAAGAGATGTGTAGACCTTGAAAGGTCAGAGAGAAAGGCAAGGAGACTAGGCACAAAGAACTCGTCTCTGTCGTAGTTCTCCATGATTTCCCAACCAAAAGAGAGGCCATTGTATGTCCCTATGTGTCAAAGTTCAATCATCCACATAACCTGTTACCAGGCCAACTTGTGAAGTTAGAGCTCATGTAGGTTTCAACACAATTCTAAGGTTTAGGTACAGAGACTCCATGTGCTGAAGGAATGAGGAGTGTGGAGAAGAGGGAATCCTCTTTGAGACCAAGGGGGATGGACTTAGTCAAGGGCAGGACCTTCTAACTGAAAGCGATCACATGGGTCTCAACGGAAAGGCTCCCTGAAATTAATCTTCTAGAGAGTTTTAATTCCTGGCACACTCACTGAACTTTAATCAAGAATCTAAACCTACTTTTTGAGGAATAATGCATCTATCTTATCATTGGGCTCATTAAATAGTTAAATTTTTTAAGGCAATTGATAAGTTGCTACCAGTTCTTCATAATAACAGATAACTCTAAAATCACTTAAAAGAAATGTTATTTTGACTTGTTAGGTCCTAAAATTATCTTAAGAACTTTTTAAACTGTTTTCTCACATTCATAACATATACATTTGCCAGGATTTTGCTCAATGAAACCCTATAATCTAACTCAATTAAAAAGTCACTTTAAATGATACATGTGGTTTAAGAGACATTAATGATATTTAAATATTAACAAATTTTAGTACTGTTTATCTACCTTGCCCCATTGATTATTTTCTTTATATCTTCAACCCCTCTCTTACTGACTCCCTTCAACCCGAAATCATATTTAGCCTTTCACATCTGAGTAATCCTTGGTTATCTGTCCCCTTTAGGAACCACCTTTTCCTCTGAGGCACAATGCTTACAGAAGTCATCCTCACCTCCTCACCTTCTATCATCCTCGATCCGTCGCCGCCTGGCTTCTGCTCTGACCCACCTAACGACTGTGCTGCCACTGGTCCACAGGGACCTCTGCCTTGCCCGATCCCACAGACACTTTTGATCCTCATCACACTAGACTCCTGCTACATTAACATTGTTTATCACTCCCTCCTTTTTGAAATGTTCAGTTTTCTTGATTTTTGCTACTACCACATGTGTAGAAAAGAGTTGACATTGCAGGTCTGACTGCTCTCCTTTGAAAGGCCCGCGTACAAGGCTGGTCCCTGGCTGGTGTCTGGGAACTTGGATTTCAGAGGGTTTCCTCCCACGCTGATAGATTGGCTCACTGGAACCCAACTGTGCTAACAATGGGGTGTATACTGAACACGTTTTTCTCCTGGGAGTTTTATACTTGTCATAACTCATTCCTAGGAGACTTAAGCCCATCCTGTGTGACTCCACTGGGAAAAGACTCTTTAACAGTGTGGGTCTGGTTTCCTCTGGGCTGTGGCTCACATGCCTTTTCTCTCTGCTGATTCTGATGTGTGTGTGAGTCTTCCTAGTGAGTCACTGATTCTAGTGATGGCCTCAGAGATCCTTGACCCATTGCAGACATCTCCTCCTCTACGATGGCTCCTTCTTCAACAAGAAGCCCTACAGGATCTTCTGAAATATTGACATCCCCTGGGGTTCCAACTTCAGTCTACTACTCTGTTCCCTAAACCAATCCCCCTGTACAAAAATCACCCACCTCGTGATTTTAAACTACTGTCTGTGTGAGTAACTTCCAGATCTATATGTTCATGACTGAACTCATCTTTAGGCTTCAGATTCTTATACCCAACTTACTGCAGAACTGCTGCACAGGCACCTCAAACTTAAGATGTCCAAAATAAACCGACCATCATTTCTTGTCTTCCATTCTCTGTTCTGCACTCCCCTCCTCCTCTATCATCTATTTATTCTGCTCCTCCTGATTTCTCTAACTCAGTTAATGGCAAGAATACCATGCAGCCTCCCAAACCAGATGGTTGGGAATCAATCCTACCCTTCCATCAACCTACCAGCTCAAATACGACTCATTCTTCTTCCTAAGTATTTACTGAAATCTTTTCCTCCTTCTTCCCAACTACCATCAGGCTAGTTTGGGACCCTACGACTCATTGAACTCTTGCAACATCTCCTGACTGACCTTCCCACCTCTGATCTTGCCCTACCCCAAATCTATTTCTATTTTCCATGGCGCTGCCATAGTGAGCCACTACAAAAAGCAAGTGTGACTCTGTCATTCTGTTACTTGCAAAGAGGAAGCAATGGCTTCCTCCTACCAAAAAAGTGTAAATCCTAGTTCACAGTTGTTGCTAGGAGGCTCTCCAATAACAATGAAGCACTTGTCAGTCACTTAAAGCGCATCGTGGTTTCAGATTTCTACGTCCGTTTATGCTGTTCTTTCCGCCTGAGCACTTCTCTACGGGTTCTTCCCCAGGTTAACATTCAGCCCACCTTTTAGCCTCAGCCAATGGGCCCAGAAAGCCTTCGTTGAGGACCTATTCCTCATAAAGGTTCAATGCCCTTCCTTTCCGCCTGCCTAGCACAGAGTAAATAAATACCACCAGCAAAGCAGTTAACATGCAGTACATTACATTTTCTTATGGCAAATCTTCCTCAGTGAGACTGCAAATTGAGAGAGGACTTTTGCTACCTTACTCATCTTTGATCAAAAGTGCCCAGAGCGAGGCACATAATAAACTGATGCTTGAGAAATACATCAGTTTCACTAAATGTGACAATACTTTCAAGGCATCAAGTATTGTACACATATAAGCTAGTATTTTACCAGAATGAAAGAGGATAACTGAAATTAAGAATCTACATGGTTCTTTGAAGAACTCTCAATATGTTCTATAAAAAGAAAAACTTGACTTTGTTTATTCAGTGTAAGCCCATCCCATGTGTGGGCAATTATTAAACCATCACAAAAACTTTACGAGGTGATTGTTATAAATACTCAGTTTTCAGATGAAGAAACTGAGGCAAGTAAGCGTCAAAATGGAATTCAAACCCAAAACCACCTGACCCCCAAATTCTGCTGTTTTCAGTATGTTGTTATCTTTGTCAAGTAATAAAATCTACCTAAACTTGATTACCTCATCTTCACAGACATCCGTTTTCTTTCCTTTTTTGTCTTCCTTGGCTTCCTCCTCCTCCTCGTTGCCATCAGCGTCGCTGTCCCCGCCCTTCCTTCTTCGCTTGCGTCCTGCTGTGGGGGTGGCCGCCGCGTGCTGCTCTTCTCCAAGATCGATGCCACCTGAAGTGTCTCTCTTGCCTGCTTTCTTAGCATAAATGTTTCGGAGCCTTTAAAATGTAACACAATTATGATGTACAAGAAAATCTTCTCTCCATACTTTTTACAGAAAATAACGTGAGTTTTAAGCAAAAATGCCTTACGGTGAGTAATAAGTCAATGGCAATAAAATTAGAATTAAGGAAATTTAAGAAATATGTTTCCAGAAATTACAGAATATATTGACTTTTAAGAATTATTCTGGATCTCTTTGGAATTAGAATATATTTAAAAAATAAAACTTAGCTGAAAAAATTAACTCTAGCAATGACCAATGATAATTCCTGATCCCATGCTATCAGACTGAATAAATTTCTGTTCAAATTATGCAAAGAAATATCCTCTTACATAGAAATTGAGTAATTTCAGCATTATATTTCCTGGCGGGAAACTAATTAAGCTTTAATTCTGAATACATTTGGATATTTTAGACTCTACGAAAGCAAACTTTAATTAGAAAGCAATTTTAAAAAGTGGCAGTTCTAAACAGATTCTACTTATGACAAAAGTAACTTGATAGCCAACAACAATCTTAGAAAACGTGATTGCTTGACTTCTTTAGGAGCAAAAAATGTAAACTGACTTTTTTCTAAGTTTGAAGCATAAGATGTTCAATGACTCTAATTACAACTTTTGTCCATTGCAGACTCTCACCCTAGGTTTTATTAATTTCTTAATTCATCTTAATTAAGCTTTACCTTTTTTTTATTTCTTAGACATAATAAACTTTAAATTCTGTGTTTGGAATTTATGTTTTACTGGGGAATTTGTACAATGGGAAACAGTATACTAACTTTAATAAAACAGGACTTACTTGCGGAGTTTACCTTCTACCATCCATTGATCTCTCCTCAAGTTTGACATATAATCAGCGTTCTTGTCAATTTCACTGTCAATGCAAAAATTTATTAGAAGACAGAAATTAATCCATTATGCAATATGTTAACATGGTGAGTAAACTGTTGCCATTTCTTGCTAAGTAAAAGTGATGTCAATAAGTAGCGAAAACAAGTGAAAAATTCTATCAATACAGTATCACAGCTAAGAGATGTACAGAAGACTTAGTATGTCCACCAATGGTAGAAATGCATGGCTCTGAAATATACAGATTGATCCTTTTCCTAGAAAGGAAAAGAACTAAAAGTAACAATAATTAAAATATGTAAAATAATGAATAGAAAGAACAAGATGAATATGGATTTGTTCACCAAAACTTGAAATACTAGAGTGCAAAATTTACTTTGACTCTTACATCTAAGTTTTTAAAAAGTACATCAATAAACTAATATTAAATTTTTATTAGCACATAATAAAATAAAAAGCTGGGTAATTCTATTAATGGCTATGAAGGAAAATCACATAGTTATTTATCACTGAAAGATGTCAAAGAAAGAAAAAATTCCGGATTCTTGCAAAGGTGCTACCTTCTGGTGCCATAGTAAGAAAAAACTATTTTTATGTTTCCTTATATGAATAATTAACAGAATTATTAAGTAAACAAAAAGGTTGCAAAGAACATGCAGTAAGATCCAAATTTTCTTTTCAACAGACTGCAGTAAATACATTAAAATAGTAGTAGCAGTAGCAGTCATCTCTGAATGGTGAGATTAAGTGTAATTTTTTTTTCTTTGTGCTACTCTGTAACTTTGGATTTTGCACGGGTCATTTGTGTTACTTTGTCATATAAATTGTTTCGATTAGACAAATTGAGAACAGGAAGGAAGCGCCAAAGAAGTCCAGGCCCAGGCTCACCTGGCCACCCCCCTGCTGCAGGCCAGCTCGCTGATCAGGAGGGCCAGCGCCGAGGCTTTCTGGGCCGGAGTGTGGGCCTGGAAGGCCTTGGTCCTCAGGCTTTCGGTGAGCTCGGTCTGTCCACAACGGGCCTCCAGAAAGGTCTGCAAGATCTCGGAAACATTGTCTCGATTCACACCAACATTCAGCAAATGTTCTCCAAGAGCTGTTTCGGCCTGTAAAAGTTTGGCATTTTGTCAGTATTGATCCTAACCGTACAGAACATAAGAACAATTAAGATTTTAAAATGTTTTTATTATATTATCTATATATTACTGAAAAGGGCTTTATTCACACTTTAAATGAAGTGAAGATAAAAATAGACAACAGATGATAGACAGGTATCTGAGTACTTGCGTCTTTCTATTCCTTCTTTAGACCCTTGGTGAACAGGCAGGAAGGAGAGTATGTGAACTGATGAGTAGATACCATACCTTCTTTGACTGTAGAAACTATCTCAAGCTTTCTAAGGCTTTATCTAGACGTTCTATCAGTACTGGTTGCGGGAGGCCCAGGGGCACTACTGTGTGTTTTCCAGCCCTAGAGTGTCATGGACTTTATTGTCTGGTACACTAAATAGGAAAATGGAAGAACAAGCAACTGGTGCACCTGGAAACTTCTCTCCCCATCATATTATCTACAGCAAAGCCGACTGAAATGTGTATCTTAGCTGGAATTACGATCCATTTGCATTTCTTGAGTATCCACTGGGAGGTACAGAGTCTTAACATGCTGATCTTAGAGGTGCTGCCATTAGCCTCAATTGTTCACAGTGACTGAGAGCACACAGCATAATTTCAAAAGGCATACATAAATTTTAATTCTTTATGATTTATAAATTCTCTTTTGCTGAGTATCACTTTCCTTAAGTCAGCTTGGTTTTGGCCAAAAGCTAGAGAAGAGTAAGAGTCATCTGGGAATATCTACATTCCCTAGGCTTTATGAACCAGGTTTTCCTAGATGTGGACCATTTGCAACTGAAAGCAGATCTACACTTAACTTTGTGAGATGCAGAAAAAACTAGATCAGTGTATACACTCTTCTGCTAATATGCTAAAGCCAGCTATCAGTGCACTGAGGGTACAAATTAAAATAATTTTTTGTATTTTCTTTTCTTACCTTGTATCCTGTAATTAGACCTGGATCACACACAGCAGCTGACAGGAGCCTCACAAGCAAGTCTTCCACTTTCTGCATGCTGTCCCCTAGATTCAGCAATCCCTCCTGAAGCACACTCAGGGTTGGAATATCAGTATTGACATCAAAGCCTAAAGCTTTACTAAAGTCTCGTAAGAACTGCACCACCATGAGACAGTTGGAAAATGTACTTCCAGAGAGAACAAGTCCTGGAATACGAGGCAACTCTGGCAAAGGCTGAAAAATAAAATAAAAAACTAATTAACTAAAAAGGCTATGACTTCAGATCTTCTGAAGTAGAACAAGTTGCTGTCTTTCTTAGCTCTTGAATTCTACCAGTGGTTTTCCATCTAGACTGTGGATTCCCTGAGGGCATTTCTGCAACCCCATAGTACTAAGTACAGGATTTTAAAACCAAGCAACCATCAATAAATTTTAGTTGAACTCAATACGAACTCAGAATTCTGAAAAAAGAACACAAATTTTAATTAACATATTGATAGAACATGGGTGACATAACTGGAGCAACATAAGAAATAAGCATTTCAAAAGTACTTGGCCATGGACATACTAAGTAGGGCACGTGTACTAATTTCTTCTAATGATGGAGACTGAATAATAATTCACGCTTTTTTGGTAGCTCAGAAACTACCGTGTATTTATGGGCCGATGGGAGAATGGTACCATCTTTGGCTAATTAATGCAGATAAATTATTTGGTCCACATGACCAGAACCCATGATACTATCAAGAACCCAGTTACACTGCAACTAATAGTCTCTAGGCTTGTAGCAAAAGACTAATATTGAATTTCAACATAACATTAGAAAGCAGCCTCTTTTGCTACTTCTCAAATATGCTCACATATTAACATTTTAATGACAAAACTGTAGTACCAGTTGTCATGAATATTTAAGAAGTAAATAAGGCAATAAGGTCCATGAATGAGACTTAATAATAGTATTTTAAATTCTGATTAGAAAAAAATGAACTTTTAAATATTTCTATTTCACTGGTCTTTGTTAAACAATGTTCCTCCACCCTGCACTTACTGAAACAACTAACCAATGACCCTTTCTAGTAATACTGTGTGGAAACACAGAACTCTGGATAATATCTGACAGCATACAAACCTTACATGTTCCATTTGAAAACCATCTAAGTCTGAATCTTTTTTCTTGAACCATCAGACATACACATACCATATGATTAAAAAAATTTATATAACAAAGCTAACAAAAGTAAGGCTTAAAATGGACTTCTATATTTGATTTATTGCATATGGATTTAAACGGAAGTAACAAATTCAAGAAAATAGAGGTCATTTAGGATTTTTTAAAAATTGCTCACTGTGAGCCTACTAAATGTGTCAACTAACCTATGTACCCTCTCTGGATGTAGGAAAATTTAAACATCCAGTTTTACTAAAACCAGTATTTATACTTTTATTTGTAGTTAAAAGCATTTGTGCTAAGAATATTATTATAACTAAATCCCCACTAGGATATTTTTGCTTTAAGTGCTTTAGAAAAAGCTGAAAAGAGACATTCTTTGTATTATCAGATAAACATGGCATATAATATAGATGCTAGTGACTAATTACAGTGTTATTGAAAGTATTACAGAAATATGTATCATTCATGATTTTCTAGAAATACCATCGTAACTATAGCCAAACATAATTGATTTCTTCTAATAAGTATGTAAATTATGCCAGTTAACATGATTATCTCGCTCTTTCCAAATTTCTACTTTTACATATTTTAGCAACATCTGTGAAAACAACAGGAGAGAAAATACATGAGGTCCTCTGACTGGACACATTTCTTGGCTTTCAAGATGATAAACAGTATGGACCCTGGATCCAAGGTGCCACTTATGAGTTCTGTCATCTTGGGCAAGTTCCTTCACCTCTTTGGGTCAGTTTCTCACTTGTAAATGGGCATAAATAGCTCTTCTACAGGATTGTGGTGACGATTAAATGGGAGAATTCATACATAAAAAACATTTAGCACAGTGCCTGGAAAGTAGTCAACATACTCAATGACAGTTAGCTAACAGGTCTAAAGCACTGGAGGTGGTGACGGATTATAAATCCTGATTTATTTAAATATCTAAGGGGGTTTGAGGAGAAGGTAGATCTTTCTGTATCTAAACATATAGGAAGGACCAAATGAAACAAATCTTATCTACTTTTATCATTCACCCTTGTACATTTGTACAGTGTTTTTATTTCAAAGAAAAAGATTGGCAGCGCTCCACCACTTATGTATTTAGAACTTCCATTCCCAGGGCAGGAGGTCAGTAGACTTATTGGTGCCCATCCAGGAGCAGCACACTGACCTAGACAGAAATCCACTGCCCAGCTGGAAGGGAAAGCCTTCGTACTGGCAGCTCTGGCAGACGAACAGGTGAGAACACAGGAAAAACTAAATTTAGTAATGAAATGGTTTACATGATAAATTACCTTTTGGTCTGCTAAGCACATGTCTTCATTAGGCTTCTTTAGCTCTTTTGCAATTTCTAATTCTAATCTTCGTTGCTCTAGTTTAAGCTCTTTCTTTAATCTTTTCTCATTACGTTTATCTTGCATCAACCGTTCTTTTTCCTTAAAAAGAAAACCATGCCCACATAGTCTCTTTAACCATTATTATGTCTGAAAAACCTTTACTTAAAATTTAAAAAGTGATCTGTGTTATGTCCATGAACAGAACTGTCCAAGCAGGTTTAGCAACAGACTTAGGATTGCATAGAAATAACTTATTTTGCTTTTCAGTATTGTCACTCTTTGAATTTCAAAATAATCTTATGACTGTATATATTTTTGTGCAGTTGATCCTTGAACAGCACAGGCCTGAACTGCATGGGTCCGCTTATATGCAGGTTTAAAAAAAATACACACCGGTAACTTTTTGGAGATCTGCAACAATTTGAAAAAACATTTTCTTTTCTCTAGCTTAATTGTGAGAATACAGCATATAATACATGTAACATACAAAATACGGCTGATGATCTGCTTATGTCATCAGTAAGGCTTCCCAGTCAATGGTGGGCTATTATAAGTAGGTAAGTTTCTGGGGAGTCACGTGTTACATGCAGAGTTGTTTCCTTAATGTCACATTGTTCAAAGGCCAACTGTGTGTTCTGTGTGTGTGTGCGTGTGTATTCTTGGGCATCATTTTTAACTAGTGATATGCAGTACTTTTTCCAGTTAAAAAACCATAGCTATAATATGGAACAGAAGGTAAGAGTGTGGTCAATTTTTAGGATAAAAGGGAGATTTCCAAGAAATCTTTGAAAATAGTAGGATCTTTAATACTTGGCGACAGACATCCATTTTTGTTTACTAATACAGATACTTCAAGGGAAACATGGCGTCTCTAAATTCAGTGAATTTAGTGAACTTATCCACTAATTTATTATTTAGTCAAATTAGTCACTAATTTATTTAGTGCATTTTAATGAACTGTATAGGACTAATGCAAATCCTGTGGTTCTGGTGTAAGATGACTCCAAGAACCAGCTTCAAATGGCATGTATAGACGGTCACAACCCAGCCCCACCCGAGGTCAGCCTCCCGTCTTCCTCTCAGGGCATTCGCCAGGCCCTAGTCACACTGACACAGCCGGGTGGAGAAAAGTCAGCCTGACAGTGTGAGGCACTGCTTGGATGATGATGTGATGCTGCTGCTGAAGATGGAGGAGGAGGAGGAGAAAGCGGAGGGGCAGCAACAAAGCTAAGACAGGTGTTCATACAAGGTGAAAACTGACTCCCTCTGCCCCTTGTCTTCCCACCCCAACGGCCCTGACTCAGTCATCAGGCTGTACCTTTGTGTACATCATCCCCGCCCTGCTTAGAATTCACAGCTCCTCCTTCTCAACACATACGCATTTTTTTTTTTTTTACTCTTCCACAACTACTTCAGGCACTTTAATATTTCTTTCTTGGCTTCCACATGATACAGCATTTATTGAACTCTGGGACAATTATTTGTTTAATGTCTCTCATGTTACTGTGACCTTAGAGTGGACAGAACTAATTTATTCACCCGTTTCTTTATGCACCTATTCAATTCTCAGCTGTACAATTTGCCAGGCACAGTTTTGAGTGATTTTTATCCTTTTCCCTGACTCTCAAGTCCGTATCATTTCAACATTCCTCACCCACTGGTCTAAATATTGTTTTTATTTATGACTACAGTAATTATCACCTGACTCTAACAGACATATTTGGTGTGCTTTAGCATATAAAACTTATTTAAGCATGAATTAATGATTAATTCTACAAATGCCACATAAATATACGTCAACATCTGTACTAGTAGTCATTGAAAATATTAAATAGCCAGTCTTTTCTCTACTTTTCATATTTTATATTGTGAACAAACATAATTGATGTTTTCAATTTTCATTTATACACAAATCTTGTATCCAAAAGCAGAGATAAACACATTTGTTAATAATACTCAAGTTATACTGAGGAATTTTTAACTATCTGAAATCACAGTCATGAAACCAATTTTTAACCCCTCAAAAGACCCTCAAACAACATCCCAGTAATTAACAGTAACTTTTTATTACTGGTAAATAACTGATAAAGTTAGGTTTTTGTTTCTACAGGCTTCACTTTTTAATATTGAAACAAAGAGAAAGATATACTCTAAGGACATAATCAGATTTCAGATGCCATCTGCAACTTATGAACAACACACAACAGCTTTAGGGAGACCATTCTGCTCCAGAACCACTACACGGTACAAAGCATCATCCAGCACTTCGCATTTCTGAGTTGGGGGATCTGCTACTTAAAGAGCTAAAGACATCACAAAAAACCAATATATAAAGAAACAAATACACACATACAATAAAAGCACACATTACATACATATATCTCTGCTAAACATTATTTCATATAGTCATTTTGAGTTTTTATTTTTAATGTAATTGATACTGATATACCATCGCAGCGTTTATTTTTAAAAAATAACATGCTGATTCAAAATGGATCAAAGACCTGAATGTAAGTCATAAAACCATAAAACTCTTGGATAAAAACATTGGGAAAACTCTTTTGGACATAAACATGAGCAACTTCCTAGTATCTCTCAGGGCAAGGGAAACAAAAGCAAAAATGAACAAGTGGGACTATATCAAGCTGAAAAGCATATGTACAGCAAAGGACACCTTCATTAGAAAAAAAGGAACCCTGCAGTATGAGAGAATACATGCAGAAATGACAGATCTGATAAAGGGTTGACATCCAAAATATATAAAGAGTTCACGCACCTCAACACACAAAAAGCGAATAATCCAATTAAAAATGAGCAGAGGAGCTGAACAGACACTTCTCCAAAGAAGAAATTCAGATGGCCAACAGACACATGAAAAGATGCTCCACATCGCTTGTCATCAGAGAAATGCAAATTAAAACCACAATCAGATATCAGCTCACACCAGTAAGGATGGCCACCATCCAGAAGACAAACAACAACAAATGTTGGCGAGGTTGTGGAGAAAGGGGAACCCTCCTACATTGCTAGGGGGAATGTACATTAGTTCAACCATTGTGGAAAGCAGTACGGAGGTTCCTCACAAAGCTCAAAATAGAAATACCATTTGACCCAGGAATTCCACTTCTGGGAATTTACCTTAAGAATGCAGCAGCCCAGTTTGAAAAAGACAGATGCACTATTTACAATAGCCAAGAAATGGAAGCAACCTAAGTGTCCATCAGTAGATGAATGGGTAAAGAAGAGGTGGTACATATACACAGTAAAATATTATTCAGCCAAAAGAAGAAAACAAATCCTACCATTTGCAACAACATGGATGGAGCTAGACGGTATTATGCTCAGTGAAATAAGCCAGGCGGAGAAAGACAAGTACCAAATGATGTCACTCATATGTGGAGTATAAGAACAAAGAAAAACTGAAAGAACAAAACAGCAGCACAATCACAGAACCCAAGAATGGACTCACAGCTACCAAAGGGAAAGGGACTGGGGAGGGTGGGGAGGGAGGGATAACGGCAGGCAAACAGAAAGGGGGCCTTACGTTTACCATGTATAATGTGGGGTGGGGGCATGCGGAGGGCTGTGCTCTGTAGAGAAGACAAGTAGTGATTCTACAACATCTTACCACGCTGATGGACACTGACTGTAATAGGGTTTGTGGGGGGGACTTGGTGAAGGGGGGAGCCTAGTAAACAATGTTCTTCATGACATTGTGGATTAAGGATAACAAAATAAATTAAAAAACTAAAAACTCTGACTGTCCTCAAAATTTACCTGTTTTCGTTTCTCAGCCTCCAATAACTTGGCATTTGCAGCTCTTTCCTTCTTTATCCTTTTAGCCTGTGCATATAAAATAGGTCTCAAAGTCATGCAACAGCACCACTACAACCTGAATATAACCTCAGACTTGAAAATGGAGCTCCATGCCTCGCAAGGTACAAAACAGTATGTAACATGTATGTAGACAATTACAGATTTCCCCTCAGTTTGTTACATTTAACATACTAATTTCATTTCTAATGGGTAGATTACAATTAAGATATACAAAAAAATTCTTAAATTCGTAAGAGTATGTCAGGTTTTTTTCTTCAAATTCTGTAAAAAGTCTGAAATAATTTGAGTGTTCTTTTACCTTAAAACTCAATCACAGAAAAAATGATGTTATGGCATTTTTTGCTTTTTCTGATTTTTGAAATAAAACATGATCACTGTAGAAAGTTTATAAAAACGGGATAGATTTTGACAATAAAGGTTAAGGGACAAATAAGTAACATTTAAAAATGCATGTTTCTACTTTATTTGAAGATTCTTTTGTAATACTTAAAATTTGAGATAAATCCATTACGTAAATAACTGAAATAAAACATTAAACCCAATTTAACCTACTGTGGTTAAATTCAAGGTTTTTTCCCAGATATAATAAAAATATAACCTTTAATGAAGCACATTCTGAATATCAAGCTCATGCTATCAAATTTGAGCTTTATAATCTTAAAGTCATTAACTAGTTGCTTCATAATATCTAGTAGTAATTGCCAATGTACTTTAATATTTTCAATTTGGAGGGTTTTAAAATTAATTTGAAATGGGTAAGGGAATATGTGTATATGTTTTTAGAAGGAAAAAACCTGTAACTGTGAAAACCTCAGCTAACCGCATTCCTCAGCGAATAAGCCAATTTTATGGCAAAAGTTTCCTGAACAGCTAAGGGTTTTGATTATAATAATTTCCAACATTAAAAAGCTAATTTTGGACAAAAGTACTTTGGATAATTTCGAGACATATACACGTACAGCTTAGACACACTACACTTAACATAATCTCGCTTTTTCTTGAGGACTTGGGCAGTTATTCTTGACATCAGTTACTATACTACACAGTTTGATAACAGAAATGCCTTTTGGCCATTAAGGTGTTGAAAATTGCTTCCTATTTAACTACAAGATTACTGATGTTGCGAGGCTTTGGCGTTTCTGTTTATCCTATTTTCCCTTGCTGTCTTTTAAGCTATTCCTTTTGCTGTTGCCAGCATGTCCTTGAGCCCTATTCTGTCAGCCCAGTTCTGTCAGAACTCAGAAAACAAACCTGGTTAAACTGTTTCCACATTGAACATTTACTTCTACTTTTGCCATGAAAAGCAGGTATCTGACTATAAGACTTAATGACGTTTTGAAAAGTAAAGAACATGAGTTTTAGCGTATGATCTTTATGACTATATTGGCTATTGAGAGGTTTCCCCTTTTTGTTTTCTTTACTTATTTCCTGGATTTTTACTATTAGGATTACATAAACTTGCTAAGTAAGGTTCAGGGAGGTCCTTATTCTACGCATTATGTTTACAGATAATTTGTGATGGACATGTTAATGTGTATGAGTGAGAGAACATACTCATAAAATTTTCATTTTTCAGACTTTAAAATACATGACTATATTACTTTAACCATATCAAATTTAAGAATTCTACCTCTAGAATTTGCTGGGCTCGAAGTTCTTTTTCCATTCTGATTTGTTGTATTCTCTTAATTCTTTCCTGTAGGAAAAATTATGACAATTTAAGATAATAAACTAAATGTCTAGGTAGAAGGTATTTAAGTGGAATAAAATAATTAAAGATATAAGTACAGATTTACCAAAGGGTGCCCATGCTGGATATAAATTTTAATTATTTACTTTAACATTACATATATGCCACCTGTCTTAAATAGGTATGACTTTATAAAAATGTCTCAAGACAATTTAAAAATACAAATGCTAAATAAGTATACAGAAACAACATAAACCAAGCTGATTAAACTCAAGTCTTTATAAATATTTGCAAGTACAAGAAATATTCAGAAATAAACACTGGACAGACAAGTAGGATAAAACAGTCTGTCAGGAAATCAGGACAACTAAGGCTACTATTGACTTACTGTCACTTATTGCACGAACATGAAAAAATACAACTATTCTTGCATAAAACAGGTGAGGCACATGCTCTTTTTCTCACTATCACAATTAAATTAACAACGCTTAAAAAAGTGCACAGTACATGACGATTGTACAAACTATTAACAATTGCTGTAATATGATAGATGACATTACTTTCAATAACTACAGTAAGCCAAATACAGAAATTATTTGTAATAACAATTTGTGCTCACATTATCTAAATGTTATGTACTAGTTATTGTTTGAATTCAGCAATCTAAACTTTGATAATGTTACATTTTCAGTTTAAAAAATCACTGCATATGCTATAAGCACATCCTTAACAATTTTACATACATAAATCCCTTTGAAAGTCCTAAATTGGCAATGATAAGGATATACAGTTTTAAAAAAATACATCTAAATTGCCCTACTTGTAAATTGCAGCTGTCCTAGGATTTTCAGAGCCAACACATTTTATACTACTGTATATTATTACCATACCCACCACTACATCCCAATGCTAGTTGTACCTTTTGAAGCTATACTTTAATATTTTTATTTCCTTTTTTGCACTGATGTTATTGACTCCCTGCAGGGATCCACTGCAGGATAATGAGATTTCTGGAATTTCTGTTGTGATTTTAGAAGACGATGACATTCTATAATTTTGCTGTTTGTGATCCTAGGTTTTGAATATTATAGCTCACCAAAAATAAACATACAAGTGTATCTTTTGTTTTATATCCAAGTCTTAGAGGTTGCACTTGATCCACATTTGAAATATTTATTTAGATTAGAACTTGAGACCAAAGTATACACTGAATTTAATCTTTAATCAAGTCAACAAAAGTCATTCATTAATCTCTTAAGCACAGAAATAGGTATAGAATCTTGGGCTTAACTCACCCAGTGCAGAGCTTTGTTTTAGTCTGAGTGATTTATAGGGATGTACATATATATTTTGGTACTGCTTTCATTAGCAATAGCAGAGATAAACATTACTTATAAATCATTATATTGGAAGGAGCCAAGATGGCGGCGTGAATATACCGGGGGAAATCTCCTCCAAAAACCCTACATATTTTTGAAAATACAACAAATCCAACTATCCCTGAAAGAGGGTCCAGAAGATACAGGACAAAAGCCAGGATACATCTACACCTGCGAGAACCCAGTGCCTCGCGAAGCGGGTAAGATACAAGCCGCGGCCCGGGGGAACACGAGCGCCCCTCACCTCAGATCGCAACGGGAGGAGAGGCATCGGAGCGGGGAGGGAGAGGGAGCCCAGGACTGCTAAACACCCAGCCCCAGCCATCTGCCCCAGGAGCGCAGACACACAGTGTGTGGGGAGCTGGATGCTAGACAAACGGGACAGTAAAACCAGCGAGCTGTCCAAGCAGCCACAGCCCCTGGGACAAACAAAAGGAGTGCTTTTTGAAAGTCTTCAAGGAACAGGACCCTCACAGCTGGACGGAAGCGCCCAGGCGCAATCAGCCCAGTAACTGGGAATCCGCAGAACTCAGGGAGTCCCAACCCCCTCGGAGACAGTGCAGCTCGGAGGCCCCCCACGGTGATAAACAGCCTCCCTCCCATTTCACCTTCGACGTGGCTCCGCCATAGCACAACATTAGCCTGAGGCCAGCCACGTGCACAGCACCAGGGCAGAGCTTCCTGCACAACCATCAGGCAAGAATAAGAAAACCCATCTGCACGCAGCTGCCCAGCACAAACCGCTAGGGGACACCGTTCTCCCAGGAAAGGAAGGCCACAAACCAGCAAGAAGGGACGTTCTCCCAGCCAACATACACACCACCTACCCACAACTTCCTCTATTGCCATGAAAAGACAGAAGAATTTGACACAGAGCAGACTAACCCGGACATCCTCCCCTGAGAAGGAACCTGGGGAGATAGACCTAACAAATCTCCCTGAAAAAGAATTCAAAATAAAGGTCATAACCATACTGAAGTATCTTCAGAGAAATATGCAAGAGCTAAGGGATGAAGTTTGGAAGGAGATTACAGAAATAAAACAATCTCTGGAAGGACTTAAGAGCAAACTGGATGAGGTGCAAGAGGCCGTTAATGGAATAGAAATCAGAGAACAGGAACTCAGACAAGCTGACACAGAGAGAAATAAAAGCATGTCCAGGAATGAAAGAATATTAAGAGAACTATGTGGCCATTCGAAACGAAACAAGATTCGCATTATAGGGATACCAGAAAAAGAAGAGAGAGAAAAAGGGAAAGTGTCCTTTAAGAAATAATTGCTGAAAACTTCCCAAAAATGGGGGAGGAAATAGTTGCTCAGACCAGAGAGGCACACAGAACTCCAAAGTGGACAAAACCAAGACACATAATAATTAAAATGGCAAAGATCAAGGACAAGGACATAGTTTTAAAGGCAACTAGAGAGAGAAAAAAGGTCACCTACAGGGAAAACCCATCAGGCTATTATCAGACTTCTCAGCAGAAACCTTACAGCCCAGAAGAGAATGGCATGATATATTTAATGCAATAAAACAGAAGGGCCTTGAACCAAGAATACTCTATCCAGCATGATTATCATGTCAATATGGAGGGAGTAAACAATTCCCAGACAAGCAAAAGTTGAGGGAATTTACCTCCCGCAAACCACCTTCACAGGGTATTGTAGAGGGACAGCTCTAGATGGGAGCACTACCAAGGCTAAACAGATGTCACCGGAGAAAATAAAATCACAGCAAAGAAACCAGACCAACCAAATACTAACAAAGTCAAAAAAAAAACTCAACTACACACAAAACCAGTTAAAGAAAACACAAAAGAGCAGAGAATAAAACACCCAACATATAAAGAATGGAGGAGGAGGAGTAAGAAAGGAGAGAATTAAAGAATCACCACACAGTGTCTACAGTTGCTCAATAAGCAAGTGACGTTAAGCAGTAAGAAACTAAAGAAGCTAACCTTGAACCTTTGGTAACCACAAATCTAAAGCCTGCAATGGCGGTAAGTACATATGTTTCAATAATCACCGTACGTATAAATGGACTGAATGCACCAACCAAAAGACACAGAATAATAGAATGGATAAAAAAGCAAGACCCATCTATTTGCTTACAAGAGACCCACCTCAAACCCAAAGACATGCAGAGACAAAAAGTCAAGGGATGGAAAAAGATATTCCATG
Source organism: Manis javanica (assembly GCF_040802235.1). NCBI lineage: Eukaryota > Metazoa > Chordata > Mammalia > Pholidota > Manidae > Manis > Manis javanica. Next base: position 14,604,404 of record NC_133171.1, read on the forward strand.
CAAACAACAGGGAGAAAAAAGCAGGTGTGGCAGTACTAGTAGCAGACAAAATAGACAAAAACAAAGAAAGTCACAAGAGATAAAGAAGGACATTACATAATGATAAAGGGGTCAGTGCAACAAGAGGATATAACCATTATAAATATATATGCACCCAATGCAGGAACACCAGAATATCTGAAAACAAATACTGACAAAACTAAAAGGAGGAAATAGAATGCAATGCATTCATTTTGGGAGACTTCAACACACCACTCACTCCAAAGGATAGACCCACCAGACAGAAAATAAGTAAGGACAAAGAGGCACTGAACAACACACTACAACAGATGGACCTAACAGACATCTAGAGAACTCTACATCCAAAAGCAACAGGATACACAGTCTTCTCAAGTGCACATGGAACATTCTGCAGAATAGACCACACACTAGGCCACAAGAAGAGCCTCAGTAAATTCAAAAAGATTGAAATTCTACCAACCAAATTTTCAGACCACAAAGGAATAAAACTAGAAATAAATCATACAAAGAAAGCAAAAAGGCCCAAAAGCACATGGAGGCTTAACAACATGCTCCTAAATAATCAAAGGATCAACAACCAGATTAAAATAGAGATCAAGCAATATATGGAAACAAATGACAACAACAGCACAAAGCCCCAACTTCTGAGGGATGCAGTGAAAGCAGTCTTAAGAGGAAACTATATAGCAATCCAGGCATATTTAAACAAGGAAGAACAATCCCAAATGAAGTCTAATCTCACAATTATCGAAATTGGAAAAAGAAGAAATGAGGCTAAGGTCAGCAGAAGGAGGGACATAAAAAAGAAGATCAGAGAAGAAATAAACAAAATTGAGAAGAATAAAACAGTAGCAAAAATCAATGAAACCAAGCGCTGGTTCTTTGAGAAAATAAACAAAATAGATAAGCCTCTAGCCACACTTATTAAGAGAAAAAGAGAATCAATACACACCCACAGCATCGGAAACGAGAAAGGAAAAACCACAACAGACCCCATATAAATACAAAGAATTATCAGAGAATACTATGAAAACCCATATGCTAACAAGCTGGAAAACCTAGAAGAAATGGACTTCTTAGAAAAATACAACCGTCCAAGACTGATCAAGGAAGAAATACAAAATCTAAACAAACCAATTACCAGCAAAGAAATTGAAGCAGTAATCAAAGAACTACCCAGGAACAAAACCCAGGGCGAGATGGATTTTCCTCGGAATTTTATCATACTTACAGAGAAGACATAATACCCATTCTCCTTAAAGTTTTCCAAAAAACAGAGGGGGAGGGAATACTCCCAAACTCATTCCATGGAGCCAACCATCACCCTAATACCAAAACCAGGCAAAGACTCCACCAAAAAAGAAAATTACAGATGAGTATCCCTGATGAACGTAGATGCAAAAATACTCAAAAAAATAGTAGCAAACCAAATAAAAAAATACATCAAAATAATCATATACCATGACCAAGTGGGATTGATCCCAGGGATGCAGGGATGGTACAACATTCGAAAATCAACCAACATCATCCACCACATCAACAAAAAGGGCAAACACCACATGACTATCTCCATAGACGCTGAAAAAGCATTCGACAAAATTCACCATCCATTCATGATAAAAACTCTCAACAAAATGGGCATAGAGGGCAACTACCTCAACGTAAGGCCATATATGATAAACCCACAGCCAACATCATACTTCACAGCAAGAAGCTGAAAGCTTTTCCTCTGACACTGGGAACAAGACAGGGATGCCCACTCTCCACACTGTTATTCAACATACTACTGGAGGTTCTGGTAATGGCAGTTACACAAAACAAAGAAATACAAGAAATCCAAACTGGTAAAGAAGAGGTTAAACTGTCACTATTGTCAGATGACATGATATTGTACATACAAAACCCTAAAGACTCCACTCCAAAACTACTAGAATGGACATTGAAATACAGCAAAGTTGCAGGATACAAAATTAACACACAGAAAGCTGTGCTTTCCTATACACTAACAATGAACTAACACAAAGAGAAATCAGGAAAACAATTCCATTCACAATTCCTTCAAAAAGAATAAAATACCTGGGAAGAAACCAACCCAAGGAAGTGAAAGACCTATACCCTGAAAACTATTAAGACTCTCTTAAGAGAAATTCAAGAGGATACTAGCAAATAGAAACTCATCCCATGATCCTTGCTAGGAATAATTAATACCATCGAAATGGCCATCCTGCCCACACCAATAAGCAGACTTGTTGCAAGCCCTACCAGATTACCAACAATAATCTTCAATGAACTGCAACGAATAGTTCAAAAATTCATATGGAAACACCAAAGACCCCAAATAGCCAAAGCAATCCTGAGAAGGAAGTATAAAGTGGGGGGGATCTCAACTCCGCAACTTCAACTTCTACTACAAAACCACAGTATTCAAAAATTGGAAAACTATATGCAAGAGAAAGAAACCAGATTATTGTCTAACCCCATACAAAAAAGTAAACGCAGAATGGATCAAAGATCTGTATGTAAGTCATGAAACCATAAAACTCTTAAAAGAAAACATAGGCAAAACTTTCTTGGACATAAACACGAGCAACTTCTTCATGAACATATCTCCCCGGGAAAAGGAAACAAAAGCAAAAATGAACAAGTGGGGCTATATTAAGCTGAAAAGCTTCTGTACAGCAAAGGACACCATCAATATAACAAAAAGGCACCCTGCAGTATGGGAGAATATATTCATAAATGACAGATCTGATAAAGGGTTGACACCCAAAATATATAAAGAACTCACACACCTCAACAAACAAAAAGTGAATAATCCAATTAAAAAATGAGCACAGGAGCTGAACAGACAGTTCTCCAAAGAAGAAATTCAGATGGAAAAACAGACACATGAAAAGATGCTCCACATCGCTTGTCATCAGAGAAATGCAAATTAAAAGCACAATGACACATCACCTCACACCAGTAAGGATCACCACCATCCAAAAGACAAACAGCAAATGTCGGCGAGGTTGTGGAGAAAGGGGAACCCTCCTGCACTGCTGGGGGGAATGTAAATTAGTTGAACAACTGTGGAAAGCAGTATGGAGGATCCTCAGGAAGCTCAAAATACACATACCATTTGACCCAGGAATTCCACTTCTGGGAATTTACCTTAAGAATGCAGCAGCCCAGCTTGAAAAAGACAGATGCACCCCTATGTTTACCGCAGCACTATTTACAATAACCAAGAAATGGAAGCAACCTAAGTGTCCATCAGTAGATGAATGGATAAATAAGAGGTGGTACATATACACAGTAAAATATTATTCAGCCATAAGAAGAAAACAAATCCTACCATTTCCAACAACATGGATTGATCTAGAGGGTATTATGCTCAGTGAAATAAGCCAGGTGGGAAAGTCAAGTACCAAATGATGTCACTCATATGTGGAGTATAAAAACAAAGAAAAAGTGAAGGAACAAAAACAGCAGCACAATCACAGAATCCAAGAATAGACTCACAACTACCAAAGGAAAGGGACTGGGAAGGACGGGTGGGAAGGGAGGTGTAAGGACGGGGGAAAATTAAAGGAGGTCTTATGAGTAGCATGTATAACGTGGGGTGGGGGCACGGGGAGGGCTGTGCAATGCAGAGAAGACAAGCAGTGACTCCACAGCATCTTACTACGCTGATGGACAGTGACTGTAATGGGGTTTGTGGGGGGACTTGGTGAAGGGGGGAGCCTAGTAAACATAGTGTTCTTCATGTCATTGTGGATTAAGGATAACAAAATAAATTAAAAAACTAAAAACTCTGACTGTCCTCTAAATTTACCTGTTTGCGTTTCTCAGCCTCCAATAATCTGGCTTTTGCAGCTTCTTCCCTCTTAATCCTTTTAGTCTGTGCATATAAAATGGGTCTCAAAGTCACGCAACTGCACCACCACAACCTGAAAATAACCTCAGACTTGAAAATGGAGCTCCATGCCTCGCAAGGTACAAAACCGTATGTGACATGTATGTAGACAATTACAGATTTCCCCTCAGTTATATTTAACATACTAAATTCATTTCTAATGTATAGATTACAATTGCGATATACAAAAAAATTCATAAATCGTAAGAGTATGTCAGGTTTTCTTCTTCAAACTCTGTAACAAGTCTGAAATAATTTCAGTGTCACTTTACAGAAAAAATGATGTTACAGCATTTTTTGCTTGTTCTCTGATTTTTTAAAGTAAAACATGCTCACTGTAGAAAGTTTAGAAAAATGGGATAGATTTTAACAATAAAGCTTAAAGGACAAATAAGTAACATTTAAAACTGCACATTTCTACTTTATTTGAAGATTCTTTTGTAATACTTAAAATTTGAGATAAATCCTTTACTGAAATAACTTAAATGAAACATTAAATCCAATTTAACCTACTATGGTTAAATTGAAGGGTTTTTTCCCTAATATAATGGAAGTACAACCTTTAATGAAGCACACTCTGAATATCAAGCTCATGCTATCAAATTTGAGCTTTATAATCTTAAAGTCATTAACCAGTAGCTTCATAATTATCTAGTAGTAATTGCCAATGTACTTTAATATTTTCAATTTGGAGGACTTTAGAATTAATTTGAAGTGGGTAAGGGAATATGTGTATATTTTTTTAGAAGGAAAAAACCTGTAACTGTGAAAACCTCAGCTAACCGCATTGCTCAGGGAATAAGCCAATTTTTATGGCAAGAGTTTCCTGAACAGCTAAAGGGTTGGGTTATAATAATTTTCAAATTAAAAGGTTTATTTTGGACAAAAGTACTTTGGATAATTTTGAGACATATACACGTACAGCTTAGACACACTTAACATAATTTGGCTTTTTCTTGAGGACTTGCACAGTTATTCTTGACATCAGTTACGATAATACACAGTTTGATAACAGAAATGCCTTTTGGCCATTAAGGTGTTGAAAATTTCTTCCTATTTAACTACCAGATTACAGACTGTTGCTAGGCTTTGGAGTTTCTGTTTTTCCTATTTTCCCTAGCTGTCTTTTAGCTATTCCTTCTGCTGTTGACAGCATGTCCTTCAGTCCTATTCTGTCAGCCCAATTCTGTCAGCACTCAGAAAACAAACCTGGTTCAACTGTTTCCACATTGAACATTTACTTCTACTTTTGCCATGTTTCATTTCTAAATGAAAAGCAGGTATCTGACTCTAAGACTTAATAACGTTTTGAAAAGTAGAGGGCACGAGTTTTAGCGTATGATCTTTATGACTTTATTGGCTATTGAGAGGTTTCCCCTTTTTGTTTCCTTTACTTATTTCCTGGATTTTTACTATTAGGATTAGATAAACTTGCCTAGTAAGGTTCAGGGAGGTCCTTATTCTACACATGTTTACAGATAATTTGTGATGGACATATTAATGCGTATGAGTGAGAGAACGTACTGATAAAATTTTCATTTTTCAGATTTTAAAATACATGACTATATTACTTTAATCATATCAAATTTAAGAATTCTACCTCTAGAATTTGCTGGGCTCGAAGTTCTTTTTCCATTCTCATTTGTTGTATTCTCCTAATTCTTTCCTGTCGGAAAAATTATGACAATTTAAGATAATAAACTAAGTATCTAGGTGGAAGATATTTAACTGGAATAAATAATTAAAGATATAAGTACAGATTTACCAAAGGTTGCCCATGCTGGATATAAATTTAATTATTTGCTTTGACATTACTTTGACATTACATATATGCCACCTGTCTTAAATTGGTATGACTTTATAAAATGTCTCAAAACAATTTTAAAATACAAATGCTAAAAAAGTATATAGAAACAACATAAACCAAGCTGATTAAACTCAAGTCTCTATAAATATTTGCAAGTACAAGTAATACTCATTTGGAAGTAAATATTGTATAGACAAGTAGGATAAAACAGTCCAACAGGAAATCAGAACACCTAAGGCTGGTCCTGAGTTACTGTTACTCATTTCATGAACTTGAACAAATAGAACTACTCGTGCATAAAATAGGGGAGGCACTTGCCCTTTTTCTCACTGTCACAATTAAATTAAAAACACTTAAAAAAGTGCACAGTACATCACAACTGTACAAAGTGTTAACAATTGCCGTAACATGATAAATGACACTACTTTCAATAACTACACTAAGCCAAATACAGAAATAATTTCTAATAACTTACAAGTGGTGCTCACATCATCTAAATGTAATGTAGTAGTTATTGTTTGAATTCAGCAATCTACATTTTGATAACGTTACATTTTCATTTTAAAAAATCACTGCATATGCTATAAGCACATTGTTAACGATTTTAAATTCATAAATCCCTTTGAAAGTCCTAAATTGGCACTGATGAGGATATTTTTTAAAAAAATACACCTAAATGCCCTACTTGTAAATTGCAGCTATCCTAGGATTTTCAGAGCCGACACATTTTATACGACTGTATATTACTATACCCACCCCTATTTCCAGATGCTAGTTGTACCTTTTGAAGCTATACTTTAATACATTTTTATTTCTTTTTTTGCATTGATGTTATTGATTCCATGCAGGGATCCAGCGCAGGTTTATGAAATTTCTGGAATTTCTGTTGTGATTTTAGAAGACTGATCACATTCTATGATTTTGCTGACTGTGATCCTAGGTTTTGAATATTATAGCTCGCCAAAAATAAACATACAAGGGTATCTTTTGTTTTATTTCCAAGTCTTAGAGAAGGTTGCACTTGATCCACACTTGAAATATTTATTTAGAGTAGAACTTGAGACCAAAGTATACTCTGAATTTAATCTTTAATCAAGTCAACAAAAGTCATTCACTTTTCTCTTAAGCACAGAAATAGGTATAGAACCTAGGCCTTAACTCACCCAGTGTAGAGAGCTTTGTTTTTACTCTGAGTGATTTATAAAGATGCACATATATATACTTGGTAGTGCTTTCATTAGCAATAGCAGAAATAAACATTACTTATAAATCATTACAGGGGAAGGAGCCCAGATGGCGGCGTGAGTAGAGCAGAGGAAACCTCCTCCAAAAACCATGTATATTTTTGAAACTAGAACAAATACAACTATCCCTAAAAGAAAGACCAGAAGATACAGGACAACCAGCAGGCTACATCCACACCTGCAAGAACTGAGCGCCAACGAAGGGCGTACAATGGAATCCGCAGCCCGGCGGGACACGAGCGCCCCTCACCCCAGCTCGCGGTGGAAGGAGAGGAGTCGGAGCAGGACGGGGAGGGAGCCCAGGACTGCTGAATGCCCAGCCCCAGCCATCCGCACCAGGAGCGCAGACACACAGCGTGTGGGGAGCTGGATGCTAGAGAAACAGGACAGTAAAACCTGCGAGCTGTCCCTACAGCCCGCGTCCCTTGGACAAAGAAGAGGAAGAGCTTTCTGGAAGTCTTAAAGGGACAGGACCCTCACAGCTGGACGGAAGCGCCCAGGCGCAATCAGCCCAGTAACTGGGAATCCCGCAGAACTCAGGGCACCCTAACGCCCTCAGTGGCAGCTCAGCTCGCAGGCTCCTCACACTGATAAACAGCCTCCCTCCTATTTCCCCTCCGACGGGGCTCCGCCATAGCAGAACAGTAGCCTGAGGCCGGCCAAGCCCAGAGAAGCAGGGCAGAGCTTCCTGCACGACCACCAGGCAAGAAGAAGAAACCCCGTCTGCGGGCAGCTGCCCAGCACGAGCCGCTAGGGGTCGCCATTCTCCCATGAGAGGAGGGCCACAAACCAGCAAGAAGGAACGTTCTCCCACCCGATATTCACGCCAGCTCCCCAGAACTACCACTATTGCCATGAAAAGACAGAAGAATTTGATACAGAGCAGACTAACCTAGACATCCTCCCCTGAGAAGGAACCTGGGGAGATAGACCTAACCAATCTCCCTGAAAAAGAATTCAAAATAAAGGTCATCACCATGCTGACAGATCTTCAGAGAAATATGCAAGAGCTAAGGGATGAAGTCCGGAAGGAGATTATAGAAATAAAACAATCTCTGGAAGGACTTAAGAGCAAACTGGATGAGGTGCAAGAGGCTGTTAATGGAATAGAAATCAGAGAACAAGAACGCAGAGAGGCTGATGCAGAGAGAAAAGGATCTCCAGGAATGAAAGAATATGAACAGAACTGTGTGGCCAATTCAAACGGAACAATATTCACATTATAGGGGTACCAGAAGAAGAAAAGAGAGAAAAGGGGATAGAAAGTGTCCTTGAAGAAATAATTGCTGAAAACGTCCATAAAATGGGAGGAAATAGTTGCGCAGACCAGAGAGGCACACAGAACTCCAAAGAGAACAACACCAAGACACATAAAAATTAAAATGGCAAAGATCAAGGACAAGGACATACTTTTAAAGGAAGCTAGAGAGAGGAAAAAGGACACCTACAGGGAAAACCATCAGGCTATCATCAGACTTCTTAGCAGAAACCTTACAGGCCAGAAGAGAATGGCATGATATATTTAATGCAATGAAACAGAAGGACCTTGAATTAAGAATACTCTATCCAGCACAATTATCATTTAAATATGAAGAAGGGAGGAAACAATTCCCAGACAAGCAAAAGTTGAGGGAATTTACCTCCCCCAAACCACCTTCACAGGGTATTGTAGAGGGATAGCTCTAGATGGGAGCACTACCAAGGCTAAACAGATGTCACCAGAGAAAATAAAATCACACCAAAGAAACCAGACCAACCAAATACTAACAAATACTACAAAGGCAAAAAGTAAAATCAACTACATACAAAGCAGTTAAAGGAAACACAAAAGAGCAGAGAATAAAACACCCAACATATAAAGAATGGAGGAGAAGAGGTAAGAAAGAAGAGAATTAAAGAATCGCCAGACAGTGTCTACAATTGCTCAATAAGCAAGTGACGTTAGGCAGTAAGATACTAAAGAAGCTAACCTTGAAGCTTTGGTAACCACAAATCTAAAGCCTGCAATGGCGGTAAGTACATATCTTTCAATAATCACCGTCTGTGTAAATGGACTGAATGCACCAACCAAAAGACACAGAGTAATAGAATGGATAAAAAAGCAAGACCCATCTATTTGCTTACAAGAGACCCACCTCAAACCCAAAGACATGCAGAGACAAAAAGTCAAGGGATGGAAAAAGATATTCCATGCAAACAACAGGGAGAAAAAAGCAGGTGTGGCAGTACTAGTAGCAGACAAAATAGACTTAAAAACAAAGAAAGTCACAAGAGATAAAGAAGGACATTACATAATGATTAAGGGGTCAGTGCAACAAGAGGATATAACCATTATAAATATATATGCACCCAACACAGGAGCACCAGCATATGTGAAACAAATACTAACAAAACTAAAAGTAGGAAATAGAATGCAATGCATTCATTTTGGGAGACTTCAACACACCACTCACTCCAAAGGATAGACCCACCAGACAGAAAATAAGTAAGGACAAAGAGGCACTGAACAACACACTACAACAGATGGACCTAACAGACATCTAGAGAACTCTACATCCAAAAGCAACAGGATACACAGTCTTCTCAAGTGCACATGGAACATTCTGCAGAATAGACCACACACTAGGCCACAAGAAGAGCCTCAGTAAATTCAAAAAGATTGAAATTCTACCAACCAAATTTTCAGACCACAAAGGATAAAACTAGAAATAAATCATACAAAGAAAGCAAAAAGGCCCACAAGCACATGGAGGCTTAACAACATGCTCCTAAATAATCAAAGGATCAACAACCAGGTTAAAATAGAGATCAAGCAATATATGGAAACAAATGACAACAACAGCACAAAGCCCCAACTTCTGAGGGATGCAGTGAAAGCAGTCTTAAGAGGAAATTATATAGCAATCCAGGAATATTTGAACAAGGAAGAACAATCACAAATGAATAGTCTAATCTCACAATTATAGAAATTGGAAAAAGAAGAACAAATGAGGCCTAAGGTCAGCAGAAGGAGGGACATAATAAAGATCAGAGAAGAAATAAACAAAATTGAGAAGAATAAAACAGTAGCAAAAATCAACGAAACCAAGCGCTGGTTCTTTGAGAAAATAAACAAAATAGATAAGCCTCTAGCCACACTTATTAAGAGAAAAAGAGAATCAATACACACCCACAGCATCGGAAACGAGAAAGGAAAAATCACCATGGACCAGATAGAAATACAAAGAATAATTAGAAAATACTATGAAAACCTACATGCTAACAAGCTGGATATCCTAGAAGAAATGGACTTCTTAGAAAAATACAGCCTGCCAAGACCGACCAAGGAAGAATCACAAAAATTAAACAAACCAATTACCAGCAAAGAAATTGAGGCTGTCATCTAAAAACTTCCCAGGAACAAAACCCCCCAGCCAGATGGATTTACTTCTGAATTTTATCAGACATACAGGGAAGACATAATACCCATTCTTCTTAAAGTTGTCCAAAAAATACTAGAGGAAGAAATACTCCCAAACTTATTCTATGAAGCCAACTTCACGCTAATATCAAAACCAGGCAAAGACCCCACCAAAAAAGAATACTACAGGCTGGTATCTCTAATGAACGTAGATGCAAAAACACTCAACAAAATACTAGCAAACCAAATTCAAAAATACATCACAAGGATCATAAACCATAACCAAGTAGGATTCATTCCAGGGATGGTACAACATTCCAAAATCAACCAACATCATCCACCACATAAACAAAGAGGACAAACACCACATGAGCATCTCCATAGATCCTGAAAAAGCACTCGACAAAATTCAACATCCATTCATGATAAAAACTCTCAGTAAAATGGATATAGAGGGCAAGTACCTCAACGTAATAAAGGCAATATATGACAAGCCCACAACCAACATCATACATAATAGTGAGAAGCTGAAAGCTTTTTCTCTGAGATCGGGAACAAGACAGGGATGCCCATTCTCCCAAATGCTATTCAACATAATACTGGAGGTCCTAGTAATGGCAATTACACAAAACAAAGAAATACAAGGAATTCAAACTGGTAAAAAAGAGGTTGAACTGTCACTATTGGCAGATGACATGATAATGTACAAAAAAAAACTCTAAAGACCCCCTCCAAACCTAGTAGATCTGATACTGCAATACAGCAAAGTTGCAGGATACAAAATTAACACACAGAAATCTGTGCCTTTCCTATACACTAACAATGAACTAATAGAAAGAGAAATCAGGAAAACAATTCCATTCATACCTGCAACAAAAAATGCAACAAAAAGAATAAAATACCTAGGAATAAACCTAACCAAGGAAGTGAAAGACTTAGAACCTGAAAACTATAAGACACTCTTAAGAGAGATTAAAGAGGACACTCGCAAATGGAAACTCATCCCATGCTCTTGGCTAGGAAGAATTAATATCATCAAAATGGCCATCCTGCCCACACCAATATGCAGATTTGATGCAATCCCTATCAAATTACCAACAACTTTCCTCAACAAACTGGAACAAATAGTTCAAAAATTCATATGGAAACACCAAAGACCCCAAATAGCCAAAGCAATGCTCAGAAGGTAGAATAAAGTTGGGGGGATCTCGCTCCCCAACTTCAAGCTCTACTACAAAGCCACCATATTCAAAAACTGGACAACTACATGTAAGAGAATGGAACCAGATTATTGTCTAACCCCATACAAAAGAGGAAACTCAGAATGGATCAAAGATCTGACTGTAAGTCATGAAACCATAAAACTCTTTAAAGAAAACATAGGCAAAACTTTCTTGGACATAAACACGAGCAACTTCTTCATGAACATATCTCCCCGGGCAAGGGAAACAAAAGCAAAAATGAACAAGTGGGACTATATCAAGCATAAAATCTTCTGTACAGCAAAGGATACCATCATTAGAATAGAAAGGTACCCTACAGTATGGGAGTATATTCATACATGACAGATCCAATAACAGGTTGACATCTAAAATATATAAAGAGCTCACACACCTCAACAAACAAAAAGCGAATAATCCAATTAAAAAATGAGCAGAGGAGCTGAACAGACAGTTCGTCAAAGAAGAAATTCAGATGGCCAACAGACACATGCAAAGATGCTCCACATCGCTTGTCATCAGAGAAATGCAAATTAAAAGCACAATGAGACATCACCTCACACCAGTAAGGATGGCCACCATCCAAAAGACAAACAACAAATGTTGGCGAGGTTGTGGAGAAAGGGGAACCCTCCTACACTGCTGGTGGGAATGTAAATTAATTCAACCATTGTGGAATGCACTATGGATGTTCTTCAGAGAGCTCAAAACAGACATACATTTGACTCAGGAATGCCACTTCAGGGAATTTACCCTAAGAATGAAGGAGCACAGTTTGAAAAAGACAGATGCACCCCTATGTTTATTGCAGCATATTTACAATAGCCAAGAAATGGAAGCAACCTAAGTGTCCATCAATAGATGGATTGCTGAAGACGAGGTGGTACATATACACAGTGGAGTATTATTCAGCCATAAGAACAAAACAAATCTAGCATTGGCAACAACATGGATGGAGCTAGAGGGTATTATGCTCAGTGAAATAAGCCAGGCGGAGAAAGACAAGTACCAAATGATGTCACTCACATGTGGAGCATAAGAACAAAGAAAAACTGAAGGAACAAAACAGCAGCACAATCACAGAACCCAGGAATGGACTCACAGCTACCAAAGGGAAAGGGCCTGGGGAGGATAGATGAAAAGGGAGGGATAAGGGCGGGGGAAAAATAAAGGGGGCCTTACGTTTACCATGTATAACGTGGGGTGGGGGCGCGGGGAGGGCTGCGCTACGCAGAGAAGACAAGCAGTGACTCCACAGCATCTTACTGCGCTGATGGACAGTGACTGTAATGGGGTTTGTGGGGGGGACTTGGTGAAGGGGGGAGCCTAGTAAACAGTGTTTTTCATGTTGTTCTGGATTTAGGATAACAAAATAAATTAAAAAACTAAAAACTCTGACTGTCCTCTAAATTTACCTGTTTGCGTTTCTCAGCCTCCAATAATCTGGCTTTTGCAGCTTCTTCCCTCTTTATCCTTTTAGCCTGTGCATATAAAATGGGTCTCAAAGTCACGCAACTGCACCACCACAACCTGAAAATAACCTCAGACTTGAAAATGGAGCTCCATGCCTCGCAAGGTACAAAACCGTATGTGACATGTATGTAGACAATTACAGATTTCCCCTCAGTTTGTTACATTTGACATACTAATAATATCATTTCTAATGTATAGATTATAATTAAGATACACAAAAATATTCTTAAATTTGTAAGAGTATGTCAGGTTTTCTTCAAACTGTAAAAAGTCTGAAATAATTTGAGTATTATTTTACTTTAAAACTAAATCACAGAAAAAATGATTTCATGGCATTTTTTCCTTATCCTCTACTTTTTGAAAGTAAAACATGATCACTGTAACAAATTCAGAAAACAGGATAGATTTTAACGATAAAGGTTAAAGGACAAATAACATTTAAAAATGCACGTGTCCACTTTATTTTAAGTTTCTTTTGTAGTAACTAAAATTTCAGATAAATGCATAACTTAAATAACTTATATGAAACATTAAACCCGATTTAACCTACTGTGGTTAAATTCCACCTATTTTTTTCCCTAATATAGTGGAAACATAACCTTTAATGAAGCACATTCTGAATACCAAGCTCATGCTATCAAATTTGAGCTTTGTAATCTTAAAGTCATTGACTAGTAGCAATTGCAAATGTACTTTAATATTTTCAATTTGGAGGGTTTTAAAATTAATTTGAAATGGGTAAGGGAATATGTGTATATATTTCTAGAAGGAAAAAACCTTAACTGTGAAAACCTCAGCTAACTGCATTCCTCAGGAAATAAGCCAATTTTTATGGCAACAGTTTCCTGAACACCTAAGGGTTTGGGTTATAATAGTTTTCAAAATTAAAAGGTTTACTTTGGACAAAAGTACTCTGGATAATTTTGAGACATATACACGTACAGCTTAGACACAGTACACTTCACATAACCTCGCTTTTTCTTGAGGACTTGGGCAGTTATTCTTGACATCAGTTACTATACTACACAGTTTGATAACAGAAATGCCTTTCGGCCATTAAGGTGTTGAAAATTTCTTCCTATTTAACTACCAGATTACAGACTGTTGCGAGGCTTTGGAGTTTCTGTTTATCCTGTTTTCCCTTGCTGTCTCTTAGCTATTCCTCTTGCTGTTGCCAGCATGTCCTTGAGCCCTATTCTGTCAGCCCAGTTCTGTCAGAACTCAGAAAACAAACCTGGTTAAACGGTTTCCACATTGAACATTTACTTCTACTTTTGCCATGTTTCATTTCTAAATGAAAAGCAGGAATCTGACTCTAAGACTTAATGATGTTTTGAAAGCTAAAGAGCACGAGTTTTAGTTTATGATCTTTATGACTATATTGGCTATTGAGAGGTTTCCCCTTTTTGTTTCCTTTACTTATTTCCTGGATTTTTACTATTAGGATTAGATAAACTTGCCTAGTAAGGTTCAGGGAGGTCCTTATTCTACACATAATGTTTACAGATAATTTGTGATGGACATGTTAATGTGTATGAGTGAGAGAACATACTGATAAAATTTTCATTTTTCAGACTTCAAAATATATGACTATATTACTTTAATCTTATCAAATTTAAGAATTCTACCTCTAGAATTTGCTGGGCTCGAAGTTCTTTTTCCATTCTCATTTGTTGTATTCTCCTAATTCTTTCCTGTAGGAAAAAGTATGACAATTTAAGATAATAAACTAAATATCTAGGTGGAAGGTATTTAAGTGGAATCAAATAATTAAAGATATAAGTACAGATTTACCAAAGGTTGCCCATGCTGGATATAAATTTTAATTATTTACTTTGACATTACATATATGCCACCTGTCTTAAATTGGTATGACTTTATAAAATGTCTCAAAACAATTTTAAAATACAAACGCTAAATCAGTATATAGAAAAAACATAAACCAAGCTGATTATACTCAAGTCTATAAATATTTGCAAGTACATGTAATACTCATTCGGAAATACATACTGGACAGACAAGTAGTATAAAACAGTCCATCAGGACTGTATATTACCATACCCACCCCTATTTCCAGATGCTAGTTGTACTTTTTGAAGCTATACTTTAATACATTTTTATTTCCTTTTTTGCATTGATGTTATTGATTCCCTACAGGGATCCACTGCAGGATAATGAGGTTTCTGGAATTTGGGTTGTGATTCTAGAAGACTGACCACATTCTATGATTTTACTGATTGTGATCCTAGGTTTTGATTATAGCTCGACAAAAATAAAAAAACAAGTGTATCTTTTGTTGTATTTCCAATTCTTAGAGAAGGTTGCACTTGATTCACATTTAAAATATTTATTTAGATCAGAACTTGAGACCTAAGTATACTCTGAATCTAATTTTAAAAAGTCAACAGAAGTCATTCATTAGTCTCTTAAGCACAGAAATGAGTATACAATGTTGGGCTTAACTCACCCAGTGTAGAGCTTTGTTTTAATCTGAGTAACAGCCAGACTACAGCCACACCTGTGAGAACCCAGCACCTTGCGAAGGGGGTAAGATACAAGCCCCAGCCCAGGGGAACACGAGCACCCCTCACCCCAGCTCCCGGCGGGAGGAGAGGAGACGGAGCGAGGAGGGAGAGGGAGCACAGGACTGCTAAATACCCAGCCCCAGCCATCCGCACCAGGAGCACAGACACACAGCGTGTGGGGTGCTGTATGCTAGGGAAACGGGACAGTAAAACCTGCGAGCTGTCTCCGCAGCCGGCGCCCCTACGACAAAGAAAAGTGAGTGCTTTTTGAAAGTCTTTAAGGGACAGGAGCCTCACAGCTGGACGGAAGTACACAGGAGCAAGCAGCCCAGTAACTGGGAATCCTGGGGGAACTCAGGGCACCACAACTCCCTGCTTGGCAGTACAGGTCGCAGGCCCCTCACAGTGATAAACAGCCTCCCTCCCGTTTCCGCTCCGACATGGCACCGCCATAGCAGAACAGTAGCCTGAGGCCGGCCATGCCCACAGTAGCAGGGCAGAGCTTCCTCCAGAACCGCCGGGCAAGAATAAGAAACACCATCTCCGTGTAGTTTCCCAGCACAAGCCACTAGGGGTCGCCGTTCTCCCAGGAGAGGAAGGCCACAAACAAGCAAGAAGGGACATTCTCCCTTCTTCTGCAGCTCCCTGCAATTACTTCTATTGCCATGAAAAGACAGAAGAATTTGACACAGAGCAGACTAACCTAGACATCCTCCCCTGAGAAGGAACCTGGGGAGATAGACCTAACCAATCTCCCTGAAAAAGAATTCAAAATAAAGGTCATCACCATGCTGACAGTTCCTCAGAGAAATATGCAAGAGCTAAGGGATGAAGTCCGGAGAGAGATTACAGAAATAAAACAATCTCTGGAAGGACTTAAGAGCAAACTGGATGAGGTGCAAGAGGCCGTTAAGGGAATAGAAATCAGAGACAGAAACGCAGAGAAGCGGACGCAGAGAGAAACAAAAGGATGTCCGGGAATGAAAGAATATTAAGAGAACTCTGTGGCCAATCCAAATGCAACAATATTCACATTATAGGGGTACCAGAAGAAGAAGAGAGAGAAAAAGGGATGGAAAGTGTCCTTGAAGAAATAATTGCTGAAAACTTCCCAAAATTGGAGGAGGAACTAGTTGCTCAGACCACGGAAGCACTCAGAACTCCCAACGTAACGGACCCAAACAGGACACCACCAAGACACATAATAATGAAAATGGCAAAGATGAAGAACAAGGACATAGTTTTAAAGGCAGCTAGAGAAAGGAAAAAGGTCACCTACAGGGAAAACCCATCAGGCTATCATCAGACTTCTCAGCAGAAACCTTACAGGCCAGAGGGTAATGGCATGATATATTTAATGCAATGAAACAGAAGGGCCTTGAGCCAAGAATACTCTATCCAGCACGATTATCATTTAAATATGAAGGAGGGAGGAAACAATTCCCAGACAAGCAAAAGTTGAGGGCATTTACCTCCCGCAAACCACCTTCACAGGGTATTGTAGAGGGACAGCCCTAGATGGGAGCACTACCAAGGCTAAACAGATGTCACCAGAGAAAATAAAATCACAGCAAAGAAACCAGACCAACCAAATACTAAATAAAGGCAAAAAATACAATCAACTACACACAAAACTATTAAAGGAAACACAAAAGAGCACAGAATAAAACACCGAACATAAGTAGAATGGAGGAGGAATAAGAAAGGAGAGAAATAAAGAATCACCACACAATGTCTATAATTGCTCGATAAACAAGTTCAGTTAGCCAGTAAGATACTCAAGAAGTTAACCTTGAACCTTTGGTAACCACAAATTGAAACCCTGCAATGGCAATAAGTACATATCTTTCAATAATCACCATAAATGTAAATGGACTGAATGCACCAATCAAAGGACACAGAGTAAAAGAATGGATAAAAAACCAAGACCCATCTATTTACTGCCTACAAGAGACCCACCTCAAACCCAAAGACATGCAGAGACAAAAAGTCAACGGATGGAAAAAGATATTCCATGCAAACAACAGGGAGAAAAAAGCAGGTGTGGCAGTACTAGTAGCAGACAAAACAGACTTAAAAACAAAGAAATTCAAAAGAGATAAAGAAGGACATTACATAATGATATAGGAATCAGTGCATCAAGAGGATATAACCATTTTAAATATCTATGCACCCAATGTAGGTGCACCAACATATGTGAAACAAATACCAACGGAACTACAAGGAGGAAATGCAATGCAATGCATTCATTTTGGGAGACTTCAACACACCACCCACTCCAAAGGATAGATTCGCAGCACAGAAAATATGGACACAGGGACACTGAACAACACACTAGAACAGATGGACCTAATAGACATCTAGAGAACTCTACATCCAAAAGCAACAGGATGCACATTCTTCTGAAGTGCACATGGAACATTCTCCAGAAGAGACCACAGACTAGGCTACAAGAAGAGCCTCAGTAAATTCCAAAAGACTGAAATTATACCAACCAACATTTGAGACCACAAAGGAATAAAACTAGAAATAAATCGTACAAAGAAAGTAAAACGGACCACAGGCACATGGAGGCTTAACAACATGCTCCTAAATAATCAATGGATCAACAACCAAATTAAAATAGAGATCAAGCGATATACGGAAAAAATGACAAAAACACAAAGCCCCAACATCTGTGGGATGCAGTGAAAGTAGTCTTAAGAGGAAAGTATATAGCAATCCAGGCATATTTAAAGAAGGAAGAACAATCCCAAATGAATAGTCTAATGTCACATTTAAATTGGAAAAGGAAGAACAAATGAGGCCTAAAGTCAGCAGAAGGAGGGACATAATAAAGATCAGAGAAGAAATAAAATTGAGAATAATTTAAAATAGAAAAAAAAACATCAATGAAACCAAGAGCTGATTCTTTGAGAAAATAAACAAAATAGATAAGCCTCTAGCCAGACTTAGTAAGAGAAAAAGACAATCAACACACATCAACAGAATCAGAACAAGAAAGTAAAAATCACGACACACCCCATAGAAATACAAAGAATTATTAGAGAATACTATGAAAACCTATATGCTAACAAGCTGGAAAACCTAGAAGAAATGGACAACTTCTTAGAAAAATACAACCTTCCAAGACTAACCAAGGAAGAAACAAAATCTAAACAAACCAAATGACAGCAAAGAAACTGAAGAGGTAATCAGAAAACTACCCAGCAACAAAACCCCCGGGCCCGATGGATTTACTTACGAATTTTATCAGACATACAGGGAAGACGTAATACCCATTCTCCTTAAAGTTTTCCAAAAAAAGAAGAGGAGGGAATACTCCCAAACTCATTCTATGAAGCCAACATCACCCTAATACCAAAACCAGGCAAAGACCCCACCAAAAAGAAAACTACAGACCAATATCCCTGAACGTAGATGCAAAAATACTCAACAAAATATTAGCAAAACGAATTCAACAATACATCAAAAGGATCGTACACCATGACCAAGTGGGATTCCTCCCAGAGATGCAAGGATGGTACAACATTTGAAAATCCACCAACACCATCTACCACATAAACAAAAAGGACAAAAACCACATGACCATCTCCATAGATACCGAAAAAGCATTCGACAAAATTCAACATCCATTCATGATAAAAAATCTCAGTAAAATGGGTATACAGGGCAAGTACCTCAACACAATAAAGGGCATATATGATAAACCCACAGCCAACATCATACTGAACAGCCAGAAGCTGAAAGCTTCTCCTCTGAGATTGGGAACAAGACAGGGATGCCCACTCTCCCCACTGTTATTCAACATAACACTGGAGGTCCTAGCCACGGTAATTAGACAAAACAAAGAAATACAAAGAATCCAAATCCGTGAAGAAGAAGTCAAACTGTCACTATTTGCAGATGACATGATATTGTACATAAAAAACGCTAAAAACTCCACTCCAAAACTACTAGATCTTACATCAGAATACAGCAAAGTTGCAGGATACAAAATTAACACACAGAAATCTGTGCCTTTCCTATACACTAACAATGAACTAATAGAGAAATCAAGAAAACAATTCCATTCACAACTGCATCAAAAAGAATAAAATACCTAGGAATAAACCTAACCAAGGAAGTGAAAGACTTAGAAACTGAAAAGTATAAGACACTCTTAAGAGAGATTAAAGAGGGCCCTCGCAAATGGAAACTCATCCCATGCTCTTGGCTACGAAGAATTAATATTGTCAAAATGGCCATCCTGTCCACACCAATATGCATATTTGATACAATCCCTATCAAATTACCAACAACTTTCCTCAACAAACTGGAACAAATAGTTCAAAAATTCATATGGAAACACCAAAGACCCTGAATAGCCAAAGCAATCCTGACAAGGAATAATAAAGTGGGGGAGATCTCGCTCCCCAACTTCAAGCTCTACTACAAAGCCACAGTATTCAAAAACTGGACAAATATATGCAAGAGAAAGAAACCAGATCATTGCCTACCCCATACAAAAAAGTAAACTCAGAATGGATCAAAGATCTGAATGTAAGTCATGAAACCATAAAACTCTTAAAAGAAAACATAGGCAAAACTTTCTTGGACATAAACACAAGCAACCTCTTCATGAACGTATCTCCCCGGGTAAGGGAAACAGAAGAAAAAATGAACAAGTGGGACTATATCAAGCTGAAAAGCTTCTGTACAGCGAAGGACACCATCAATAGAACAAAAAGGTACCCTGCAGTATGGGAGAATATATTCATAAATGACAGATCCAATAAGGGTTGACATCCAAAATATATAAAGAGCTCATACACCTCACCAAACAAAAAGCAAATAATCCAATTAAAAAATGAGCAGAGGAGCTGAACAGACAATTCATCAAAGAAGAAATTCAGATGGCCAACAGACACATGAAAAGATGCTCCACATCGCTAGTCATCAGAGAAATGAAAATTAAAACCACAATGAGATATCACCTCACACCAGTTAGGATGGCCCCATCCAAAATACAAATAACAAATGTTGTCGAGGTTGTGGAGAAAGGGGAACCCTCCTACACTGCTGGTGGGAATGTAAATTAGTTCAACCATTGTGGAAAGCAGTATGGAGGATCCTCAGAAAGCTCAAAATAGACATACCATTTGACCCAGGAAATTCCACTTCTAGGAATTCACCCAAAGAATGCAGCAGCCCAGTTTGAAAAACACAGGTGAACCCTTATATTTATCGCACTATTTACAATAGCCAAGAAATGGAAGCAACCTAAGTGTCCATCAGTAGATGAATGGATAAATAAGAGGTGGTACATATACACAGTAAAATATTATTCAGCCATAAGAAGAAAACAAATCCTACCATTTCCAACAACATGGATTGATCTAGAGGGTATTATGCTCAGTGAAATAAGCCAGGTGGGAAAGTCAAGTACCAAATGATTTCACTCATATGTGGAGTATAAAAACAAAGAAAAAGTGAAGGAACAAAACAGCAGCAGAATCACAGAATCCAAGAATAGACTCACAATTACCAAAGGAAAGGGATTGGGAAGGACGGGTGGGAAGGGAGGTGTAAGGACGGGGGAAAATTAAAGGAGGTCTTACGAGTAGCATGTATAACGTGGGGTGGGGGCGCGGGGAGGGCTGCGCTACGCAGAGAAGACAAGCAGTGACTCCACAGCATCTTACTACGCTGATGGACAGTGACTGTAATGGGGTTTGTGGGGGGACTTGGTGAAGGGGGGAGCCTAGTAAACATAGTGTTCTTCATGTCATTGTGGATTAAGGATAACAAAATAAAATGAAAAAACTAAAAACTCTGACCGTCCTCTAAATTTACCTGTTTGCGTTTCTCAGCCTCCAATAATCTGGCTTTTGCAGCTTCTTCCCTCTTTATCCTTTTAGCCTGTGCATATAAAATGGGTCTCAAAGTCACGCAACTGCACCACCACAACCTGAAAATAACCTCAGACTTGAAAATGGAGCTCCATGCCTCGCAAGGTACAAAACCGTATGTGACATGTATGTAGACAATTACAGATTTCCCCTCAGTTATATTTAACATACTAAATTCATTTCTAATGTATAGATTACAATTGCGATATACAAAAAAATTCATAAATCGTAAGAGTATGTCAGGTTTTCTTCTTCAAACTCTGTAAAAAGTCTGAAATAATTTGAGTGTTCTTTTTCCTTAAAACTTAATCACAGAAAAAATGATGTTATGGCATTTTTTGCTTGGTCTCTGATATTTTTAAAGTAAAACATGATCACTGTAGAAAGTTTAGAAAAACGAGATAGATTTTAACAATAAAGGTTAAAGGACAAATAAGTAACATTTAAAAATGCACGTGTCTACTTTATTGGAAGTTTCTTTCGTAATACTTAAAATTTGAGATAAATCCATTACTTAAGAAACTTAAATGAAACATTAAACCCGATTTAACCTACTGTGGTTAAATTGAAGGTTTTTCCCCCCAATATAATGGAAACATAACCTTTAATGAAGCAAATTCTGAATATCAAGCTCATGGTATCAAATTTGAGCTTTATAATCTTAAAATCATTAACTAGTAGCTTCATAATTATCTAGTAGTAATTGCCAATGTACTTTAATATTTTCAATTTGGAGGGCTTTAAAATTAATTTGAAATGGGTATGGGAATATGTGTATATGATTTTAGAAGGAAAAAACCTGTAACTGTGAAAACTTCAGCTAACCGCATTGCTCAGGGAAAAAGCTAATTTTTATGGCAACAGTTTCCTGAACAGCTAAGGGTTTCGGTTATAATAATTCTCAACATTAAAAAGTTTATTTTGGACAAAAGTACTTTGGATAATTTTGAGACACATACATGTACAGATTATAGACACAGGACATGTAACATAATTCGGCTTTTTCTTGAGGACTTGGGCAGTTATTCTTGACATCAGTTACTATACTACACAGTTTGATAACAGAAATGCCTTTTGGCCATTAAGGTGTTGAAAATTGCTTCCTATTTAACTACCAGATTACAGATGTTGCGAGGCTTTGGAGTTTCTGTTTTTCCTATTTTCCCTTGCTGTCTCTTAGCTATTCCTCTTGCTGTTGCCGGCATGTCCGTGAGCCCTATTCTGTCAGCCCAGTTCTGTCAGAACTCAGAAAACAAACCTGGTTCAACTGTTTCCACATTGAACATTTACTTCTACTTTTGCCATGTTTCATTTCTAAATGAAAAGCAGGTATCTGACTATAAGACTTAATGACGTTTTGAAAAGTAAAGACCACGAGTTTTAGCGTATGATCTTTATGACTATATTGGCTATTGAGAGGTTTCCCCTTTTTGTTTCCTTTACTTATTTCCTGGATTTTTACTATTAGGATAAGATAAACTTGCCTAGTAAGGTTCAGGGAGGTCCTTATTCTACGCATTATGTTTACAGATAATTTGTGATGGACATGTTAATGTATATGAGTGAGAGAACGTACTGATAAAATTTTCATTTTTCAGACTTTAAAATACATGACTATATTACTTTAATCGTATCAAGTTTAAGAATTCTACCTCTAGAATTTGCTGGGCTCGAAGTTCTTTTTCCATTCTCATTTGTTGTATTCTCCTAATTCTTTCCTGTAGGAAAAATTATGACAATTTAAGATAATAAACTAAATATCTAGGTGGAAGGTATCTAAGTGGAATCAAATTAAAGATATAAGTACAGATTTACCAAAGGTTGCCCATGCTGGATATAAATTTTAATTATTTACTTTGACATTATATATATGCCACCTGTCTTAAATTGGTATGACTTTATAAAATGTCTCAAAACAATTTTAAAATACAAACGCTAAGTAAGTATATAGAAACAACATAAATCAAGCTGATTATACTCAAGTCTTTATAAATATTAGCAAGTACAAGTAATACTCATTTGGAAATAAATATTGGATAGACAAGTAGGATACAACAGTCCAACAGGAAATCAGAACACCTAAGGCTAGTCCTGAGTTACTGTCACTCATTACATGAACTTGAACAAACAGACCTACTCTTGCATCAAATAGGGGAGGCACTTGCTCTTTTTTTCACTGTCACAATCAAAGTAAAAACGCTTAAAGAAGTGCACAGTACATCACGATTGTACGAAGTGTGAACAATTGCCGTAACATGATGAATGAGATTACTTTCAATAACTACAGTAAGCCAAATACAGAAATAATTTCTAATAACTTATAAGTGGTGCTCACATTATCTAAATGTAATGTAGTAGTTACTGTTTGAATTCAGCAATCTACGTTTTGATAACGTTACATTTTCATTTTAAAAAAATCATTGCATATGCTATAAGCACATCGTTAACAATTTTACATTCATAAATCCCTTTGAAAGTCCCAAATAGGCACTGATGAGTATAGTTTTATAAAAATACACCTAAATTGCCCTACTTGTAAATTGCAGCTGTCCTAGGATTTTCAGAGCCAACACATTTTATACGACTGTGTATTACTATACCCACCCCTATTTCCAGATGCTAGTTGTACCTTTTGAAGCTATACTTTAATACATTTTTATTTCCTTTTTTGCATTGATGTTATTGATTCCCTGCAGGGATCCAGCGCAGGTTTATGAAATTTCTGGAATTTCTGTTGTGATTTTAGAAGACTGATCACATTCTATGATTTTGCTGACTGTGATCCTAGGTTTGGATTATAGCTCACCAGAACTAAAAATACAAGGGTATCTTTTGTTTTATTTCCAAGTCTTAGAGAAGGTTGCACTTGATCCACATTTGAAATATTTATTTAGAGTAGAACTTGAGACCTAAGTATACTCTGAATTTAATCTTTAATCAAGTCAACAAAAGTCATTCATTATTCTCTTACACACAGAAATAGGTATAGAACCTTGGACTTAACTCACCCAGTGTAGAGCTTTGTTTTCGTCTGAGTGATTTATATAGATGTACATTGGCAGTACTTTCATTAGGAATATCAGAAATAAACATTATTTATAAATTATTATGATATGTGTTCACCTTATGATACTGAGTATCCATCCAATGAACTGGGCATTTTATATAAAGTAGCTTATTGATCATTTAAAAAAATAACAATACAGGATTTGAAATTATCTTCTTTTCACCTAAGAGAAAATTGAAGCTCCTAGAAAATAAATATTCTGCCTATAGTCAAACAGTGAGTGCAGAGCCCTGGTCAGTTCCCACTGCCTCTGCTCCTGCTTCGTAGTAATGCCTCTGGACACTTCCGGAAAACTGCCTGGAGCACTGTCGGGTGGTATTTTTGACCTACTAGGCGGAAAAAATAATCTCGAGGATGAGAAACACATGCTGTTATTTTAATTATTTTATTCTAGATCTACTGCAAACTTTAAAATAGACTCTGCACGACTTTGTAATTTACTTTGCTGGCAATTAGGAGTAAGTCAGATGGTAATCTAAGACTAGTCTCAGACAAGCATCTTGATCAACGTCTAATATAAGTTCACTTGTATTACTGCTCCTGGAACATTGGAAAATGAATTTTTTTTTTGATGAGTAGCATACTATGGAGGCTTAGGTCACACAAAGCCTAATTTAAAATGCTAATGGGATACAACTGGTCTCAAGCCATTAGGAAATAGGATAAACTATTAAAAACTGTAACAGAAACAACACTATTTCAGCTTCAAATGAACTTATTTTCACATATACTGTAGTAGGCAGTAAATATTTACAGTATTTTAATTAATATATTCATCACACTATATATTTTAAAGTCAACCTTACAGTGTCTTTAGCAGTTACAATTAACAAAGAATTCAAGTTTACATTAAATTACAGTGAGAGTATACCAAACAAGTATGAAAGTTATTTCATAAATCAAATAAGAATAATGTACATATACACATAAGTAAATCGACTCCCAAAGTACCACCTGTTATAAAACCAGTTCAGTGCATGAACATACCTGTTGTTTCATAATCTTTATCTGCTCTTTTTGCTGTCGCTTCTCCTCAGCAGCCATTATTGCTGTGATGAAAAGCCAAAACACAGGTATCGTCAGAAAAGGAACAAAGAAGAGAAGCCTCCTGTGAACTCCCCAGTACTCACTCTTCAAGTTTCTGTTTTCGTTTAACTCACTCACCTTGCTGTTTTTTAGCTTCTTTGGCAATGCGAGCCTGTTCCTGCTTTTGGAGTTTTCTCAAAAGCTTTATTTGTGCAGCTTGTCGGGCTTTTTCTGAAAAACACAAAATTTCAAGGAATACTTTTAACAACTTTACCTAACTGTTAACCTAAAAACAATTAACTATGTGAATGGCATCATGATAAAGGACATACTTTTTAAGAAAATTGTTTAAAGTTAGATACCAGGTAGAAAAATGGTTTGGCAGAAAGTACCATGCTTACTTCCTTTAGAAATTGCCCAACTTTTTCATCACATACAGCCCCATACACAGAAGCACACAAAAAGGATGCTTCTCTTAATCCTCATCACAGGAGCTAATTTAAGTACATTTTTTTTCACATTTCACATAATCCCTGGGTAGGAGGAAAGTAGCTGCTAATATGTAAAAAGAATGATTTAGCTTCAGTCTTAAAAATAACAATAAAGCAAAAGAACTCAAAATAGAATACAAAGCCCCCCCCCAAACATAGTATTTCACTCAGCTATAAAAATGGTAAAGTTTCTGAATCCAGTGATAATTTCATTTATGAAACAGAGGGACTTGGTCAGAATACTTCTAACTATAAAAGTGGTCTATCATAATATCACTTACAAAATCACTCTAAAATACTTAACATTAGATATTGCTTTAAATTTTGTAACAGATGAAGAGTTTTTAAAAACCTATATATAAGACAATATATTATATTCTCACTAGTAATGAATATACCTGACTAAAACCCGAATCACTTGAACTCTACTAATAATTTCCACCATTTATTGAACTGCCATATTAAATTTACATGATCTTGTTTAATCTTCATAACAACCTTATAGGATATGCAACATTACACGCAGGTTACCAATGAAATAGCTAAGGCTCACAGAGGTTAAATTGCAGAGCCAAGATATAAACCCACGTCTTTCTGACTCCAGGTCTATATATGCTACTAGTCCTAAAAATCTTTAAGAAAATTTAAATGCCTTGAGATTTTAAAAAGGACTTAACCATATGTTCTGTGACAGCTGAGAAACTCTGTAATGTATATGGTGTGTATTTGTATGTGAATATATCAGCAATTTCAAACTCTACACAGGTGCACAGTTAACTTTTATTTTTAAACCCTTGGGACAGAAAAACACTGAAAAGTTCAACTCGCCATCTTTTCACTTTAGCAAGGAAGACATAATTTTGGTAAGTCATTAAAAATTCATATAGCTTAAAATTTTTTATTATGAGCAGTTAGAGAAGATGGGAAAAATAGGTTAAAACATCAGGCACGCTATGGAGGAAGTACGAGAAGTTAAGAGGCACAGAAACTTCACCCAGGCTCTGGGGAATCAGCTACTACCAGCATCTCATTTATTTGGTTTATGATTGTTGAATATTATCTGGTATGACTAACTTTTGAAATGTTAACTTGACAAGTATCTTTTATGGTTTAGGAGATTACTTTCTTAAATATCAAAAAGAAAAGTTCATTTTTGAAATAAAGTGTTTAAATATGTCTAAACCAGCATGTATCTAACAATTGGCAGCCCTTTCCTTCTGCAGTGGCCTATCTTAGAACAATGAAGCATTGTACAGCAATGGCATTTCAGATTCTATGATCAATAAAACTGACTGGTATATTATTAGATATATTAGAGCATTTGAGATATTCACAGTATTGGTCAATTAACAAGCTAGTTTGTTTATATAGTATGAAAGTCTTTTTTATATTCAAACTGTCAGATTCTTATCTATATTCTCTGAGATAGAGAGCTCTCATTTCACATTCAAAATCCACATTTATTTTATTGTTCTAGACCTTCCTTCAAATTAAGTCATTTTACAAGCCTAGATGAGTCCAACTAGGATAATAAAATATGACAGAAACTTCTAGAATCTCCTCTGACAACACCCCAAAATGTTAATGTAGAAGTCTTTTAGAATAAAAGGGGTGATACGGTGACTCATTTCTACTTTCTTTCCTTCCCAAGAAAGAACATGCATATTATACCAAATATACTTGTAAATATTAATAACATTTACTTACACTAACTATTTAGTATTTATATACATGTTGAGAAAAAACATGTACATAGGTCAAAGGTAACAATTTACAAAATGCAATATAATACAAGGGAGAGCTACGTCATAGAATACAAACCAATTTGAAATCTAAAAGGGGAGAAAACACTGGGCAAAAGTGGAGTAATTACCTTCTATTTTGTTAAAATAAAATTTAGTTAATTTTGCAAATATGAAGTTGCCATTTTGAATACTAAGTATGAATGGTACTTGTGATAGACATGCAAAACAGGTGTGAAAATTCCTTGCTTTGGTTATCAGTTAATTTCAAGCTTTCCTATTTTATGTAAAAAATGCACACTTCCCACTATTACACATTCTTCAGAAAAGTCAGTGGTTTACTGACAATACTAATTTTAAAAATTCATCATGTATGTATATATCTTCATATATTAACATTTTTTAAACCTTCTCTAGTAACTATTTAGGAGAGATTAAAGTCTTAATAGTAACCCAATGAAATAACACAAAAAGTACTAAATTAACATACTAAAGGAGAGAAAAACTTACAGGTCATTAAGTTACAGGCCAGGCAGTTAACTTATATGCCACTGGTGGAAGTATGAATTGGAACAACCTCTTTGGAGACAATATTTGCCTGCTTTCTACCAAAATTGAAA
This sequence comes from Manis javanica, assembly GCF_040802235.1. Lineage (NCBI taxonomy): Eukaryota > Metazoa > Chordata > Mammalia > Pholidota > Manidae > Manis > Manis javanica. The sequence goes on from NC_133171.1 coordinate 14,632,829, forward strand.
ATGCACATACCCTTGGAGTAGAGATTCTATCTCTAAAATTTTATACTGTGGATAGCCATACCTGTCAAAGCATGAAGATATGTGTAATGTTTTTACTGCAGCATTGTTTGCGACAGCGAAGGTGAGGAAGCAGCTGAAACACTCACCAGAGGAGACTGAGTAAGGGAAGTGTGGTAGAGCCATACCTTGCCTCACCGACTATGCAGCCACTGCAAGTGTGAGGTTGATTTTTAAGTGCTGTATAGAAAGATGCTCAAGAAAAATTAAGTGGAAAAAAACAAAGCTGAATGGTATATACACCAGTAAGTTCATTTATTTTAGAAATCAAAAAGAACATATACATATATGAACATCACATATGCATGTGTACACATAAGTATGTGTTTGAATGTGTGTCTGTGACTGTATGTACACACTCTGGATAGACTACCAAAAACCTGTTAATTATGATCCAACTTGTGAGTGTCTTTTATTTTAAAGTCAGTGAGAGTCAATGTCTTATTTTAAAGCATTATGCTCTATGAGCTTTTATCATGCATACTTGTTTTATAATGAAAACAGAGCTACAGAGAAGTCAGTATTATAATGGTGTATACAATAAATAGAAGTCAGCCAAGCTTTCCCTCCCGAAAAAAAACTATGAGAAGTAGTAAAATCCTGTCAGTCTTTTAAGTCTGTTTTTATTATTAAACCCTTATGGATATTATGTTTATGATACAAGCATGTATTGATATACATTTATATATATGTTTATGAATATAAGACATGAACACATTGATATATATCGAGACAGCCTTAAGAGGCTTCACACTTGTAACTACTTAATTCAAACTTCATAGCAGAACTGTTTTACTTCAGTCAGCATTCTCTGTGTGAGACATAGCATGGGAACTTCATGTTGATAATTCATGATAATTTTGAATCATGAACACATTTGAGGTTACTTTGAGCACGTTGTACTTGATAAATGGTACTTTCTAGTGATCTTAAGACACTTTTTGATCTAAGTTTATTAGTTGGGCATTTTGAAAATAAATGTTATATATCCAGGCTACAGAAGAACCCAAACTAAAACTTACCACTAATTGGAGTTCTCTGACTGAAAATTTACTCCACAGATCCACATATTTTGGAGTTACTCCCTTGTACCACCGCAAGGAATTGGGAGCTGTTCAAATGAGTTTCCAGCCTGAAAAGTTCATCACCTACCTTTGTAATTCTAAACACACAGGGGATGATGTCTTTACGAGTATGACTCTTGAAAGGCGCTTCTTAAATCAAAGAACTCCAGTTACCAGTGGGACTCCTTATTTTCTCATTTTATTTGAACACAATTACCTACCTTTTAGAAACCGAGAGTAGTTATCAACCATTCCTATGTCAAATACATGTAGAAATAATCAACACATTTTAGTACAGTTCTTACAGTGACGGATGCATGTTCCCTACCTTGAGCTTGCAGTTGTCTTAGCAATTTGGCATCTGTGTTACCTACAGATTCAGCACCGCCCACATCAGGAGGCCGACCGCTGCGCTGGCTCACGCTGGTACCCTCTCCTGGTCGCTCTCCCTCTGGATCCGGTCGTCTTCCTCCATGAGCGTCCATTGCCCTCACACGGGGAATGGTATCCTCTTCTTTCAAAGGACACCACTGCATTCCCTTTTAATTAACATTTTATAGAAATAAAATATTATGAACAAAATAAACACAAGTGATCAATATGTCGGAAAATTCTAGGTAAACCTGCACATGTTAATTTTTATAAAGCTGTTGTAACCTTTAGAAATTTTAGTTTCTAATTCAAGTTACATTTATAATTGTTCATGGCTTTTGGTATATATTTGGTATTCTTACTTTAATGATTTCAACTTTAAATACACTGACAGATATATACCTGTACCTATAAACATATAAAGACATACATCTTAATCACCATTTCTGAACCATAATGACTGTAAAGTTGGCAGGTATTTGGAAAGATCAGTTGAGTGATGACACCTCTGTGGATTGCTCTCAGGAGCATCAGGTCAACCAAACATGAAGCTAATTAGTGCACCTAAGCATTACATTTGAATGGTTGCCAATCACCAAAAAAAGGAGACAACTGGACCGACAGCCTCTTGATGGAGGTTCACTTCATCACCTATAAACTAATCCTCCCCCTCCCAAAAAACCAAACCTGGAAATGATTAAGCCTCTAGATTAAATCACTATAACTTAACAACGGGGAAAATTTATTTGCTGTGTATATTAAACTACTTGGTATTCTAACACTTTTGTAGAAAACAAGAATTCTTATCTTTTAGATACACTTACAGATGAAATACAACGTCTAGGATTTGCTTCATCAAATTATGGAAGAGAAGGAGTAGATGGGAATATATGTAAAACAATATTGTTCATATGCTAACTTCTAAAGCTGATGATAGGTACATGATGTACATTATTTTGTCTACTTTTGTGATATTTCAGATTTCCCCCTTTCAGTCTCCTCATGGAAACACATCCACCAGCATAACGCTAGTGTATTACAGGAATAAGCCTGCTTAGTGCACAGGTAATAATAATCAAGAGCTGGTTGTCCTCCGTAAGGCAATCAAATCAAACACACTGTCACATGACCTTATTTAGAGTCCAAAGTAGTATGTCCAGACATAGGAAGAGCATCCTTTCAAAATAACCTTTCTAAAACAATTTTACATTACCTTATACTTCTTTTTTGAAAGAGAATTCCTTTGCTGTGAAGGTTAAGAAAATTTTTTAAATGTTTCTTAATCCTTCAAAGAATATCAAAGCAGGATTCAGCCTGAACCTCAACCACTCTGGGCACTTCTGCAGCCAGAACCAGCAGTCCTGACTGCCCTTTATGCTGTGGTGCCAGGCTCACAATCATGGCATATGATGACCTCACACAGTGGGTGCCATGGACACAAGCACTGCTCTTGCCCCCATCATGGATCACAGTTACACCCCCCAGTCCAAGCACGGTGCTTTGTCAGAGGCATTTTGAATGCACTCTTTACTTTAATCTTCATAATCATTTTACCTAGGAAGGTGGGTTTTACTGTCCCTATATTACCATTGCGGGAATCACAGGCCCAGTGAGGTTAAATGGTTTCCTGAGGTACACTGGCAATAAGGAACAGAAATGTGTGATTTGAACCCAGGACTGTCTCTCTCTACAACCTGGGGTCTTAGCCACTACATGTACTTCACTGCTATTACAAAGACATTTTTCTACTTGACACTGATCACAATATTCAGGCATGAAAGCACAGTCAAGATGACGCTATGGCAGGGTTACGGAAACAACCAATGCATATACTCAGTGTCTACATGTCAAAAAAATTATCTATACTAAATCTTTTCAGTAATTCCCATTTTAAATATTAATTCTGAGGACAAAATTTTTGCTGAGATTTCAAATGAAGTCAGTAGGATCAGCAGTTGCACTAACTGCATTTTTACACCATAAAATTCTAAGAAGGAAGCCAGCAGAACACCTTCATGTTCACCAGCATGGGGAGCTTTTGATTGAATTTCAAGGGTTCAATCAATTATTTTTTTTAATCCAGTTATTATATTTTATAGTTATATTTTACTCAGGAAAATATACCTGTGTCCAAAAAGGAACAGATTATGTTGATGTCCAAAATTCACCCGACAAATGGCATCATTTACATTTTTGCTTTTGGCATTTATAAATAAAACTTTCTAAGGGTGTTTCATGTATTGGGCTATCTTCTAACTCTAGGATTTCATAAAATGAGAACTGGATTGTTAGGAAAATCTCAAGCTTCTATTAAAAGTTTAATTCACTGAACAGTCAAAACAATTGTGGGTGAGGAAAAAAAGTATTTTTCTCAGTTAACTTTTCCTTAGAAAAAGCAAATACAATTTATATCATTTGATTCCTATGCTTTTTCATCATTCAGAAATCATGCATAAAAAGGAGTTTATTCTTTTTTTAATTTCTAAGACTAAGATAGTAAATGATTCCTGAAAATAATCTTTCTTAAGTTTTAAAAGAAACAGGATAAAGAGAAAAAAGATGACTAAGAAAATAGAGATGGTGACAGATCAAGCCTTTTATACCATTATAATTTTCCTTTCTACAGTTACTAATTTAAATCTTTCAGTAACACATTCATTTCTATAAATACTATGGTGAGAGAGAAGATAAAAAAGGTTGATGGAAACATCCACCAGCATAACGCTAGTGTATTACAGGAATAAGCCTGCTTAGTGCACAGGTAATAATAATCATGAGCTGGTTGTCCTCCGTAAGGCAATCAAATCACACTGTCACATGACCTTATTTAGAGTCCAAAGTAGTATGTCCAGACATAGGAAGAGCATCCTTTCAAAATAACCTTTCTAAAACAATTTTACATTACCTTATACTTCTTTTTTGAAAGAGAATTCCTTTGCTGTGAAGGTTAAGAAAATTTTTTAAATGTTTCTTATTCCCTCAAAGAATATCAAAGCAGGATTCAGCCTGAACCTCAACCACTCTGGGCACTTCTGCAGCCAGAACCAGCAGTCCTGACTGCCCTTTATGCTGTGGTGCCAGGCTCAGAATCATGGCCTATTATGACCTCACACAGTGGGTGCCATGGACACAAGCACTGCTCTTGCCCCCATCATGGATCACAGTTACACCCCACAGTCCAAGCACGGTGCTTTGTCAGAGGCATTTTGAATGCACTCTTTAATCTTCATAATCATTTTACCTAGGAAGGTGGGTTTTACTGTCCCTATATTACCATTGCGGGAATCACAGGCCCAGTGAGGTTAAATGGTTTCCTGAGGTACACTGGCAATAAGGAACAGAAATGTGTGATTTGAACCCAGGACTGTCTCTCTCTAAAACCTGGGGTCTAAGCCACTACATGTACTTTACTGCTATTACAGAGACATTTTTCTACTTGACACTGATCACAATATTCAGGCATGAAAGCACAGTCAAGATGACGCTATGGCAGGGTTACGGAAACAACCAATGCATATACTCAGTGTCTACATGTCAAAAAATTATCTATACTAAATCTTTTCAGTAATTCCCATTTTAAATATTAATTCTGAGGACAGAATTTTTGCTGAGATTTCAAATGAAGTCAGTAGGATCAGCAGTTGCACTAACTGCATTTTTACACCATAAAACACTAAGAAGGAAGCCAGCAGAACAGCTTTATGTTCACCAGCATGGGGAGCTTTTGATTGAATTTCAAGGGTTCAATCAATTAATCTTTTTTTAAATCCAGTTATAATATTTAATAGTTATATTTTACTCAGTTAGGAAAATATACCTGTGTCCAAAAAGGAACAGATTATGTTTATGTCCAAAATTCACCTGACAAATGACATCATTTACATTTTTGCTTTTGGCATTTATAAATAAAACTTTCTAAGGGCATTTCATGTAACCAGCTGTCCTCCCACTCCAGGATTTCATAAAATGAGAACTGGATTGTTAGGAAAAATCTCAAGCTTCTATTAAAAGTTTAATTCACTGAACAGTCAAAACAATTGTGGGTGAGGAAAAAAAGTATTTTTCTCAGTTAACTTTTCCTTAGAAAAAGCAAATACAATTTATATCATTTGATTCCTATGCTTTTTCATCATTCAGAAATTATGCATGAAAAGGAGTTTATTCTTTTTTTAATTTCTAAGACTAAGATAGTAAATGGTTCCTGAAAATAATCTTTCTTAACATTCAAAAGAAACAGGATAAAGAGAAAAAAGATGACTAAGATAGAGATGGTGACAGATCAAGCCTTTTATACCATTATAGTTCTTTCTACAGTTATTAATTTAAATCATTAGCAGTAACATTCATTTCTATAAATACTATGGTGAGAGAGAAGAAAAAAAAAGGTTTATGTTTTTTCAGACTGAATGAAATAATCATAGTAAATGAGTAAAATTCACTCTACACTGTAACACATACCAGTATACTATTAGGCTGTAATGCGTCATCATAAAGACAGTTTCCACTACTTAAGACACTTGAGGCACCTACTCTATACAGGCACATTCTCTATAGAGGTTAAGTTGGAGAGTGTCCTCTCCTCAAAGGACAAGCATCTCTAACTGGGACCTCAGACTCGGGTCACTGTGACTCAGACGATCCCAGAACCTCACCTTGAGTATGTGATGAGTCTGAAAAAGGATGCAGAGGTTGGGACAGAAAGTTGTCTCAAATGTCCACTTAACAAATAAAGATGGTCTGAGTTAGGGCCTGAGAACTAGAGCAGGTAAATAATGAGGCTCTTTTCTTGGAGAGGACTGCCTGGATGTGAGGGAGAGAAGACCGACTGGAGACCAGGCAGGTCTGAAGTGGCCTCTCAGTAACATGGAAAAGGGAAAGAGTACTAAAGTTTTCTTCCTGAACAAAGTTAAGATAGAAGATGGAGAAATACTTGAGGAAAATGGCAAATAAATTTATTGCTTTCAAGTATTTCAAGATTAAAAAAATTACCTCAAATGAATTGATTTTAGAATGTTTCCATTATTCAGAATTTTTTTAAGATTATGAAATTTTAATTAAATATGAGTTTCTATTTCAACACTCCCGTTACTCTTCATAAATGATACTCCAAAGTATAGCTGAATGTCTCATGAGCAACTGGTCTGTGTTCACTGCGCCTTGTGGACACTGAGCTGTCTAAGTAACTGGACTTCCTGTCTCACTGACAGCCGGAGTCCCCTGTCCACCGGCCCGTGTTCAGGTCTTAATAGGACGTGGGCTCAAGTCTCACTTGTGCTTTTATATCATCGCTGTCTTTATGTTCCTTTTGTTGCTCCCATTTTTGTTTGAGTTTATACACTTCAGGATGGTTTAATGGGGGGGGGGGGAACAGTAAATAAGTAAATGAGGGAACCCAATCCACCAAAAGTGAGCTTTCAGTGAATGATTTGCCAACTTACTGAGATTTTTTTGCTGTTGTTTTGTTCTTTAAGTTTTAGTATCACCAAACCTTTGCTTCAAGTATTTCCTCACAGATCTGCAGTCCTAGCAACTGTCAATTTCTCACATTAATATTTGGGATGCCTAGTACTTCCTGACTGATCAAGGTTATATAAATGAATGAATGAACTTACATTTTTCAGAATTGGGAACTGTACCTATTCTAGGCCTTGCCTGAAATACCTGTGGTGAATGTTTTCAACCTGGATTAAGGTATCTGGTCTGACGGTTTTAGGTCTGTTAGTCATTTAGTGAATTGATCATTTACCAAATTTCTGGCTAAACAATTTTCAGTAAATTTAACTATAGCGCAAATAAAACAAAGTTACCTTCTTTGTTTAAAAAAACCACCTTTCTATTTGTAAGTGTACTTCCAGAATCCTTTATCCCGGTAATTAGTTTATAAAAAGACTTCTGGAATATCATACCTAAAAGAGAACTGATCTTAAAGGCCTGCTTATATATATATATTCTTCACATTGCAGATGAGGGAATTAAGGCCTGGAAAAGTAGGTTTCAGCAGGGATTCTGAGAAGACCGTGGAACAGAAAATCCCTGGGATCACCTCTTCTCATGTACACACCTAGGAAACTACATGCAATATGACCCACTCTGGAAATAACCTAAAGACAGAACAGAACTTCCATAGCTAATGACGAGAAGAGGCCACACTGAGAAGGGTACAAGGGCAGAGCTGCGGTCAGCCCCATCTCCTGTCCTGCCCCACCCCCCATGAATGAGAGGGAGCAGGCAGCATGGGGGGTGAGGGGATGAAGCCTACACCAGGGTCGCCTGGGAAGACGAGCCATCTGGCTCTGAGGATCAGTGGGGCTTGACTCTGGGACGGCCAGAGGACTCGCGGAGGCCTGGCCTCTGTTCCTAGAGGGCGGGAGTGCTGATGACCCATCTGAGACCCAGCAGTTTGCAAAGCACCTAAATTATATGTGATTTATTGATTAACACTGGGATGTGTGTCAGAGGGATGGGATATCCTGGAGATGTATCCAGGGGAAGAGGGGCTGCGGGGGGCCATTTTTCTTGCCGTCCCTCAGCCTAGCTGGCCAGACACTTACAGGAGTCTGTTCTGACACACTCTGTGGGACTCAGCAAAGGCCGTCCTAAGAGGGAAGTATACTGCAACACAGGCCTACCTCAGAAAAGAGGGACAGTCCCATATAAACAGTCTAAACTCACAGTGAAACTAGAAAAAGAAGAACAAATGAGGGCCAAAGTCAGAAGGAGGGACATAAGATTAGAACACAAATACATAAAATCGAGAAGGATAAAACAATAGAAAGAATCAATGAAAGTGGGAGCTGTTTCTTAGAGAAAATAAACAAAATAGGTAAGTCCCTAGCCAGACTTAACAAGAAAAAAAGGAGTCTACACAAGTAAGCAGAATCAGAAATGATAAAGGAAGAATCACTATGGGCACCACAGAAATACAAAGAATGATGATGGAATACTATGAAAAAATATATGCCAACAAACTGGAAAACCTAGAAAAAACGCAAAACTTTCTAGAAAAATACAATCTTCCAAGACTGACTCAAGAAAAACAGAAAATCTGAACAGACCAATTACCAGCAATGAAACTGAACTGGAAATCAAAAAACTACCTAAAGAACAAAACCCCCAGATCAGATGCCTGAAACACTAAATTTAATGAAACATTTAGAGAAGACCTAACACCCATCCTCCTTAGTTTTCAAAAAAGTAGAAGAGGAGGAAACACTTCCAAACTCATTCCATGATACCAGCATCACTCTAATACCAAGACCAGGGAAAGGCATCACAAAAAAAGAAAATTAAACACCAATATCCCTGATGAACATAGATGCAAAAATACTCAACAAAATATTAGCAAACCGAATTCAAAAATATTATCAAAAATATCATCTACCATGACCAAGTAGCATTTATTCCAGGGATTCAAGGATGGTACAATATTAGAAAATTCATCAACAAAAAGAAGGACAAAAACCACATGATCATCTCCATGGATGTTGAAAAAGCATTCAACAAAATTTGACACCCATTCATGATATAAACTCTCAACAAAATGGGTATAGAGGGCAAGTACCTCAACATAATAAAGGCCATATATGATAAGCCCACAGCCAACATCATACTGAACAGTGAGAAGCTGAAAGCCTTTCCTTTAAAGATCGGGAACAAGACAAGAATTCCCACTCTTCTCACTTTTATTCAACATAGTTACAGAGGTCCTTGTCACAGCAATTAGACAACACAAAGAAATAAAGGGCATCCAGATTGGTAAGGAAGAAGTTAAACTCTCACTGTTTGCAGATGACTTGATATTGTACATAAAAAGCCCTAAATAATCCACTTCAAAACTGCTAGATCTAATATATGAATTCAGCAAAGTTGCAGGAGACAAAACTAATACACAGAAATCTCTTGCATTCCTATACACTAACGATAAATGAGCAGAAATAGAAATCAGGAAAATAATTCCATTCACATATATATCAAAAAGAATAAAATACCTAGGAATAAACCTAACCAAGAAGTAAGACATATACTCTGAAAACTACAAGACACTCATGAGAGAAATTAAAGAGGATACCAACAAATGGAAACACATCCTGTGCTCATGGATAGGAAGAACTAAGATTGTCAAAATGGCCATCTTGCCTAAAGCAATCTACAGATTCAATGCAATCCCTATCAAAATACCAACAGCATTCTTCAATGAACCACAGCAAATAGTTCTAAAATTTGTATGGAACCATAGAGAACCCAAATAGCCAAAGCAACCCTGAGAACGAAGAATAAAGTGGAGGGTTGGGGGGATCATGCTCCCGACTTTAAACTCTACTACAAAGCCACAGTAATTAAGACAATTTGGTACTGGCACAAGAACAGACCCATAGACCGACCAATGGAACAGACTAGAGAACCCAGATATTAACCTAAGCATATATGGTCAATTAATATAAAATTAAGGAGCCATGGATACACAATGGGGAAATGACAGCCTCTTCAACAACTGGTGTTGGCCAAATTGGACAGCTACCTGCAAGAGAATGAACCTGGATTGCTGTCTAATCCCATACACAAAAGCAAACTCAAAATGGATCAAAGACCTGAATGTAAGTCATGAAACCATAAAACTCTTAAGAAGAAAACATACGCAAAAATCTCTTGAATATAAACATGAGCAATTTTTTCCTGAACTCATCTTCTCAGGCAAGGGAAACAAAATAAAAAATGAACAAATGGGACTACATCATGTTAAAAAGCTTCTGTACAGCAAAGGATACCATCAGCAGAACAAAAATGCATCCTACAGTATGGGAGAATATACTTGTAAATGACATATCCGACAAGGGGTTAACATCCAAAATACAAGACTCACACACCTCAACACCCAAAAAGCAAATGACCCTTTTAAAAAATAGGCAGAAGATATGAACAGACACTTCTTCAAAGAAGAAATTCAGATGGCAATCAGGCATATGAAAAGATGCTCCACATTGCTAACTATCAGGGAAATACAAATTAAAACCACAATGAAGTATTCACCTCATACCAGTTACAATGGCCAACATCAAAAGATTAGGAACAACAAATGCTGGCGAGGATGGGGAGAAAGAGGAACAGTCCTACACTGCTGGTGGGAATGTAAATTAGTTCAACCATTGTGGACAGTAGTATTGGAGGTTCCTAAAAAAACTCAAAATAGAGATACCATGTAACCTGGGAATTCCACTCCTAGGAATTTACACAAAGAAAACAAATTCTCAGATTCAAAAAGACACATGCAACTCCCCCTTGTGTTTATTGCAGCACTATTCACAATAGCCAAGAAATGGAAGCAACCTAAGTGTCCATCAGTAGATGAATGGATAAAGAAGAGGTGGTACATATACACAATAGAATACTATTCAACCATAAGAAAGAAGCAAATCCCACCATTTGCAACAACACGGATGGAGCTAGAGGGTATTATGCTCAGTGACATAAGCCAGGTGGAGAAAGACAAGTACCAAATGATTTCACTCATCTGTGCAATGTTAACAACCAAGCAAAAATTGAAGGAATGTAACAGCAGCAGACTCACAGAAACCAAGACTGGACTAATGGTTACCAAAGGGAAAGGGACTGACGAGAGTGGGTGGGAAGGTAGGGAGAAGGGGAATAATGGGCATTACAATTAGCACCCATAACATAGTCGGGGGAACGAGGAAGACAGTATAGCACAGAGAAGAGAAGTAGTGACTCTACAGCATCTTAGTACGCTGATGGACAGTGACTGTAATGTGGTATGTGGTGGGGACGTGATAATGGGGGGAATCTAGTAAGCACAATGTTGCTCATGTGACTGTATATTAATGATACCAAAATGTATATTAATGATACCAAAATAAAATAAATAAATATTTGATGAAAGAATAAATGAATGAAAAAAAAAGACAGAGAACACTTGCTATACAAGAGATTCCAGTAATTGGAGAGCTTCGCTGGAGAATTCTACCAAACTCTTAAAGAATTAATGTCAATCTTTCTCAAAATCTTCCAAAAAACTGAAGAGTACAGAACACTTCCAAGCTCACTCTATGAGGCCACCACTACCCTGATATCAATCCAGATTAGGATGCCATGAAAAAACACGACTGCAGACCAATATTCTTATTGAAAATAGATGCAAAATCCTTACTATGCTGATGCACAGTGCCTGTAAAGGGGTATGTGTTGTGGACTTGATAATAAGGGGGAATGTAGTAACCACACTGTTGCTCATGTGAAACATTCTTCAGACTATATATCAATGATACCTTAATAAAAAAATTAAAAAATAGATGAGCATTTTCTAAAAATATTAATAAACCAAATTCAAGGTCAAATTAAAGGATTTCCCACATGACCAGCTGACACTTATCCCAAGGAGGCAAGGATGGTTCAATATGCAAATCATGAGATTAGCAGAAGTAAATGAAAAAAATCATATCATCTCAGTAGAGTCAGAATAAGCATACTACAAAATACAATATACTTTTACCATAAAAACCTGCAAAAAACAGCAGAGAAGGAATAACCTCAGCGTGATAATGTCCATATACAACAAACCTATAGTTAACATTATACTCAGCAGTGAAACATTGAAAGCTTCCCCTCTAAGGTCAAGAAGACAAGGACTCTTGAGCCTGCACATAATGATGTTGGAGAACTTTGGACTCTAACCCAACTGAGGTCACGAAAATGACAAAGTCTAAAGACCAGAATGCAGACATATTTTTCTCATAGTTGATGCACTTGCTGATATTTAAAGCTTGTCTGTCTGCAGGTAAGAATTATCAACAATTTTGATTTCCTAATGTGGGTCATGTAGTATTTCTGTGGTAAATTGTGCCTCTAATTGGAAAAATACAGTGGACAATTTTCTATGATGGTGCAAATGTAGTGGTGCAGTGACCACTGGAAAATCTGAATGAAGGAATATCAGGGATATTGCAAGTTTTCTGCAAGTCTGAAATTATCTGAAAACACTCTTCTAAATGAGTGTGTTCATACTATGCCATTAAGCCAATCTAACCACAAAATGTTACAGATGAAGAGCTTGATTTACCCCAGATGAACCAAGTGGTAAAGCTAAAGCTAATCAATCTTGTAAAAAACTGAACATTTAGAAGGCAGTACATGAGTACTGTATTGTTACTGTACCTTCAGTGTGACGGATAATTTGTGGAGCCTGGGGAAACACTGAGAACTTTAAACCCCTTTTTCTATCATTATGCCTTTCCTCACCTGGCTACTATGAAAACTCTCTAACCCTTGCCACAGGGCCAGGACAGGGCCACAGGCATTCCGTCTTACCGCCGCTCCTCCCATTAAGGCCCATGGCGCCCCCAAACTGCTGCATCCAGTCCTCTCCATGAGGCTGACGGAGGACGGAAGCAGGGGTCTCAGCTGTCATTTTGCTTCTTGCGTGGTGCTGCTCTGAGTCTGTCCCTGCAGGTATGACCCAGCAACATGAAGAGGGGACTGGAGAGAGAGGATTACCACTCCGGCTCTGCTGGGGTGGGATTCTCTTAGGACAAATTACCGGGTAAGCGGCAGGAAGGAGCAACGTGACCTTGCGGGGAATTCATGGTGCAGAGGTACGTGGGCTATGTGATGAAGAGACTAACCCCTTTGTGCTGCCGTAGGGGACTACATGTAGTCGGTGCACTCTGACACAGGTTAACATGACTCACAAGGTAATATATGGAATATCAAAGAATATACACTAAGCTGAATCCAAATGTTGATACAAAATCATTATTAAATTGTATACAAATTAGCACTGTGGAATGATATTTTGAGTACTGGAAATAAATTTTAGGTGTCTCCTGACAATTTTAAGACTCTCCTGAAAACTGACAATTTAATCAAGCACCATGATTATTAGTTCACTCATTTTTAAAAAAACAATGAGAGGATACAGATTTGGAAGTATGTTGTATGAATGTAAAACTTTAATACGGCACACGGATATACTTTATGAATTTGAAAATTAGAAACAGTAAATTGAAAATATTTCTGGCTTTAGTACAAATATGTATACTTGAAATATTACACTGTGAGATATAATACATACACTCTAAATATTTAAGAGAATTTTAATTATTTCAATGTCATAGGAAATTAACTATTAAGAGAATTAATAGAAGCATTGGTAAAAAGCATCTGAATTCCATGGTCAGATACTGTCCACAATTCAAGCAGACAATCCCCTGAATGTACACCTACTTCCCCTGTGGGTGAATCTGTGTCAGGCTTCCTCCACGAAAACAATTCAGAAGAAGCAAAACCCACAGCATGCTATAGGTTTTATAGACACAGACACCCTTGTAAAATAAAGATTCTATACAATAGTTATGAGAAACTAAAACAAAACCCCTGTTAATAGTCCAGAAAATTTTAGATTCCTTAAGTAATTAAGAAAACTTCCTCAGGAGTTGTAACACATAAATTACACAGTGCTCAACTCAGAAGCACGCTGGCAGATAGACTCTCAAATTTAATGCAATTGATCATGATGAGATGATCATATGAATCATAAGCAAATGGTTAAAAAACAGCTCTAGTGAAAAACCAGGACAATATGTAATTCCTCATGCTTATTAGAATGCTTGTCATCTAGCTTACCAAGAAAGAACATTAGGTAGAAAGTATATTAGAGGAATGTAAAGCTAAAGCAAGGTTTATGTATTTTTTTCTGAAGCTCAAAATAGACCAAAAAAGTAGAGGAATGAGCATGCTAAAAAGAAACTTGAATTTTCAATTATTACAAGAAGGAAGGAGATTAGAAACATCTCACTGTTATCTCAGAAACCAAGACACACAAAAGTAAAGTACCTTCAGATTTTCTACTTGGAACCTGAGAAAATCTGTTTTCCATAAATGCATGTCATTTAGAAAAAGCAGCCAATGTTTTGGCTCTTAAGCATTACGGTGATTTCAGTCCTAAAGATGTTTTGTGACTGCACAGGCATTCCCTGTCTAATAAAGGCCCTCAGACATCTCACTGATACAGAAGACTGGGTCCATCAATTATGACCCACAGTATGGGAATCAGAATGTATAAGTTAAGATTAAAGAAAATGGGAGTTTGCAAACCAAGGTAAAGCAAACTAAAATGGCCCAGGACTCTGATTTCCCCCTCAAGGCCACAGACTGACTCTTGACTCATGTATCCTTGACTTGTTTTACAGGAATTTAGGCCCCACCAGACAAGCCACCTCCTGACAATGAGCACGTGGACTCTAGCCTCAGTGGAGCCAGAAGGCTGACAGCTAACACTCCTCAAACAGTCCCGTCACCTCACCACGGACCCATCGGAACAATGCCACAAGCTCATCACACATCCTGCAACCCTTTCCCATAACCTTTATAAGCCCTTGCTTATAAGCCAGTAGTGAGTGCAGGGCTTTAAGCTTTAGCTATCCGTTCTCCTTGCTTGGGGAACACCCACCTTCTTTCCCAATGTTAAAAAAAAACCACATCCCAAAGTCAGGGTTTGGTTTCACTGCTCAGGTCAGTGTTTGGCTTTGCTGTATGTTGACTGAGTGGAAACAGGTTTGTTTCATTTGGTGACAACTTCACCTTAGATGGTTTAAAGCAGCATGCAGTAGGTGGTATGGAGAGAAAAGACATCATCATATTTTGTTCTAAACCTGATTCATGAAATTTGCTCACTCTAATCATGTATCAAAATAGATAGATGTTCCCTTGGTTAATTTATGCATGTTTTTAACAAATACATTCACACATAGGTCTGGCAAAGAACATATTAGTGGATGAAGATAATTTTTAAATATTATGTTCAACACTAATTCAGGAGAAATCATCAAGCAAAATGATAACCCCATTTGAAAATGACAAGCTACAAGGGATATTAACATATTGATAAGTTAGCTTTTCGAAAGCTAGGGACATTAAAGCATACTAAATTCTGGTTTGACATCAATAAAATAGTAGAACTCAAAATAATGTTCTGAATTTTAATGTACTTAAACTTCCACTTTTCAGTGGATCTCAATTTCTTTAATGTTGGAAAAGTAACAATACAGGTGAGTGAAGGGACTTACTAGCGTGTGACTTTTTTCTCTGCCTCAGGTTGCAGGGAAGACTGGCTGGTCCCATTTCTTGATATGAATTTTATGACTGTGTATATGATGCTGAAGTGGCATTTCTCTACAGAAACAATCCTGAATCAAAGTGATACAGAATAATATAAAGTTAATCCTTAGAAACCCTCAGTGAATGAGGAACATTGCACATTAATTATTACAGGGTCAGATCCTTAAAGATGATTCACACAGGGCACAAAGCTCTAAGAGCTGGCTCATTCCTCACTTGATCTGCTTCCATAAAGCATTTTAAATTCACAAAATATTATTCTTTCTGGGCACACACTATGCCCCAGACCCTGGAGCTATTATATAATCTAATTCTGGTCTTTCATAACAGTTTTATTGTATAGATAACACCAGCCCTATTTACCTTTCTAAGAAATTTTATGCAACACACGTAAAAAAAAAAAAGTTACAATGCTATATGAGAATTTAATAAAGAAAGCATTTAGGAATATGACAGAAAAATGGCAGGTTCTGTACCCACTCCTTACAGAAACATCCAGAAGAGATCATGGCAAAACCCCATCTGCAGGTGTCAGGACCCCACGCGGGACGCATTTTCCTCCTGGTGGACTGGGCTCCAAGTCACCCCAAAGTTGCAGCCCAGCCTCCTGGGTCCTGCAGATACAAAAGGCAGGTTCAGGCATCCCATAGCTCAAACATAGCCACTACTGATGCTTGGGCCCCTTCTTAGAAGTCCTGGTAAAGGGCTCAAATCCAATATACGATTATTCAGTGAAAATATATGGTCAAGTTCAAACAGAAATGGGGCCTGATGCTCTGTGCCCAGATGGGATTTTACACATATACCATTAACTTAAGATCAAAGTGAACATAAAAATTTCTGATTTTCAGTCAACCATTAACAAATGATTGGAATATGTAAGAAACAGTATCATTTATATCCACCAAAACTAAAAAATGCAAAAATACAAATGCTCAAATATAAACGCAACAAAATACTTGTAGATCTCTGGGGAAAAACATGTGAAACATTTCTGACAGCAATGAAAGAAAAAACAACAGAGATATACTGTCCATGATCAAAATTCCATTACTAAGATGTCCATTTTCCTCAAATTGACTTAGAGACCCCAAGTAATCCCAACAATAACCTTACCACAATATATTGCAGGAACTGACAACTCATTTGAACACCTGTTCATCTATACAATGATAAAGAAAAAGTTGAACTCAAATGTTAAAATTTCAAGCTTAATTGCACAGCTACAATAATTAAAGGAACATATTTAAAATGAATACACACAGGGACTCTCTTGTCCCCTCCTGGTGTGAGCCAGGAGCTCTGTCCTTTTGCTTTATCTCTAAATAAAAGCCTGTACCTTGTGTGTTCATGAAGCTCATTCTTCGGCTTCATGAACAAGAACCCCGGCATCAGAATGGCCCCAAACAAGAAGTCTCCCAACCACAGAAGCACTGACACCTTCTCTGCCCTGATAGAAACCACTGAAGGAACAGAACTTGACAGCCCTTGACTGAGACTTCATGGTAACTGTCCAAAGCAGCTATTTCATCCTAATGGATCCAGAAGATGACTGAGAAATTAGATTTTGCCTTGCTATTAAAAAAATCATCAAACTAACTACCAAACTTCTAGAAAAAAATAACACGTCTTCCTAGTTGCCCTGTTTGTTATCTGTGCTCCAACAACAAAGATCCTCCTGGCTGCAAGTGGATAACAGACTTGCCAAGCATGTAAGTCCAATTTCAGGAGGGAAGCAACTTACATATTAGATAGTCATAAAACTGCACTAGATTAAGTGAACAAATTGTATTTCCATTCTACAGTATTATCCTGATCTGTAAACCTGTCTTCATTAGCCTGAATATTTTCAAGCACCTAAAACTCAACTAGTTCTAATCACCTGCTTTACCAGGCAAAACCAAATGTGTGCTTGACACCCTCCATTTAAAAAACCCAGCTGTCTTGATGTTGATGTCTAGAACAAACACCTACCAGAGGTTTCCCCAGGTCATTCACCCTTCTATTGGGCAGGTGTGTTAAGATGAAACTTCTGATTTAAATATCAAGCCACACTATAAATTGCACTTCTTTTCTCCTGATCAATAAAATAAAAATAAAATAAATGAATGCTCACAAATAAATGAAATAGAAGAGAGTTCACAATGGACCCAACAAATTACAGAAACTTGAACCTCGCCAAAGAAATGAAAGCACTTCCACACAGAAAACAGGGCCTTTAGACTTTATTCTTCCATTTTCTTATTTAGAGTCCACCACCATCAACAAGTGGAGACGAGGCAAAGGGACGTCCGTGTGTAAATGAACAGACAACTCAGGTCAGAAATGAAAGTGACAACTGACACAACAGAAGCACAAAGGACTGCAAGACGCCGTTATAAAAGTCTCCTAGAAATGCACAATATTCCAAAACTGAACCAGACAGAAGAAATAGAAAATCTCCACTGACAGATTGACAGTAAGGAACTGCACTGATAATCAAAAAAAAAAAAAAAGACCACTCTTTACAAAGTCAAGGACCAGATGGCTTTCAAAATTACTTCCACCAAACATTGAAAGTACAGTTAATATTTACCTTTCTCAAACTACTTCTAAACCTTGAAAAGGAAAACTTCACGCCTTTTTATTAGATCAGCATCATCCCACCACCAAATCCAACAAAAACAGTACAAAAAAGGAACACTAAGACACCACCATCCTTGGTGAACACATTTGTGTAAATCCTCAAAAAGATTAGCAAACTGAAGAGAAAAATACATTACAAAACTTATTAACCAAGAACAAGTAGGATTTATTCCAGGGATGCAAAGATGGTGAAATATCTGCAAATCAATGTGACACATCCCATTAACAAAAGGATGGATAAAAACTATCGTCACCACAATAGGTACTAAAAAGGATCACAAAACCCAACATGCTTTTATGCTAAAAACTCAACAAAGTGTGTATAGAGGGAACATACATCAACATAACAGAGGCCATCTATGACAAACTCACAGCTGCCATCACACTGAATTTCAAAAAGCTGAAAAGCTTTTCCTCTAAGGTCAGGAACAAGACAAGAATGCTCAGTGTCACCACTTTTATTAAACATAGTCCTGAAAGACGGCAACCAGACAAGTAAAGGGGATCCAGGTTGGTAAGGAAGAAGTAAAATTGCCCCTACTTACAGGTGACATGACACTGAGAAAACCCTAAAAACTGAATCCAAAAACTACTAGAATTAATAAATGAACCCAGTAAAAGTCACAGCAAATAAAACCAATGCGCAAAAATCTGCCACATTTACACATCCAAATGAACTACCAGAAAGAGATTTAAGAAAGAATCCCATTTATGATTGCCTCAAAAAGGATAAAATCACTGGGAATAAAATTCAACCAAGGCAGATAAAGACCTGTACTCTCAAAACTCTAAGACACGGATGAGAGAAATTGAGGAAGACACAAATAAATGGAAAGCTATCCCGTGCTCCTGGATAGGGTGAATGAATATTGTTAAAATGGCCATATTATCCAAAGCAACCTATAGATTCAATGCAATTCCTATCAAAACACCAATGGCATTTTTCACTCAACTAGAGCAAAAGATCCTAAAATTTATATGCAACCTCAAAAGACCCTGAAGAGTCAAAGAAATCTTGACAATGAAGAACAATGCTGGAGGTAAAGAGCTATACTACAAAGCTGCAGTGAATTAAACAGTATGGTACTGACACAAGAATATATGAATCAATGGAACTGAACAGATAACTAAGAAATAAACCCACACGTATATGGTCAGTTAAAATATGACAAAAGAGGCAAGAATATACAATGGAGAAAAGAGTCTCTTCAACAAATGGTCCTGGGAAAACCAGACAGCTACATGCAGGAGAATGGTATTGCATCACTGTCTAACATCATGCACAAAACTGAATTCAAAATGGATTAAATATGTAAAGGCATGAAAGCACAAAGCTTTTTAAAGAAAAGATGGGCATGAATCTCTTGAAAATCAGCAAGAGTAAATTTTTTCTCGACACACCTCCCTAGGCAAGGGAAAGAAAAGAAAGAATAAACAAGAGGGGCTTCATCGATCTAAAAAGTTTCTGTACAGTAAAGGACAACATCAACAAAATGAAAAGGCAACTTACTGTAAGGAAGAACATATCTGAAAGTGATGTATCTGATAAGGGGCTGACATCCAATATATATTGGATAAATATACCACAAAACAAAGAACCCATTAAGTATGGGCAGAGAACCTGAATAGACATTTTCCAAAGAGGGCATACAGATGGCCTGCAGTCACATGAAAAGATGTGACACATCACTAATCATCAGGCAAATGCAAATTAAAACCACGAGGGGACTCACTCAAGATGGCGACATGAGTAGGGTGGCAGAAATATCCTCCCAAAACCATACAGATTTGGAAAATGCACCAAATGCAACTACTCCTAAAAGAGAGACCAGAAGATACAGTACAACATCCAGGCTACATCTACATGTGCGAAAACTCAGCATCTCACAAAAAGGGTAAGATACAAAGCTGCAATTCGGTGGGACCAGAGCACTCCCCCCACCCCAGCTCACTGGGGCGAGGAAAAGAATCAGGCTGGGGAGGGAGTGGAAGCACAGGACTGCTAAACAACCAGCCCTAGTAATCTACACTGGGAGCACAGACCCACACTGCACGGTGTACGGGATATGACAGAAATGGAAAAGGTAAATTCCGAGAAGGAGACCATGAACAGGTCCCCACAGCCGGCTGCCCTGGAACAAAAGAAAAGTGTGCACTTTAAAAGTCTTAAGGGGACAAGGGTTTAACAGGTGGACTAAATCGTCCTGGCACACTCAGAAAAGGAGGCTGGGAATGTGAAGGAACTTCAGGCGCCCTAACCCCCTGGGTAGCAACACAGCTCCGAAGCCCATCACAGCGATAAGCAGCCTGTTCATTCCCCCCAGTAGGCACTGCAAGCAAACTGCTGACACACCATTGCTGCAGACGCGCAGGGGAGCAGCCCCGCTCACAGCAACCACACTGAATCTTCTCCCAGCGCACAGCTAAATGAGTCAGACTCAGAAACTGCCCCCTGTGCGCAGCAGCTGCCTGGCACAAGCTTAATGAAGCCGGCGCAAAGTCCGGAAGTCACAAAGGGGCGCCTTTCTTGCAGGAGAACACATGCAGCTCGCCTGCAACCACGGCCAGTGCCTAAGGCTATCCTGAGGGCCGACCCAACCAAGGTAGCTCAGGGGATTAACCTAGAGACTGCTTCCTGTGTGCAGTTAACCGGCACAGGAAGCAGAGAAGGGCAAGGTGACCAGAAAATAGGAAGGGACTTTGTTCTCCCACCTGACACACATACCACTCACCAATGACCACTTTTATCACCATGAAAAGGAAGAACAATCTGGTTCAGTCCAAAATCACTCAAATGCCAGAGAGAGCGCCTGGTGAGACCAGTATAACCAGTCTTCCTAAAAAAGAATTCAAAATAAAAGTCATAAGCAGGCTGATGGAGTTGCAGAGAAATATGCAATAGCTAAGGGATGAATTCTGGAGGGAGACAACAGAAATGAAACAAACAATGGAAGGACCTAAGAGCAGACTGGATGAGGTACAAGAGACTGTTGATGGAATAGAAAACAGGAATACAGAGAAACTGAGGCAGAGAGAGATAAAAGATCTATAGGAATGAAAGAATATCTAAGAGAATTGTGTGACCAATGCAAATGGAACAATATTCGCATTATAGGGGTATCAAAAGAAGAGAGAAAATGGGATAGAAAGTGTCATTGAAGAAATTGATGAAAACTTCCTCAAGCTGGGGAAGGAAATAGTCTCAGACCATGGAAACCCACAGATTTCCCAACATAAGGGACCCAAGGAGAACAACACCAAGACACATAATAATTAAAATGGCAAAGATCAAAGACAAGGACAGGGTAGTAAAAGAAGCTAGAGAAAAAAGATTACCTGCAAAGGAAAACGCATCAGGCTATTATCACACTTCTCAACAGAAAACTTACAGGCCAGAAGAGAATGGCATGATATATATAATGCATGAAACAGAAGGGCCTTGCACCAAGAATACTGTATCCAGCAAGATTATCACTTAAATTTGAAGGAGGGATTAAACAATTTCCAGATAAGCAAAAGTTGAGGGAATTTACCTTCCACAAAACACCTCTACAGTGTATTTTAAAGGAACTGCTTTAGATGGAAGTACTCCTAAGGTTAAATAGATGTCACCAGAGAAAATAAAATCACACCAAAGAAAGCACAACAAATACTAACTAAAGGCAAAAAATAAAATCAGCTATCCACAAAAGGAGTTAAGGGAGACACAAGCATACAGAATTAAACACCTAACACACAGAGACTGGAGGAGGTAGAAAAAGAAGGGAGGAAAATAAAGAATCATCACACTGTGTTTATAACAGCATAAGTGAGTTAATGTTAGATGATGAGATAGCAAAGAAGCTATCCTTGAACCTATGGTACCCACGGATCCAAAGCCTGCAATGGAAATAAGATAAGATCTATCAATAATTACTCTGAATGCAAATGCAAGAAATGCACCAATCAAGACACAAAGGGAAGAGGAACGAAGATGGTGGCGTGAGTAGAGCAGCAGCAATCTCCTCCCAAAACCACATATATTTTTGAAAATACAACAAATACAAATATTCTTAAAAGAGAGACCAGAAGATACAGTACAACAGCCAAGCTACATCTACATCTGCGAGACCCTAGCGCCTCACGAAGGGGGTAAGATACAAACCATGGCCCGGTGGGACCCGAGCACGCAGCATATGGGTGGTGAATTTTCCATTTACATATATGTGAACTTGTATAAAAAAATCCAAGAGAAATGCTGACTTTCAGTGAAGCAGGTCAATACAAGGAGGAAATGTGACATCACACTAAGCCATTACTGTATATGTGTATGCATATGTCTTAGTCTGGGACTCACTGGAATCAGATTGCATGCTAAATTGGGAAGGTCAAGGAATGAATGTGCACCTAGTGACAGAACACTGACAAAACTGAGAAAATAGATACATACATAGATGATTGATAGATTATATAGATATACATACATATAGATGATAGATTAGATAGGTTAATTAGATACATAGATAGTAGATAGATATAGATAGATGATAGATTAGATAGATACATAGATAGATAGATATGGATAGATGGATAAATAGATAGTAGGTAGGTAGACAGGAAATCATAATACTAAACAAAGCTATCGCTCACTCAAGATCATCTACGTGCTCCCTTATGGAGACTCACTTGAGATCCAAGGACACAGACAAACCACTTAAAGGTACCCTACACAAGTGAAACTGAAAGAAAAAAAAAAAAAGATGGGTTGATGGGATTGAAGACGGTGGCGTGAGAGGGGAGGCAGAAACCTCCTCCCAGAACCACATACATACGTACAATATGGAAACAGAACAACTACACCAAATCCTGGAGGAGCAGCAGGGTAGAAGGCTGCTGTGGCAGGCTGTCACCTCAAGGAGAAGGGTGACCTACAAAGCCGTGATCCAGAGGGACCCCAAAGCCCTTCCCACACCCAAGCTCATAGGAGGGAGGAAGAGAAACAGAACCGGGGAGGGGGGCGGAGGCCTAGGACTGCTGAACACCCAGCCCTGGAGATGTGCTCTGGGAGCACAGACCTACCACACGTGGTGCGCTCTGGAGGATCGGTGGGGTTGGAAAGCCAAGACAGGCAGAATACTTCCAGAGACTTGAGATTCCAGCCACTTGTGGGACAACAGAGGGATACACATCCGGCTGCTGTGGGACAAAAGAAAGGTGGGCAGTCTGAGAGACTTTCCAACAGCGAGACAGTTGCTAATGGGACAAGGCTTCCAGAGCTTGCCACTCAGGAGAAAGGACAGGTGCGCTAACTGCCCGGGGGCACTCTGCCCGGCAGGCGGGGGAACTTTTAGGAGCTCCAGTCACTCCATCCCCCTGGCTGGCCTCGCAGCTCCGAGGCCCCCTACCTTGCTGTGACTGATACACAGCCTGCCTCCCCGCCGGGACTGGCTTGCTAACCGGCGGCCCCCACCATCGCACCAGGCCAGCGAGAGGACGGCCCCACCTACGGCAGCTTCTCACTGCGTGCTCCACAAACTGGCCCTGGCAGTGGAGACGGGCACTGAGACCGGGAAGCAGGAGAGACCTCTTTCCTCCCGGCAGGGGAGGGCACCAGCACCACTCCTGTGACCCCTGCCATCCCCCCAAAGGGCTGAGCAGCTCCAGAAAGTAAATCTTCTGGGAGCTAGATGGCACCACCAAAAATATGAACTGTCAAAGGAACCTGGTAACAGGGCTCAAATCAATCTTCCTGAAACAGATCTCAAAACAAACATCAGGAACATGCTCATGGAGCTACAGAAAAACACCGCCCATGTCTTGAGTGCAATTCTCTCTCTCTCTCTCTCTACCAGGAGCACTGCTGAGGCCTTGTTCTGAGAGGGATGCTGGGACAGCCCAGCAGGAATGGCAGAGCTCTCAGGTCCACCCCCGCCGGTGCCAGGACAGTCCCACACAGGGTCTGACAGAACTGCAAACGGGGGATGCTGCACGTCTAACTCCGCAGGAAAGATAACAGTGCCGCATGCTAGCCTTCCCATTAATGGCTAGTGGCTAGGTGGCTCCACCGATACTAGGTGATGTCAATACCCCCGGCTTTATCTCCTTAGCAACCTTTTTTCGCTATGACCCTTGGAAGCAGCACATGGAAAGACACTACCTACCAGTCTCCACACCATCTCACTTCTCAGCTTAGGCTCGATGTTCCTGTATCACATCTTCTCTGCTTCATAACAGTTTTCTCAGTCAGTTGGTGTTCTGGAAAATAAAAAAATTAGAATTGGAATGAAATGGCAGGGGGTACAAGATTCTGTTTGAACACCATCAGTAGAACAAAAAGACATCCTACAGTATGGGAGAATATATTCATAGATAACATATCCGATAAGGGGTTGCCATCCAAAATATGTATTAAGAGCTCACGCACCTCAACACACAAAAAACAAATAATCCAATTACAAAATGGGCAGAGGATCTGAACAGACACTTCTTCAAAGAAGCAATTCCAGGTGGCAGACAGGCACATGAAAAGATGCTCCACATCGCTGATCATCAGAGAACTGCACATTAAAACCACACTGGGGTATCACCTCACACCGCTTAGGATGGCTACCATCTAAAAGACAGACAACAGATGTTGGTGAAGATGTGGAGAAAAGGGAACCCTCCTACACTGCTGGTGGGAATGTCAATCAGTTCAACCATTGTGGAAAGCAGTATGGAGGTTCCTCAAAATGCTCAAAATAGACATACCATTTGACCCAGGAATTCCTCTCCTAGGAATTTACCCTAAGAATGCAGGAGCCCAGTTTGAAAGAGACATGCACCCCTATGTTGATCGCAGCACCATTTACAATAGCTAAGAAATGGAAGCAACCTAAGTGTCCATCAGGAGATGAATGGATAAAGAAGAGGTGGTACATATACACTATGGAATATCATACAGTCGTAAGAAGAAAACAAATCCTACCACCATTTGGAAAAACATGGATGGAGCTAGAGGCTGATATGCTCACTAAAATAAGCCAGGTGGAGAAAGACAACTAGCGAATGATTTCACTCCTCTGTGGAGTGTAAGAACAAAGCAAAAACTGAAGGAACAAAACAGCAGCAGACTCACAGAACCCAAGAATGGCCTAACAGTTACCAAAGGGAAAGGAACTGGGGAGAATGGGAGGGAAGGGCAGGATAAGCGTGGGGGGAATAAGAAAGGGGGCATTACGATTAGCATGTGTAATATGAGGGGGGAATGGGGAGGGCTGTGCAACAGAGAAGACAAGTAGTGATTCTATATCTTACTACACTGATGGACAGTGACTATAATGGGGTTTGTGGGAGGGACTTGGTGAAGCGGAGACCCTAGTAAACATAATGTTCTTCATGTAATTGTAGATTAATAACAAAACAAATATAAATAAATAAAAAATAATAAAAATGAATGAAGTTCTCAGACATAAATCTAACCAAGTAGGAGAAAGACTGCACTCTGAAAACTATGACACACTCATGAAAGAAACTGAAGATGACACAAATACGTAAAAAAGCTATTCCATGCTCATGGGCGGGAATAATCAATATGGTTAAAATGACCTTAATATCCCCAAGCAATCTACAGGTACAATGCAATCAAATACCAATGGCATTTTTTTTACAACACTAGAGAAATAAACATAAAATGTGTACAGAACCACAAAAGACCCCGAATAGCAAAAGAAATCTTGAGAAAGAATAAAGCTAGAGGGACCATGCTCCCTGACTTCAAACTGTACTGTATAGCTGCAGTAATCAAAGAGTAGGTACTGGCACAAAAATAGACACAGATCAATGGAACAGAATAGATGGCTCAGAAATAAACTTACACTTATATGGTTAGTTAATATATGACAAAGGAAGCAAGAATACACAATGGTGAAAAGACAGTCTCCAAATATGGTGCTGGGAGAACAAGACAGCCTTATACAATGGAATGAAACTGCACTGCTGTCTTACACCACACACAAAGTAAACTCCAACTGGTTTAAAGACCTAAAGTAAGAGCAGAAACCATAAAACTTCTAGAAGAAAGCATGGGCAGTAAACTCTTGAACACTGGCATTAGAGTTTGTTTCTAGATACGTCTCCCCAGCAAGGAAAACAAAAAGCAAAAATAAACCAGTGAGACTACACCAAACTAAAACGCTTCCTCACAGCAAAGGAAGCCATCAACAATGTGAGAAGACAACCTAGTGAATGTGAGAATGTGTTTGCCAATGATGTATCTGATAAGGGGCTAATACCAAAAATGTATAAAGAACTCATACAACTCAACACCAAAAAAACAAATGAAAAACAATGTGATAAAAAGCTGGGCAAAGGGCCTGAACAAACATTTTTCAAAAGGAGGCATACAGATGGCCAACAAGCACATGAAAGGATGCTCACATCACTAGTCATCATGGAAATCCAAATCAAAACCAAATGAGATGTCACCTCACACCAGTCAGAATAGCCAGTGTCAACAAAACAAAACAAGAGACAAGTTTTGGCAAGGATGTACTGGAAAAGAAACCTGGGTACACTGCTTCTCGGAATGTAAACTGGTGTAGAGGGTTGGGATGGGCTTGGGGTAGGTGGAGGCATTTACTTGCGCTAGGCTACCTGCCTGCTCTAGATTTGGCCCTTGGGCCCTTGGAGAGTTTAAGCCAGGAAGTAAAGTATTATTTCCTGTAATTCTTAATCATTTAATGTAAAAAATACTCATTGTGTATAATGCTTTGCCGTTTCAGGAGGGTTTTCAGGCACATGATAAAATCTACAATTTGGAAATGAGGATGTTATGCCCATTTGCAACTCAATTTATATTAACATTTAATGTAGCAAAAATAATTAGCTGTCATATTGAGACAACGACTGTGGGCGTACTCAGAGTAGGGTGAGGGCCTCTGGAAAAAGACCCCTACCAAAACTCCGTATTAAACAATTCAGCAAAGACAGAGTCACTTTAATTCTCTAAAGTAAAATATCAAACTAGGAATATAAGCATTCTTCAGTGAAGATTAGTTAAAACCAAAAAGCCAGGAGTAACCTGGCCTGGAATGTTTGAACATCCCCCAGATAAGAAAGTAGCTCAGCATAGCCCATGTCTTCATTGTGTCAATTAAATCAGGCCATTGTAAAATTTACTTTAGCCTGCTAAAAGGCCCAGCTTATCTTCTTTAACTTTGCCCAGATGCTGCTTTTCCTCCTTCAGCTCCTAATCAAGTCATATATAACCTGGGCAATTAATATAGCAGGCAGGCCCAGCCATAAAAAATACAGTGAAGGGCAGGAAGGATTCCACCTTAAAGATAAGATTGCATTTTAACACTCAAGAAGTTAAGAAGATTCTTAACTTAATATTTAACAGACAATAACTGAGCCCCATCTTGAAAGCAGGACAGGCAACCTTAACTGATATGCTCCCAAACCAAGAAACTACTATTCTGGGAAAGAATCAAAGCATTGAATTTCTTATGTTAACTCTGCAAAATAGTCTGGAAAACAGACAAACTTAGTGTCTCAATTTGGTACTGGCACAAGAACAGACGCATAGACCAATGGAACAGACTAGAGAGCCCTGATATAAACCCAAACATATATGGTCAATTAATATATGATATAGGAGCCATGGACATACAATGGGGAAATGACAGCCTCTTCAACAGCTGGTGTTGGCAAAACTGGACAGCTACATGTAGGAGAATGAAACTAGATTATTGTTTAACCCCATACACAAAAGTAAACTCAAAATGGATCAAAGACCTGAATGTAAGTCATAAAATCATAAAACTCTTAGGAGACAACATAGGCAAAAACTCCTGAATATAAGCATGAGCAACTTCTTCCTGAACGCATCTCCTCAAGCAAGGGAAATAAAAGCAAAAATGAACTTACGGAACTATATCAAACTAAAAAGTTTCTGTATGGCAAAGGACACCATCAACAGAACAAAAAGGCATCCTATAGTATGGGAGAATATATTCATTAATGACAGATCCGATCAAGGATTGACATTCAAAATACATAAAGAACTCACATGCCTCAACACCCAAAAAGCAAGTAACCCAATTAACAAATGGCAGAGGATATGAAGAGACAGTTCTCCAAAGAAGAAATTCAGATGGCCATCAGGCACATGAAAAGATGCTCCACTCACTAATTATCAGGGAAATGCAAATTAAAACCATAATGAGATATCACCTCACACCAGTAAGGATGGCCAGCATAGAAAAGACTAAGAACAAATGCTGGAAGGATGTGGAGAAAGGGGAACCCTCCTATACTGCTGGTGGGAATGTCAATCAGTTCAACCATTGTGGAAAGCAGTATGGAGGTTCCTCAAAATGCTCAAAATAGACATACCATTTGACCCAGGAATTCCACTTCTAGGAATTTACCCTAAGAATGCAGCAGCCCATTTTCAAAAAGACAGATGCACCCCTATGTTTATTGCAGCACTATTTACAATAGCCAAGAAATGGAAGCAACCTAAGTGTCCATCAGTAGATGAATGCGTAAAGAAGAGGTGGTACATATACAAAGTGAAATATTATTCAGCCAAAAGAAAACAAATCCTACCATTTGCAACAACGTGGATTGATCTAGAGGGTATTATGCTCAGTGAAATAAGCCAGGCGGAGAAAGACAAGTATCAAATGATTTCACTCATATGTGGAGTATAAGAACAAAGGAAAACTGAAGGAACAAAACAGCAGCAGAATCACAGAACCCAAGAATAGACTAACAGTTACCAAACGGAAAGGGACTGGGGAGGATGGGTGGGAAGGGAGGGATAAGGGCGGGGAAAAAGAAAGGGGGCATTACGATTAGCATGTATAATGTGGGGGGGGGCATGGGGAGGGCTGTGCAACACAGAGAAGACAAAGTAGTGATTCTACAGCATATTATTATGCTGATGGACAGTGACTAATGGGGTATGTGGGGGGGACTTGGTGAAGGGGGAGCCTAGTAAACAATGTTCTTCATGTAATTGTAGATTAATAACAAAATAAAAAATAAAAAATTAATTAATTAAAAAATAAACAACTAAGAACTGTCCAAAAACTCCAAAATATAAAAATAAGTCTGTAAATTTCAACTGCTTTATGAAAGTAGAAGTTTCTAAGTTGTAATCAGAGACCAAAAATCAAAGCATAATAAGCCTATTTTTTTATTAAGATAAGCTCCTGAAAAATAAGATACTTTGATTTTATGTGGCAATCTTTAAGAAAAAAATCTCAATTACACGAATCAAAAAGTCACACAACTAGAAGCTGTTCCTGGCATCATTTTAAATTCGTACTTCAGAAAAACAAAACTTACAATATTTACCTGTGAGCATTAAAAAATCAAATAATCAGGTTTATATTTACTGTTCGCAAAATAAAATTCTAATGTACTGATACAGAAAAAATGACAATAAAATCAGTAACAACAAAAATAACACCCAAGTATATATGACTGTAGCAGGAGTACAGAATCTCAGAGCAGGTTTCATTACAAACACTTACCTGTGTGTGTCATTTGAAAAGAGTATTTATTCAGTCTTGAATAACCTTGATGCAAGTTGCTAATCACCACCTTTACTATGATGATACATTAATAACAAATTTTCAGAAAACTGTGACTAACTGGTTAACAGTTCCAGCTGAACAAATCAAATACTTCAAACATCCTACTGTTACCTGGAATGCAAACACAACCCTTATTTCCTTTATAGAAAATTCGATATAATTCTTACTAAATAGGTAGCTTTGATTATGTAATGTATATAACAAAACAAAATTTTAAATTAGAAAATTATTTTCAAAGATCATATTTCAAAGATCATGACTATCTTAGTTCAACACAAAATGGTCAAATTTAGAGGGTAATGGAATAGAAATATACAGGTAAAGAAAATAAATTTGAAATTTTGCTTCATTCAAGGTAACTATTATTATTAGTCATCAAATTTTAGTATTACTTTATAACTCAATCAAAAGGGCAGGGACAAAAATCAAATAATATCACCCTGTGAGTTAGAAAAAGACCCTTTATGAGCCAACAAATGAGAATAAGTCACCTTTTCCTTCTCTAGGAGGTATTTTAGCCCTACTTGTTCTCTCGGTCAGGCACTTTCGTGTAGGGCACACTTAGCCCAACAAACTATACCTGGTAACTCTGTACAAGCAAAAAGCTTCAGAAAGGATTTCCCTGCCTCCTTGCACGTCTGAGAAAGCACAGAAGAGTTCAGTCCTCCATGACTTAAGAAATTCGTGCAAGATGAAGGAGGGAGGATGCCGGGAAGGGAACACAAGGAAGAAGAAAGGCTCCTCCTCTTATTTGCTCGCCTTCTCCTTGCAATAAATAAGCTTCACATAGTTATTTATATCCCATCTTACTCCAAAATTATTTAATGTAACTTACAGAAATATTAGTAGTAGAATAGAATGCTTTCAAAATACAAATTAGTATGAATAAAGGGAAAATAAGAGGACGCAAGAAAGATGAAACACAAGGTAAGTTGGACCACAGAAACACCTAAGGCCTTGCACAACTCTAAAATGTGGGTGGTTCAGCTCTTAGCTTCTCAGCAACCCATGAACTGGGAAACAAGATCTAATTACAAAATTTTCATTCCATATACGAAGTAGTTTACAAACAAGCACCAGAGCTTTCCCTGGTGCTCAGAAGTTAAGAGAAATTTCTTCTATACTTTTCAGTAATGGAACACTGGACAGTACTGTAATTTTCTAAACAGCATCTTTATATAAATTAAGTAATAGATTTCCTATGAAAGTTTCTTTTAACATTTCCTCAACACAGCTAGGGTCATAACATAAGGAAAGTTATCCAGAAAATGAATCATCTTGCTGGTAAACCTTCTACAATTTAATCTGGGGTTGTATGTATTCATTTATTGGCTTTGAAACATTTTTTCTAATGTGTTGCTTTTAGTAAATAGTTACACCAGAAGGTAATCATCTGGGACTTTAAACAAATACTAACAATCCTCAGGATATTTGTTACATGGTCCATTTTCACATTCCAAAGTCCTATTTCATTTTCTACATTCAGGTTCTTCTGATGGATGAGTAAGTAAAACGGTATGCAAGCGACAACTGTGGCTCCACGTCAGATGAAGACGACACTAATACGTAAGTCCAAACACTTCAAGGAGACCTCGTTTTAAAACTTAAAACAGTCCCTGTCTTACTTTTCTAGGGGGCCTTCTATTATCCTGCTTAATTCAGCAAGTGGGAGCCCAATCTGTGATGATTTTTATTCCTCAATTTGGTATTTCTAACCAAGAAATGGTAAAGAAATCTAACTTAAGAGTTTCTAGATTGATATCTTCCCATTCAGTTTACACCAATTGAGATTCATTTTAGAGTATGAATCTTTACACACTTTGTGGTAGGTTTTATTTTTATGTTACTGGTGGGGGAGAAAAGACAGTAAAATTAGTATCAAAAGAATTTCCAATCTCCCATTTTGTCATACAAGAAAAAATAAGGTCCACAATGGCAGCATCTCAATATACCATATATCTGGACTTAATACTACTAAAATTTAGCAATGCTACAATCTGATATTTAATAAATAGGCAGGCAGTAGCAAATTGTATCTTCCATTACAGCTGGGTTTCCTCTTCTCTGTCTCCCAAAGATGCCAAATTTATACTCTCCTACCGCCCACTTTATGGTCATGTTGTACCCCGTTGCTTTCCTACCTCATTAGCAGTTTGAATCTCATCACTTTCAGGATGCTCCTCTCTCAAAAGCCTGGCTATTTGGGCCCACATAACCTTCCCATCCTACTTGATTTAGTTCTGTATTACTCTCTAATTATTTTAGTATTTCCCTTACTAGATACTGGAATTCCTAGTTTTTACGTTACCCACTATGAATAATGAAATGCAAATGTTCTAAGTACAAATTAACTTAATATGATGCATTAATCAACTACATACTTATAACAGTTTACGGTTGTTAAACATAACTAAGATGTTTATTAGGATTTCATCAAGTAAGCCAGAGGCCATTTTTTTACCACAAAGGTAATTTCCAAATGGCATACAATCAACCCATATTACATCAAACCTTAGGGTTTTCTACTTTCAAGATTGTCGTTGTGAGGACAACTTTTGAGAACACTACCAAAAACCAAATAGATTTTGTGAATTATTGTCAGACCTCAAAATGACTAGATTAAATGACAGTGGTATCCAATACAGTTTGATTCATATTTGAACTCATATACATAACCCAGAGTCAGGCAACCTCTTCTACTATTAAATGAACTGTTCTGGTGTGTAGCCACTGAAATGTTATTTCTGAATTTCCTATTTTATGAAAATTCAAACCTTAGTGATCTCAGCATACAATCTGTAGTACTGCAAAAGGTAGCGGCATTTACATTTGGCATAATACGTACACTTGTTTAACATTTTTCTTGCAATTAAAAAAACACTCCTACATTTAAAAATATATTGGAAAGCATATGCTTAAGAAGCTCAGTATTAATTATAAGCTTAAAATCAGTAATATATTCTATTAATTTAGAAAGTTATAGCATAATTAGAATGATTTTACAGTAACCACTTAAAATTGTTTAGTTCAGAGAAAGTAGGAAACATATCTATAATATAAATTGAAAAGCTTTTACCAATTTAACAAGAGAAACAATTTGATTCAATTTTTTTTCTTAAAAGACAAATTGTAAAAAATAAACCAAAGAAAGCTACAAATATGTATGTATTCATTTAATGCAACATTAAATAGATACACAGAGCCTGTGAGAATATAATATTCATTTTGCTGCAGAAGAACAGACATGGCACAACAATGAGATTTGCTAATGAAATCAACCATCAACCTGGACGGATGGAATACATATATTCTCAAACCAAGACCTCAGTGTCATTTTCTTTTTCTTTCTTTCATTTTTTTCTTGACCTTGTCAGTAATTTTGTCCTTTAGATTCTGGAATTTGGTAAAGAAAAATCAAGGCTATAATGTTGTAGTGTAGTGCTTTTTATTCACATTTATTTTTAATGTAAATTCCAACTCTTCTGCTTCTATCAGCGCTATTAGAGTATCTTTGAGACAAAAAAAAAATGGATGCTACCAGAAGAAATAAAGGAAGTTTATTCCCACTCAGGATTGCAACATCTGACATAAATTCCACATGAAAACTTTTATAGCAATGTTAGTACCTACTTGATAAGGAATATGAATCTAATATTTTTAAAAGTCACTTTTGTAATAATGTAATTCCTCCAGCAATTTCTACTACTGACAATTATTAAGTGAAATACTGTAGGGCTGACATAACTAACAGTATGAAAATTATTCTGTGTTTAAATAAAAATTGTAATTTTTCCCCCAAAACTGCTCTGCTGTCCTGGTCTACAAAGTTAATTACTAATTTCCATTTATCAAAAGTAAATAACTCTGAGAGTTTTCTTAAAAAACTATTATTTAAATCTATGATTTAGTTATAATTTCCTATAAAAGCCCAAAAGACTATGAAAATGGTTGATATTATGTATTTTAAATAAAATAATTAATGACCCCCAAACTGATTTATTTCTTTTTGAGTATAAGCTATTTAGCTAAATAACTCTTTGGTTGTTTACACAAATTAGGTTTTCAATTCACATGTGCTACAGATAAAATTAACAGCTTAACCTGCTGTGGCATATAATTGCTGTTAATTTATGATAATAACAATTGCTTAAAAAAAAAGCAGTACTTATACCAATACCAACTAAAACAGCATCAGCCAAATAAAATTAAGCGCATGTGTGCAGTGGCCTAGAGGACACCTGGAGCTGTGAGCAGTAACAATGATTTCTCCCAACCTGCCCTTTCCCTTGACTTTGGTTTCACTGGAATTTGTTTCTGGAGGGGAGCCCCCCACCCCCTACTCCTGGAGCTACAGCCAAAAATTTCTATTAAAATGGCAAAATATAAATCAGACTGTTGAGAAACAGGCAGTTTAAGCAAATGTCTATTGTAATAATGAAAGCCTGCTATCTAGGGCCAAGACTGCAGTCCTAAAATGTGGCGATAGGCTTTGGAAAGTCAGCTAGCTCCTTGCTACTCTCAAAACGTGGCCCACAGTCCAGCAACGCTGAAACTGCTTTTTCTTTTTTTTTTTTTTTTTTAAGAAAATCAGAATTTCAAGCCCCAGCCTACATGTCCTGAATCAGTCTTACACATATTAAAATTTACAAGCCATAATATAGAAAATTCTTCAGCCTAATAATTTCTATACCAATTCCAGTAATTTCTGATATTCTAACAATTCAAAAATTAAAATTCAGATACAGAATATTCAGAGAACAGACAGCTTCCTTGCTATACCCAAAGCCCATTACATATCATCTGCTTAACTTTTTCAAGTCTCATATTCATTATAAACTACAGATCTGCAGTTTGTGGTAATAAAGGAGTAAGAGAGAATATCTTTTTGTAAGATCTTGGAAAACCGTAAGTATATGCATGAAGTTGAAGTATTTATACTCAGCGATTATTTTAAACAATTTCATCAGAAGAGTCTTTCCTAAATAAAATCTTCTTTAGGAAGGAGCCCAGTGTAGTAAAATATAAATAAAGGGCTGTGCTTTGGGGCAGGGAAGGCACCCAGCAGTAGCCACAGCATCTCAATAGAACCAACTGATTGGATTCCTCACAGTGCACTTTGGAAAACTCTGCCTTAAAGGAACTACTTAAAAGTCTAAAAAACAAACTGAATGACTGTTACACTAATCACAAGTAAACTTCATTATTGATCAAAGTGAGCCCTAAAGATCTCTTTATAGAAACCTACTATTCTATTTAATTTATTCTATGGTGTTTTAAAGAGCAATACACATAATTATATAATTAAGCATCTTTTCTAATTAAAATTGATCTCTTCTCAAAATAGTCTAATTGCTGAGGCTGGTTTTAACCAATATTATTTTCAATTAAATTATGTGACATTAAGTTTTACAAAGGCAATATAAATGAATGGACAAAGTAGTCTACTTAACACCTTGGGAAGATAACACAATACATTGAACATAGTAAGTGCCAAAATATCTATATAAATATAGTACTATGGGAGCAAAATTAACTGCAGGTGTTAGAGCAATTTAATT
Organism: Manis javanica; assembly: GCF_040802235.1. Classification (NCBI taxonomy): domain Eukaryota; kingdom Metazoa; phylum Chordata; class Mammalia; order Pholidota; family Manidae; genus Manis; species Manis javanica. The sequence continues at coordinate 14,668,199 of NC_133171.1, forward strand.
ATTTCTTGGCAAATAGTGAATCTGTGGCATCTTACTACACTGATGGACAGTGACTGTAGTGGCGTATGGTGTTTGGGGGGGGGGGACTAGATAGTATGTGAATGTAGTAACCACACTTTTTTATGTGAAACCTTCATAGGAGTGTACATCAATTACACCTTTAAAAAAAAATAGAATCTTATCGGTTTAACTTCCTGAGTGTTAAAATGCAATCTTATCTTTTAGATGAGATGCTTCCTGCCTTTTACTATATTGTCTGTGGCTGGGCTTACTTGCCATATTAATTGCCCAGGTTATATATCACTTGATTATGCGCTGGAGGAGGAAAAACAGCATCTGGACAAAGTTAAAAGATAAACTGGGCCTTTTAGTGGGCTAAAACAAATTTCACAACAGCCTCATTTAATTGACACAATGAAGTCACGTGCTACTTAACTTCCAGGGTGTTAAAAATGCAATCTTATTTTTAAGACAGGATGCTTCCTGCCTTTTACTATGTCTGTGGATGAAGTAATACACATTGCTTGATTAGGGGCTGGGGGAGGAAAAGCAGCATCTGGGTAAATTTAAAGATAAACTGGGCCTTTTAGCAGGCTGAAGTAAATTTTTTTTTTTTTTTTTTTTTTTTTTTTATTTTCAGAATTAATTTTTTATTCACTTATTAAGACATACATTCAAATGTATAACAAATCAGAAAATACAGAAATTCTACCTACTTGCTTCTATTTACCTAGTTTCTCTGAAACCAGATAACATTCTTTTAGTTTCTTTTGAACTCTTACAGAGATTCATGATTTAAATGACATCGAGTTGAAACATTATATTCCATTTTTGAACATTATTACTCTTACATTGCTTTCTTTTATAAAGAAATATGCCTTAGATATCATTCCACATGAACACATTTTGAACTTACCCATTCTTCATAAGTTCAATAAAATCCCTTTGTGTGGCTGGATCCTCTAGGATATTTTCAAATAACTAGCAAAATAGCCCTTTTTGCTGGGTATTTAGTTCACTTTTTTTTTTTTTTTTTTTTTTTTTTTTGAGAGGGCATCTCTCATATTTATTGATCAAATGGTTGTTAACAACAATAAAATTCAGTATAGGGGGGTCAATGCTCAATGTACAATCATTAATCCATCTCAAGCCTAATTCTCGTCAGTCTCCAATCTTCTGAAGCATAACGAACAAGTTCTTACATGGTGAACGAATTCTTACAGAGTGAATAAATTCTTACATGGTGAACAGTACAAGGGCAGTCATCACAGAAACTTTCGGTTTTGATCATGCAATATGACCTATAAACCATCAGGTCAAATATGAATATTCATTTGATTTTTGTACTTGATTTATATGTTGATCCCACATTTCTCCTATTATTATTATTATTTTTATTTTTAATAAAATGCTGAAGTGGTAGGTAGATGCAAGATAAAGGTAGAAAACATAGTTTAGTGCTGTAAGAAGGCAAATGTAGATGATCAGATGATCAGGTGTGTGCCTATGGACTAAGTATTAATCCAGGCTAGACAAGGGCAGCAAGACATCCACGGATGCAGAAGATTTCTCTCAAAGCAGGGGGGGTGAGGTTCTGAGCCTCACCTCTGTTGATCCCCAAATTCTCACCTGATGGCCCCCCTGCGACTGTGCCTGTCTTAGGTTGTTCCTCCCTTGAGGAATCTTACCCGTCTCTGGCTAACCAGTCATCTTCCGGGGCCATACAGGGAAATGTAAAGTTGGTAAGTGAGAGAGAAGCCATATTGTTTGCAAAGGTTAGCTTTTTACTTCTTTGCAGATTTATGCCCTGTGGCTTCTATGCCCAGCACTTGTCTCGAGGTATCTTTACCACCTGGAGGAATTATGATACTCGGTAAATTCGATATGAGGCACGAATTCTATTTAAAGTTTGTAATTAGGAAGGAAGAAGAAAAGCTATAGATGTAGCATATGAAGGAAACTTGGGAGGATTGATTATTTCTTTGACATATCTTCTTGTATAGTACCTTAAGTATGTATAGGTTTTAAACTACTAACTAATTTGCACACACATATTGACATAATAGGAATACGGTGACATAAACAAAGCAAATCTATAATTACCAGCCATCTCCAGTGAAGCCAAGAAAACCATTTAGGCACCCTAGGCATTTGTGAAAATTTATCTATGATATGATGGATATTTTCCAACTGTACTTGAACCATCAGACAAATTAAAGCAGCCCATTTCTGGGATCTGTTCACATCCCATATGTTCTTTTAACCATAGATAGTCTATAGTCATGAGATTTTGGGGTGCTACAACTTGCACCCCTCCCAACTCCTGGTTGAGTTCCAACAGTACAGATCCAGTCAAATTCGTTGTCTCACTGTATGCACATGCCAGCCTAGACATCTCCCTCCTCCTTCTTATGGCAAGTCCAGGAGATGGTGGGCTGGATGCAGCCACAACCGCAGCATCGTCCGGATCCCTGTGGAGGCTTTTTGATGATCATCCCCCGGCACGAGTCCTCCAGAGAGTGCTGATGCCGGAAGCTCCTCCTCATATCGTATCTTAGTTCATTTTCTGGGTATCCAAGCTAGGCCTTGATCTTCTGCGTAGAAACAAACAGACCCTTTGCCCACACTTTGACATGCCCTCTATACCACTGTGCAGAACTCATTGGAGGTCAAGGCTGAAGTAAATTTCACAACAGCCTCATTTAATTGACACAATGAAGATATGGCCTATGTGGAGGTATTTTCTTATCTGGGGTATGTTTAAACATACATTCCAGTCCCGGTTACTCCTGGCTTTTTAGTTTTAACTCATCTTCACTGAAGAATGCTTATACTCCTAATTTGGTATTTTACTTTAGAGAATTAATGTGAATCTGACTTTGCTGAATTGTTTAATATTTGCTAGTTTTGGTAGGGGTCTTTTTCCAGAGGCCCTCACGCTACTCTGACTACACCCACAGTCCCTGTCTCAGAATCTCTGTTGCGAGTTATAAATTACTCAGCTGAAGATTACAAACCGAAAAGACAGAAAGATATGAATTTCTAAATACAAGAAAATGCCCTGGCAGTTCCAAAGTGAAGAAACTTCATTCAAAAAAAAAACATACGGGAGGTGCCTCGTGAAAAATTTTAATTCTAAAGGCGCTGCTTACGGGCGGCCTCTCACCCGCCTCAGGTCACACTTGAACCTCAGCCCGTCCGGCCCGCGCCGTCGAGGACCCCGCCGAGAAAATCCACACATGGCAAAACGCTCACCGGCCTCCCCGTCTGCGCGGTCTGGCCTGTCCCCTCCGCCCGCGGCACCGTCCCGGGACGCGGGACGCGTGCCGCGGGGCGGAGAGCATCCACCCTCACCACCCGGGCCCGGTAGGAGCAGCGGCTCCGGCGGGACCCCTCTCCCCCCGCCCCGGCGAACTTCGCCGGCCGCTCGGACGTCTGCCCCGGGTGCACCTGCTCCGCTCCCTCCCTCCCTTTCCGGACGGCCCCTCTGGCGGAGCGAGCGGACTCTAAGCCCCCGGCCGGGCCCCGCGAACCCACCACCCGCGTTCGCCGCTTCCCAGCCCCGCGGGCCACGAGCTGCCTGCCCAGCAACGTGCACCGCCGCCCCCACGTGCGGCTCCCCGACACCTTCACGCGGAGGCAGTGGTCCCCGCGCCCCGTCGGGTTCCCGCTGCGCACCTCGGCCACGTACCTCCCACCCGCAAACCTGTCGCTTTCGCCTTCACCCCTTAGTAGGGCACTACCTGGACCCTCCAACGAACATGCGCGGCAGTGGGAGCCGCTTCTCCGCCGAGCTCTCTGAAGTCCGGCCAGGGCAGCGGCTCCAAGTCCGGGCTGATCTCCACCACGGGCGGCTCTGCGGCCATGCTGACAGCCGCTCTCCACCCGTCGCGGGAGAGCCAAGAGGGGGCGAGTGCAGGCAGCGCCGAGATCCCAGCAGGCGCGAGGCGGGGACACGACGCTGGGAGCGAGGTCGGTGCCGCCCCCGCGTGCGCGCCGAGGATGGCGCCGCCGAGCACGCGCAACCTCTGCTCTCCGCGGGCCCACTGCGCGGAGGGGACGGCGCGGGCCGCTCCTGTCCGGGCCGCCGAACCGAAGCACGGAGGAGCCGGCAGGTACGGCTTCTCTCGGCGGCGCCCGGGACACTACTGTTGAATATAGCGGCGGCGGCGCCTGCAGTTATGCGCAACCGCCGGACTTACGCTTTCTGCGCCCAAAGGCTGCCCGTCCCGGAAAGACGGTCCTCACGGCCAATGAGCGCGAGGCGCCACGGCGCAGGCCCGCCCCCGACCAACGGCAAAAGTTAGAAGATACAAAATATAAGGAAAAAAATTAAATCACAGTGCAAGTATATGAAATAAACACTAAAAAAAAAATGTAAAAGAACAATGAAACTAAGAACTGATTCTTTGAAGACAAAATGAGTAAATATTTGCATAGACTTTTCAAGGAATAAAAAGGACAGGACTCAAAATCAGAAATAGAAATTTAAAGAGAAGTTACAAGTGACACCACTGAAATACAAAGGATTGAAAAGATAAGTATAAAAAATTATATGGCAATAAATTTGACACCCTAGAAGAAATGGATAAGTTCCTAGACTCACGCGATGTTAAAACCTGTTCTGGAGAAAATAGAAATCTGAACAGACTAACAACTAGTAACCAATTGAATCAGTAATCAAAAACTAGACACAATCAAAAGTCCAAGATGTTTTCATAGGAGAATTCCACTCAAACATTGAAATAAGAGTTAATACCTATCCTTCTCAAACTATTCCCAAAAATTGAAGAGGAAGGAAAGCTTACAAATTCATTTCTATGAGGCCAAAATCACACTGTTACCAAAAGAAGATTAGGACACTAGCAAAAAAAAAAAAAAAGACAACTACCCACCAATATTCCTGAAAAGCATAGTTGTAAAAATCCTCAACAAAATATTAGCAAACTGCATTCAAAAATACATTAAAAGATCAATCACCAAACCAAATAGGATTTATTCTAGGGATGCAAAGATGGCTCACTACCAGCAAATTAATACATGCAAACACCATGTTAACCAAAGGAAGGATAAAAACTATACAAACATCTCAATACATGCTGAAAGAGGATCTGACAAAATTCGTATCCACTCATGATAAAACATCTCACCAAAGTTGGTATAGAAGGAACCTATATCAACATAAAAAAGGCCTTATATGACAAATCCACAGCTAATATCATAGTCCATGGTGAGAAGCTGACAGCTTTTTCTCTCAAATCAGAAACAATTCAAGGATGTCCAGTATCACCACTTTTATTCACCATAGTACTGGAAAGTCCTAGTCACAGAAAATGACAAGAAAAAGAAATAAAAGGCTTTTTATTTTATATTTATAACAATCCAGATTGTTAAGAAGTAAAATTGTCAGCCTTTGCATATGACATGATACTCTTATTTAAAAAAATCTAAACTCCAAAAAATTAACAGAAGAAATGAGCTCAGTAACATTGCAAGATGTAAAGTCATTATACAGAAAAATGTTGCATTTCTATGTACAAAAAAATAAACTACCCAAAACAGAAATTAACAAACCAATCCCCTTTACAAATGTATCCAAAAGAATGAAATTCTTAGACATAAATCTAACCAAGGAAAACTATGAGACACTGATGAAAGAAAGTGAAGATGACACAAATACATAAAAAGATATTCCATGCTCATGGGCGGGAATAATCGATATGGTTAAAATGACCTTAAAACCCCCAAACAATCTACAGATGCAATGCAATCCCTATCAAATACCAATGGCATTTTTTTACAACATTAGATACAAAAACGTGAAATGTGTACAGAACTGCAAAAGACCCCGAATAGCCAAAGAAATCTTGAGAAAGAACAATAAAGAGAGAGGGACAATGCTCCCTGACTTCAAACTGTACTGTATAGCTGCAGTAATCAAAGAGTAGGTACTGGCACAAAAATAGACACAGATCAATGAAATAGAATAGATGGCTCAGAAATAAACCTACACTTATATGATCAGTTAATGTATGACAAAGAAGCAAAAATATGCAATGGTGAAAAGACAGTCTCCAAAAATGGTGCTGGGAGAACAAGACAGCCTTATACAATGGAAAGAAACTGCACTGCTGTCTTATACCACACACAAAGTAAACTCCAACTGGTTTAAAGACCTAAAATAAGACCAGAAACCATAAAACTCCTAGAAGAAAGCATGGGCAGTAAACTCTTGAACATTGGCAATAGAATTTGTTTCTAGATATGTCTCCCAAGCAAGGAAAACAAAAAGCAGAAATGAACCAGTGAGACTACACCAAACTGAAACGCTTCCTCACAGCAAAGGAAGCCATCAACAATGTGAGAAGACAACCTAGTGAATGTGAGAATGTGTTTGCAAATAATGTATCTGATAAGGGGCTCATACCAATCTGTAACTGAATAGTGGCCTCCCAAATTTATTCTCACATAGAATCTCAGAATGTGACCTTATTTGAAAGTATAGTCTTTGTAGATACAACTAGTTAAGGATCTCAAGATGAAATCATCTGGGATTTAGGGACTGACCTAATTTCAGGACAAATACCTTTAGCAGAAAGGAGAAGACTTAGGCACACAGACCTGGATGGAAGAATATGTGAAGACAGAGGCACAGATTGGGGCCATTCTGCCACAACATGGGGAAACCAGGAATCACCAGAAGGAGAGAAAGACAAGGAAGTTTTCTCCTCCAGAGCCTTCAGGGAATGTGTGGCTTGCTGACACTTCAATGTTGGTTTCTAGAGTCCAGAGCTGTGAAAAAATAATGTTCTGTCATTTGAAGTCACTCAGGTTATAGCACTTTGCTATGGTGCCTCGGGAAATCCATACACTGCCTTTATGCATCTTAAGTTCTAGTTGATTGGAGCCCATAAAATAAATGACCCCAGCTCTGCTGTCAGTTCCGCCAGCCAGTTACCTTACTTGATCTCTCTCAGTCCCTTCTAATTTCCCCCTGATACCCACTTTAAATCCTCACTGGTATCCTCAAACCCCTTTTTCCAACCAAGCTCTACTCTCTCTTAATGGATGGTGTATCCTGTAGTCATCCAAGGTACAAAATAATTTTACAGTGTTAGGAAATACAGTGATATGGATCAAAAGCAAATAAGACATATAGTTTTATCTTCTCATAGCTTAACTTGCTGTAAATTCTGGTTTTCGTGGCTGTTCAGTATTTGACTTCAGAATTTAAACCAAAGCCCTCTCTTAACGTATTTTGGGCTATTAGGGAAAGTAAATCCTCTCCTTTGGTGTCCCAGATGCATTTCTTAGAGGTAATCGTGTGTTCTGGTTATTCGTCATCCTTTCCACAAATATGTGCCAGGCTCTGTATTTGGCTGTGGGAATTTAAAGAGAGAGAGAGAGAGAGAGCGCGCGAGAGAGAGAGAGAGAGAGAGAGAACGCGAGAGAGAGAGAGAGAGCGCTGTGACACTCAGCCTACGGGGCTCACATATCAGAGGCAGACATGAAAACATCATACAGATATATGTTTAATCTCACTCATGAAGAGAACTATGAAAACCAGTGCAGGGTTCTCCCCGGACTCAGGAGAGCTGGGAGGACAGCAGAGGGGCATTGGTGAAAGCCTCTCCCAGGAGGTAAGAGCATGGCCAAGGCCCAAAAGATACATGAACATTAGCCAAAAGGGGAGGAGGGGAGGAGAAAATTTTCCAACAAGGGAAAAAAAATGCGTGGTAAGAATGGTGTTCTCAGTCATTGGAAAACTATCAGAGGTGGTTGTATCTGATGGAAGATAGGAAGTTGACGTGATTCTGAGGTCAGAGGGGTGGGCAGCGGCTGGATCATGCTCAGCTTGCCTGCCAAATTAAGTTCTGATTTTATTCTTTGAGAGATTGAAGGGTTTTAGATCAGGGGAAAGGATTCCATTTTTCAATGAGCACTCTGGCCTCTCTTTGGAGACTGGATTCTTGGGGGCAAAGTGACAGCAGAAGGACTATTGGGAGGCTGCTACAGGCGTCCACAAAAGATTTGTTGGGGTGCTGGACGAGGGCAGTTGAATGGGTATGCAGAGCGTAGACTGCAGAGATGTTTAGGAAGTAGGGTGGGTAGGACTTGGTGACTGGTGGGAGGGAGAAGGCCCTCCTGCTATAACAGGAGTCCACAGACTGGGTGGCTTAGTCCACAGAAACTTATTTTCATGGAGTTCTGGAGCTTAAGGACCAAGATCCACAGGCTGGCAGGGTTGGTCTGGCCCAAGGCCTCTCTCCTTGGCTTGCAGACGGCTGCCTCCTTGCTGCGCATTCACATGGTCTTCTGTCTGCCATGCACATACCTGGTGTTCCTCCATAGGCCCCAACTTCTCATAAGGACATCTCTTGGAGTGGAGTGAAGCTCCACCCAAATAGCCTCATTTTTTGTTGGTATTATTAATGTACAATTACATGAACAACATTATGGTTTCTATACTCCCCCTATTATCAAGTACCCACCACATACTCCATTTCAGTCACTGTCCATCAGCATAGTAAGATGCTATAGAATCACTACTTGTCTTCTGTGTGTTATAGTGCCTTCCCCGTGCTCCCCAGCCCCTAAATTATGTGTGTGAATCGTAATGCCCCTTTTCCCCCCTTATCCCTCCCTTCCCACCCATCCTCCCCAGTCCCTTTCCCTTTGGTAACTGTTAGTCCCTTCTTGGGTTCTGTGATTCTGCTGCTGTTTTGTTCCTTCAATTTTTGCTTTGTTCTTATGCTCCACAGATGAGTAAAATCATTTGTTACTTGTCTTCCTCTGCCTGGCTTATTTCACTGAGCGTAAGACCCTCTAGCTCCATCCATGTTGTTGCAAATGGTAGGATTTGTTCCTTCTTATGACTGAATGATATTCCATTGTGTATATGTACCACATCTTCTTTATCCATTCATCTACTGATGGACACTTAGGTTGCTTCCATGTCTTGGCTATTGTAAATAGTGCTGCGATAAACATAGGGGTGCATCTGTCTTTTTCAAATTGGGCTGCTGCATTCTTAGGGTAAATTCCTGGAAGTGGGATTCCTGGGTCAGATGGTATTTCCATTTTTAGCTTTTTGAGGAACCTCCATACTGCTTTCCACAATGCTTGAACTAATTTACATTCCCATCAGCAGTGTAGGAGGGCCCCCAAATGGCCTCATTTTTAACTTAATTACCTCTTTAAACATCCTTTCTCCACATATAGTCACATTCTGAGATACTTGGAGTTAGGGAGTCAAAATAATTTTTTGACGTAATTCATTCAATAACAAAAGGCAAAGATAAAACCCCAAAGGCAAAGATAAAACATTTTGCTGTCAATTTCTTTGGTCACATTGAATCCATAGAGAACTTGCCCAGGTCTGAAACCCATTGACAAGACAGTAGTAAGTGGGAGAGAAAGTTCTGCAATACTGTGTATGGTTTTACTTTTCATACTCATATCACTGCTGGGTTTCCTCAGGGCACCAGTTTCCAATGTTTTATTTAACCACAAAGGACTCCTTGCATTATTTTTTCAAAGGATCTAGAAATTCCTACAATATTACATCAGAATGTAATAAAATGAACTTGTATGTAATAAGTGTTTACATGCTGAAGTTTTCATTTTAGTGAGTCTAATACATTTTCTTATGAAGAAGTGTTCAATTCTTATTAGATCACTTCTAATAAGTTGAAAATAGCTTTCAGACTTTTCTTATTTTCATACAGCCTAAGGATTCAGGGATCCCAGGCTGCGGATCCTGGTCCTAAGAGAATTGCTTTTCCTTGGTCACCAGAGGGATGACTGTATCACAGTCAATCTGTTCTCTCCTTTTCTCTGCTCTCAATGCACCTGTCACTAGCAGGTATGTTTTTCTAATGGAAATATTTCAGACCCACCTGGAATAAATTTAAACTTCATCTCCTAGTATTTCTCCAAGGGACAAAATGTATCTCTTATTGTCTATCTACCCAAACACCCAAATGTGTTTTGTATTTAGCAAAACAATGGCTAAACATCATAAATATATCACTTTATGTATAATCAGAAAATGTATAATCCAGAAGAAAGTGGTGAACATGAGATTGAGTTCATAAGAATCATCCTTCCTGAGTTTCTGACTTTACTGATGGAATTTTAAGAAAATGCATTTGCTTTTGCATCTAATAAATACTGCTTACAAGTTGAAGGTTTATATACTACATATAAATGAAAAGGATTAGAGTACATTCTTAAGTCAGGGTTATTCAACCTTAACTTTGTGGACATTTTGGACTGGAGGATATGTTGAAGCAGGGCCATCTTCGTGTTGAGGGACTTCCCTCAGGTGCCAGTAGCCCCTGCCCCATGCTGGGACAACCAAAAATGTCTCTAAGCTTTCCCACTCTCAGGGGAAAAAAATCCATCCTGGTTGAGAACCACTGTATTTTATTAATAATAATAATAATAATAATAATAATAATAATAATAATAATAATCCTCAAACCCCAAGACCATTTTTTTCCCTTTATGAGATGTATCACTTTAAATGTTAATAGACATTTTCTTCACACCTGGTAGGCATTAAAAAGTGCAAATCTAATGTTAAGACACCAGCACTGAATTTTACCTTTCTTTATGTTTTCACAACTTAAAAACATGTGTCCTGATTTAGTTGTGTCCATTATCCCAAACCAGAAGCCCAGCTTTTAAAATCATGTTCCTGTTTACACACAGCACCTACAACGGTAAGGGAGCTTTTCTGACAACTGGGCCTAGGATCCACCCAGGGCTTACAAGATAGCTCTCCCATGTTCGAAAAGTTTCAAGGAGTTTGACCACTGGAGGGGGCACTGTTGCTGTGCTTGCTTACTTATTTATTAACTATTTTAACACATGCTTGTCAGGCTTAAATGATGTGGAGTTTTCCTATCTAGAAATCAGAAACACAGCTAATATGTTAGTCAGGATTTTCCAGAGAAGCGGAACCAACATCAGTGTGAGGGCTGAGATGTCCCGCTATCTGCTCTCTGCGCGCGGAGACCCAGGGAAGCCAGGAGTATGATTCTGTTTGATTTGAGGCCTGAGAAACGGGAACCGATGACATACATTTCAGCCTGAGAGCAGAAGATGAGGTGAAACATTATCCAGTAGACAGGCAGTTAGAAAAGTGGTGAATTCCTCTGCTTTTTTCCTAATCAGGCCCTCAACAGATTGGATGACGCCCACCCACATTGAGGACAAAGATTTACTTTACCAAGTTTATTATGCAACTGCTAATTTCATCTGGAAACATCCTCACAGACACCCAGAAATAATGTTTAATCTGGTCAGTTCATGGCACAGTCAAGCTGACACATAAAATTAACCATCATGACTAGATTATCCTTTGAGACCCTGACCACACCTGCATCCTAGTAATCTAAGCTTGTGCCTATCTGCCACTGCACTTAACTTCTCACGTGTGATTTTTGATCAGTAATGATTTGTGAAGAGGCACCTGTAGATGAGATTGCTGCATTGCAAAGCTATTCTAAAAAAATGTCTCAGAATAAAGTGTTAAAAATAACAGCCTCTACTTCGAATACAACACATGCTGTATAGTGACATCTGATGACTGGTGCGATCTCAAACTTATATACTCTCTACATGTATATAGAGAAGGTGTCACATAGAAGGCAGCATTTTTTTTCTTTTTATGAAGATTTAGCTTATGTCAAAATGTTTAAGATTTTGACTTGTAATGATGGTAGGTTTTAATAAGGGTACATGTGTATGATTTTAAAAATAAGTGTACATGCACTTCAAACTGTAATATGTTTGAATTTAGTGTATAACAGCCAAGAATGGTAACAGCAAATTTAATACAAAATTAGTTTAAAGTAATTTAGACTGAGGGGAGTTAAATAGAGTAAAATCTTACAGGACATGTGTGCTATTTATTCAGTTTTATCATTTGCTCTTTTAAAAACCAAGCTTATCATAGGATATGCCTCTGCACTTTCTATTCCCTCTGTAAACACAATTGGAAGCTATGTTAAGTTGTGAATTATCTAGGATGATGTGAGAAGAATTTAATTTCACTCTTTCAGGAAGGTTGGAGATGTTCTAGACTTTTCCCTGTTTGTCAGACACAGAAGTGAAGTTTTAAAATTGATCAAGATGCATCCACACATTTCAGACATAACCCTAGGCATCTAAGGAAAGGTCCATAGGGTCCGAATTATAATACAGGATGGCATAATTCAAGTTTATGAGAAAGTACAGGGAATGTGTTCAATTTAGCTGATGTGTAGTTAGCTAGACCTCATCTTTGTTTCAACCCTTCTTATTGACTGTTTTTAAACTATACTATTCTTTTCTATGACAGCAAATGAATCTTTGCTGTTCATAAATGTACCAATTTTAAATGTATACTAAATGTAATTTTATGACTCTAAATTTTACACCAGGTAAACTTACTTTTCATTCTCATAATATCTCAAAATCCAATGTGGCTAATGAGAGTAAAAGATGATGGTTGGATCCTGAGAAGGCAGCGACTGTCTTTGTTCCTTCTCCACTGGGAAACTTCCTGGTGCTGGGGCTGGAGAAATGATGGCGGCACCCAGGGCTTCGGCCTGCGGGGATAATCCCTGCTGCACATGGTGGGAGAGGTTTATTAGGACTGGCCTATGTACCGAGATGACACTGCTTGTCCCACTGCAAGAGGCTTGTGATTACAGGATGCACCAGTGTTTTGTGTACCCCTAACAAAGGAAAAAAACTCAATAACACAATGGCTTTCTTACAACTAGATTTTTTTTTAATTTATACTTATTGAAAGTTCTCTCTTAGACTTATTTAGACATAGAGTTTATTGTGTAACATTCTTGTACATAAATGGGAAAATGTCATCAAAATATTGGTTAAGACATTCCTAAAGCTTTTTTCTTTCAAATCATTGTGTAATCTTTTTTTTTTTAATTTTGGTATCATTAATCTACAATTACATGAAGAACAATTATGTTTACTAGGCTCCCCCCTTCACCAAGTCCCCCCTACATACCCCTTCATAGTCACTGTCCATCAGTGTAGTAAGGTGCTGTAAAATCACTACTTGTCTTCTCTGTGTTGTACAGACCCTCCCCGTGCCCCCCACACACTATACATGCTAATCATAATTCATTGTGTAATCTTAAAAGTAATTTTAAAAGTCAACTGAACTAACATACGAGGCACTGACCTTGCCCATGTCTCAGCACGTGTGGTGACAAGGTCGAAGGAACCACCGGGGCCTCACCTGCTCGCTCAGCACAGTGCCTGGTCGAGGGCGATCGGGTGTTTTAAGTCTTCTTTGTAAAGCAACCTGATTTCAGAGATGTAAAGATGATAGAAGAACAGTGCATCTGAGAATAAATGTCATGTGGCAGTGATTTCTTTCTTTCTTCCTCTCTTCCTCCTCTGGCCTGAGTAAGTTCCTGATGATGTTAACTTGTTCTGTCATTTGTCTCTTTCAGATTAAAGTTGAGTTAATCACGTGAAAAATCAGAGTTCAGGGTGTTCTGACTGTGTTCTTATTAGGTATTTACTGCATTTTAACCTAAATGGTCTGAATGTCTTTTCATTCGTTCACATATATTTTAGAAAGTGCTTTCAAGTCTACATCTGTGTAGTGTTACTGCACCATTTGGACATGTCACTGGGAAATGATCAAATTGGGGCTGAAAAATGTTACACTGTGCAGTTACTGAGACTTCTGTAGTTAGTTTATAATTGAGTTAGAAATCCATATATTTGAGTACAAAATATTAGGGCACTTATAGGCTCAATAATACAACCTCCTATGCTAGCCATAGTCTTATTGACTGATGCAAATTTTTAAATAAAAATTTCCAGACTTTCAATGACATCAGAATACCACAGTTCCCACAAAGAATTCCTTCCATTCATCTAGAAACTAAACTGAAGTGAACCAGTAAGTAACATGATATCCTGCCCAATTGTTCCGTAATGGTTAACTTGTCCCTTAGATGTTCCAGCAGGGGTAGTTTCCTTCATCAAACTCTCTACTCATTATAATTCACTATGGTTAAGAGCTTTTACCCTGAACAAAACAAAGCCAAGACCTCCCCTGTGCTGAGAGACAGCATTGTCTCACCTCAGTAGCTGTCAGTGAATTGAGGAAAATTCTCCAAAGCACTTATTAAAAATTGGTTGTCCAAACTGGATGTACACAATTTTCCCAGCAGGAGCCTTTTAATGGTGATGGAGCCAAGCCATAATCTAAGCACACTCTGGTGCTGAAGGATAGAGATTTTTTTTTTTTTTTTTTTTTTTTTGAGAGGGCATCTCTCATATTTATTGATCAAATGGTTGTTAACAACAATAAAATTCAGTATAGGGGGGTCAATGCTCAATGTACAATCATTAATCCATCTCAAGCCTAATTCTCGTCAGTCTCCAATCTTCTGAAGCATAACGAACAAGTTCTTACATGGTGAACGAATTCTTACAGAGTGAATAAATTCTTACATGGTGAACAGTACAAGGGCATTCATCACAGAAACTTTTGGTTTTGATCATGCAATATGACCTATAAACCATCAGGTCAAATATGAATATTCATTTGATTTTTGTACTTGATTTATATGTTGATCCCACATTTCTCCTATTATTATTATTATTTTTATTTTTAATAAAATGCTGAAGTGGTAGGTAGATGCAAGATAAAGGTAGAAAACATAGTTTAGTGCTGTAAGAAGGCAAATATAGATGATCAGATGATCAGGTGTGTGCCTATGGACTAAGTATTAATCCAGGCTAGACAAGGGCAGCAAGACATCCACGGATGCAGAAGATTTCTCTCAAAGCAGGGGGGGTGAGGTTCTGAGCCTCACCTCTGTTGATCCCCAAATTCTCACCTGATGGCCCCCCTGCGACTGTGCCTGTCTTAGGTTGTTCCTCCCTTGAGGAATCTTACCCGTCTCTGGCTAACCAGTCATCTTCCGGGGCCATACAGGGAAATGTAAAGTTGGTAAGTGAGAGAGAAGCCATATTGTTTGCAAAGGTTAGCTTTTTACTTCTTTGCAGATTTATGCCCTGTGGCTTCTATGCCCAGCACTTGTCTCGAGGTATCTTTACCACCTGGAGGAATTATGATACTCGGTAAATTCGATATGAGGCACGAATTCTATTTAAGGTTTGTAATTAGGAAGGAAGAAGAAAAGCTATAGATGTAGCATATGAAGGAAACTTGGGAGGATTGATTATTTCTTTGACATATCTTCTTGTATAGTACCTTAAGTATGTATAGGTTTTAAACTACTAACTAATTTGCACACACATATTAACATAATAGGAATACGGTGACATAAACAAAGCAAATCTATAATTACCAGCCATCTCCAGTGAAGCCAAGAAAACCATTTAGGCACCCTAGGCATTTGTGAAAATTTATCTATGATATGATGGATATTGTCCAACTGTACTTGAACCATCAGACAAATTAAAGCAGCCCATTTCTGGGATCTGTTCACATCCCATATGTTCTTTTAACCATAGATAGTCTATAGTCATGAGATTTTGGGGTGCTACAACTTGCACCCCTCCCAACTCCTGGTTGAGTTCCAACAGTACAGATCCAGTCAAATTCGTTGTCTCACTGTATGCACATGCCAGCCTAGACATCTCCCTCCTCCTTCTTATGGCAAGTCCAGGAGATGGTGGGCTGGATGCAGCCACAACCGCAGCATCGTCCGGATCCCTGTGGAGGCTTTTTGATGATCATCCCCCGGCACGAGTCCTCCAGAGAGTGCTGATGCCGGAAGCTCCTCCTCATATCGTATCTTAGTTCATTTTCTGGGTATCCAAGCTAGGCCTTGATCTTCTGTGTAGAAACAAACAGACCCTTTGCCCACACTTTGACATGCCCTCTATACCACTGTGCAGAACTCATTAGAGGTCAGCACACAGTAACTGCTTTTTTTTTTTTTTTTTTTTTAATTAAGAGAAAGGAATATTATCAGAAAAGAGTACCTCCATAGCTGATCATCTGACACCCTTTAAGTGATCAACATTAAGGATATTTAAAGCATGCGTTGATCTTTGATTTACCAATAGTTTTATCCTGTTAAGGAGTAATCCCCCTTTTCTTTCTTTCTTTCTTTTTTTTTTTTAAATTTTTAATCTACACTTACCTGAAGAATACTATGTTTACTATGCTCTCCCCTATATCAGGTCCCCCCTAACAACCACATTACGGTTACTGTCCATCAGCTTAGCAAAATGTGGTAGAGTCACTACTTGTCCTCTCTGTGTTGTGCAGCCCACCCTCCCCTTTCTCCCTCCCCCCCATGCATGCTAATCTTAACACCCCGCTTCTTCTTCCCCCCCCTTATCCCTCCCTGCCCACCCATCCTCCCCAGTTCCTTTCCCTTTGGTACCTGTTAGTCCATTTTTGGGTTCTGTAATTCTGCTGCTGTTTTGTTCCTTCAGTTTTTCCTTTGTTCCTATACTCCTCAGATGAGTGAAATCATTTGGTATTTCTCTTTCTCCGCTTGGCTTATTTCACTGAGCATAATACTCTCCAGCTCCATCCATGTTGCTGCAAATGGTTGGATTTTTCCACTTCTTATGGCTGAGTAGTATTCCATTGTGTATATGTACCACATCTTCTTTATCCATTCATCTACAGATGGACATTTAGGTTGCTTCCAATTCTTGGCTATTGTAAATAGTGCTGCGATAAACATAGGAGTGCATCTGTCTTTCTCAAACTTGATTGCTGCGTTCTTAGGGTAAATTCCTAGGAGTGGAATTCCTGGGTCAAATGGTAGGTCTGTTTTGAGCATTTTGATGCACCTCCATACTGCTTTCCACAATGGTTGAACTAATTTACATTCCCACCAGCAGTGTAGGAGGGTTCCCCTTTCTCCACAGCCTCGCCAACATTTGTTGTTGTTTGTCTTTTGGATGGCAGCTATCCTTACTGGTGTGAGGTGATACCTCATTGTAGTTTTAATTTGCATTTCTCTGATAATTAGCGATGTGGAGCATCTTTTCATGTGTCTCTTGGCCATCTGTATTTCTTTTTTGGAGAACTGTCTGTTCAGTTCCTCTGCCCATTTTTTAATTGGGTTATTTGTTTTTTGTTTGTTGAGGCGTGTGAGCTCTTTATATATTCTGGACGTCAAGCCTTTATCAGATCTGTCATTTTCAAATATATTCTCCCATACTGTAGGGTTCCTTTTTGTTCTATTGATGGTGTCTTTCGCTGTACAGAAGCTTTTCAGCTTAATGTA
Source organism: Manis javanica (assembly GCF_040802235.1). Lineage (NCBI taxonomy): Eukaryota > Metazoa > Chordata > Mammalia > Pholidota > Manidae > Manis > Manis javanica. The sequence continues at coordinate 14,685,460 of NC_133171.1, forward strand.
GTCCCACTTGCTCATTTTTGCTGTTGTTTTCCTTGCCCGGGGAGATATGTTCAAGAAGAGATCACTCATGTTTATATCTAAGAGGTTTTTGCCTATGTTTTTTTCCAAGAGTTTAATGGTTTCGTGACTTACATTCAGGTCTTTGATCCATTTTGAGTTTACCTTTGTATATGGGGTTAGACAATGGTCCAGTTTCATTCTCCTACATGTAGCTGTCCAGTTTTGCCAGCACCATCTGTTGAAGAGACTGTCATTTTGCCATTGTATGTCCATGGCTCCTTTATCAAATATTAATTGACCATATATGTTTGGGTTAATTTCTGGGGTCTCTAATCTGTTCCACTGGTCTGTGGCTCTGTTCTTGTGCCAGTACCAAATTGTCTTGATTACTATGGCTTTGTAGTAGAGCTTGAAGTTGGGGAGTGAGATCCCCCCTACTTTATTCTTCTTTTTCAGGATTGCTTTGGCTATTCGGGGTCTTTGGTGTTTCCATATGAATTTTTGAATTATTTGTTCCAATTCATTGAAGAATGTTGCTGGTAATTTGAGAGGGATTGCATCAAATTTGTATATTGCTTTCGGCAGGATGGCCATTTTGACGATATTAATTCTTCCTAGCCATGAGCATGGGATGAGTTTCCATTTATTAGTGTCCCCTTTAATTTCTCTTAAGAGTGACTTGTAGTTTTCAGAGTATAAGTCTTTCACTTCCTTGGTTAGGTTTATTACTAGGTATTTTATTCTTTTTGATGCAATGGTGAATGGAATTGTTTTCCTGATTTCTCTTTCTATTGATTCGTTGTTAGTGTATAGGAAAGCTACAGATTTCTGTGTGTTGATTTTGTATCCTGCAACTTTGCTGTATTCCGATATTAGTTCTAGTAGTTTTGGAGTGGAGTCTTTAGGGTTTTTTATGTACAGTATCATATCATCTGCAAATAGTGACAGTTTAACCTCTTCTTTACCAATCTGGATTCCTTGTATTTCTTTGTTTTGTCTGATTGCCGTGGCTAGGACCTCCAGTACTATGTTAAATAACAGTGGGGAGAGTGGGCATCCCTGTCTGGTTCCCGATCTCAGTGGAAATGCTTTCAGCTTCTCGCTGTTCAGTATAATGCTGGCTGTGGGTTTATCATATATGGCCTTTATTATGTTGAGGTACTTGCCCTCTATTCCCATTTTGCTGAGAGTTTTTATCATGAATGGATGTTGAATTTTGTCAAATGCTTTTTCAGCATCTATGGAGATGATCATGTGGTTTTTGTCTTTCTTTTTGTTGATGTGGTGGATGATGTTGATGGATTTTCGAATGTTGTACCATCCTTGCTTCCCTGGGATGAACCCCACTTGGTCATGGTGTATGATCCTTTAGATATACTGTTGAATTCTGTTTGCTAATATTTTATTGAGTATTTTTGCATCTACATTCATCAGGGATATTGGTCTGTAATTTTCTTTTTTGGTGGGGTCTTTTCCTGGTTTTGGTATTAGGGTGATGTTGGCTTCATAGAATGAGTTTGGGAGTATTCCCTCTTCTTCTATTTTGTGGAACACTTTAAGGAGAATGGGTATTATGTCTTCTCTGTGTGTCTGATAAAATTCCGAGGTAAATCCGTCCGGCCCCGGGGTTTTGTTCTTGGGTAGTTTTTTGATTACTGTTTCAATTTCTTTGCTTGTAATTGGTTTGTTTAACTTTTGTGTTTCTTCCTTGGTCAGTCTTGGGAGGTTGTATTTTTCTAGGAAGTTGTCCATTTCTTCTAGGTTTTCCAGCTTGTTGGCATATAGGTTTTCATAGTAGTCTTTAATAATTCTTTGTATTTCTGTGGAGTCTGTCGTGATTTTTCCATTCTCATTTCTGATTATGTTGATTTGTGTTGACTCTCTTTTTCTCTTAATAAGTTGGGCTAGAGGCTTATCTATTTTGTTTATTTTCTCAAAGAACCAGCTCTTGGTTTCGTTGATTTTTGCTATTGTTTTATTCTTCTCAATTTTGTTTATTTCTTCTCTGATCTTTATTATGTCCCTCCTTCTGCTGACTTTAGGCCTCATTTGTTCTTCTTTTTCCAGTTTTAATAGTTGTGATGTTAGACTATTCATTTGGGATTGTTCTTCCTTCTTCAAGTGTGCCTGGATCGCTATATACTTTCCTCTTAAGACTGCTTTCGCTGCGTCCCACAGAAGTTGGGGCTTTGTGTTGTTGTTGTCATTTGTTTCTATATAGTCCTTGATCTCTGTTTTGATTTGTTCATTGATCTATTGATTATTTAGAAGCATGTTGGTAAGCCTCCATGTGTTTGTGAGCCTTTTTGTTTTCTTTGTAGAATTTATTTCTAGTTTTATACCTTTGTGGTCTGAATAACTGGTTGGTAGAATTTCAATATTTTGGAATTTACTGAGGCTCTTTTTGTGAGCTAGTATGTGGTCTATTCTGGAGAATGTTCCATGTGCACTTGAGAAGAATGTATATCCTGTTGCTTTTGGATGTAAAGTTCTATAGATGTCTATTAGGTCCATCTGTTCTAGTGTGTTGTTCAGTGCCTGTGTGTCTTTACTTATTTTCTGCCCGGTGGATCTATCCTTTGGGGTGAGTGGTGTGTTGAAGTCTCCTACAATGAATGCATTGCAGTCTATTTCCCTCTTTAGTTCTGTTAGTATTTGCTTCACGTATGCTGGTGCTCCTGTATTGGGTGCATATATATTTAGAATGGTTATATCCTTTTGTTGGACTAAGCCCTTTATCATTATGTAGTGGCCTTCTTTATCTCTTGTTACTTTCTTTGTTTTGAAGTCTATTTTGTCTGATATTAGTACTGCAACCCCTGCTTTCTTCTCACTGTTGTTTGCCTGAAATATGTTTTTCCATCCCTTGACTTTTAGTCTATGCTTATCTTTTGGTTTAAGGTGAGTTTCTTGTAAGCAGCATATAGATGGGTCTTGCTTTTTTATCCATTCTATTACTCTATGTCTTTTGATTGGTGCATTAAGTCCATTTACATTTAGGGTGACTATTGAAAGATATGTACTTATTGCCATTGCAGGCTTTAGATTCGTGGTTACCAAAGGTTCAAGGTTAGCTTCTTTAGTATCTTACTGCGTGACTTAGCTCGCTTATTGAGCTGTTATATACACTGTCTGGAGAGTCTTTTCTTCTCTCCCTTCTTATTCCTCCTCCTCCATTCTTCATATGTTGTGTGTTTTGTTCTGTGCTCTTTTTAGGGGTGCTCCCATCTAGAGCAGTCCCTGTAGGATGCCCTGTAGAGGTGGTTTGTGGGAAGCAAATTCCCTCAGCTTTTGCTTGTCTGGGAATTGTTTGATCCCACCATCATATTTAAATGATAGTCGTGCTGGATACAGTATCCTTGGTTCAAGGCCCTTCTGTTTCATTGCATTAAGTATATCATGCCATTCTCTTCTGGCCTGTAGGGTTTCTGTTGAGAAGTCTGATGTTAGCCTGATTGGTTTTCCTTTATAGGTGACCTTTTTCTCTCTAGCTGCCTTTAAAACTCTTTCCTTGTCCTTGATCCTTGCCATTTTAATTATTATGTGTCTTGGTGTTGTCCTCCTTGGATCCTTTCTGTTGGGGGTTCTGTATAATTCCATGGTCTGTTCGATTATTTCCTCCCCCAGTTTGGGGAAGTTTTCAGCAATTATTTCTTCAAAGACACTTTCTATCCCTTTTCCTCTTTCTTCCTCTTCTGGTATCCCTATAATACGAATGTTTTTCCTTTTGTATTGGTCACATATTTCTCTTAGTGTTGTTTCATTCCTGGAGATCCTTTTATCTCTCTCTATGTCAGCTTCTATACGTTCCTGTTCTCTGGCTTCTATTCCTTCAATGGCCTCTTGCATCTTATCCATTCTGCTTATAAATCCTTCCAGGGATTGTTTCACTTCTGTGATCTCTTTCCTGACATCTGTGATCTCCTTCCGGACTTCATCCCACTGCTCTTGCATTTTTCTCTGCATCTCATCCCATTGCTCTTGCATTTTTTTCTGCATCTCTGTCAGCATGTTCATGATTTTTATTTTGAATTCTTTTTCAGGAAGACTAGTTAGGTCTGTCTCCTTCTCAGGTGTTGTCTCTGTGATCTTTGTCTGCCTGTAGTTTTGCCTTTTCATGGTGATAGAGATAGTTTGCAGAGCTGGTACAAGTGACCGCTGGAAGAGCTTCCCTTCTTGTTGGTTTGTAGCCTTTTCCTGGGAGAATAGCGACCTCTAGTGGCTTGTGCTGGGCAGCTGTGCGCAGACAGGGCTTCTGCTTCCTGCCCAGTTGCTTTGGGGTTTATCTCCGCTGTTGCTGTGGGCTTGGCCTGGCTGGGGCTGTTCCTCCAAAATGGTGGAGCCCCGTTGGAGGGGGAGCAGCCAGGAGACTATTTATCTCCGTAAGGGGCCTCTGTGCTCCCTGCTGCCCAGGGGGTTAGAGTGCCCAGAGATCCCCAGATTCCCTGCTTCTGGTCTAAGTGACCTGTCCTGCCCCTTTAAGATTTCCAAAAAGCACTCTCCAAACCAAAACAACAGCAGCAACAATGAGAGAGGGAACAGAAACAAAGAGAAAAAAAAAAGGAAAAAAAAGGAAAAAACAAGCGATTTTTTTTTTTTTTTTTTTTGTCCTCAGGTGCCGGTCCCAGGCACCCGCTCACTGGTCCTGCTGCCCTGTCTCCCTAGCACCAGGGTCCCTGTCCTTTCAAGGCTTCCAAAAAGCACCCACCCACCGGTCCCACAGGGAAGGAACGCTCAATATTCTTTGTCCTCAGGCACTGGTCCCACGCACCCGCTCACCAGTCCCGCCGCCCTGCCTCCCTAGCACCGGGGTCCCTGTCCCTTCAAGGCTTCCAAAAAGCACTCAGCAAAAAGAGAGAAAAAAAAGGGGAAAAACGCGCGATTTCTTCCGTCCTCAGGTGCTGGTCTCAGGCACCCACCCACCGGTCCCACAGGGAAAAATGCGGGATATTCTTTGTCCTCAGGTGCCGGTCCCAGGCACCCGCTCACCAGTCCCGCCGCCCTGCCTCCCTAGCACCGGGGTCCCTGTCCCTTTTAGGCTTCCAAAAAGCACTCGCAGAAAAGAGAGAAAAAAAAGGGGGAAAACGCGCGATTTCCTCTGTCCTCAAGTGCCAGTCTCAGGCACCCGCCCACCAGTCCCGCAGGGAAAAACGGGGGATATTCTTTGTCCTCAGGCGCCGGTCCCAGCCACCCGCTCACCAGTCCCGCCACCGTGCCTCCCTAGCACTGGGGTCCCCGTCCCTTCAAGGCTTCCAAAAAGCGCTCGCCAAAAAGAGAAAAAAAAAAAAGGGGAAAAACGCGCGACCTCCTCCGTCCTCAGGCACTGGTCTCAGGCACCCGCCCCCAGGTCTCGCAGGGAGAAACGCGGGATATTCTTTGTCCTCCGGCGCCGTTCCCAGGCACCTCCTCTCCGGTCCCGCCACCCTGCCTCCCCAGCAACGGGGGCCCGTCCCTCTAAGGCTTCCAAAAAGCGCTCGCCAAAAAAAAAAAAAAAAACCGCTCCGGTTTCTCTCCACCCGCCGGGAGCCGGGGGGAGGGGCGCTCGGGTCCCGCCGGGCTGGGGCTTGTATCTTACCCCCTTCACAAGGCGCTGGGTTCTTGCAGGTGTGGATGTGGTCTGGATGTTGTCCTGTGTCCTGTGGTCTCTATTTTAGGAAGATTTTTCTTTGTTATATTTTCATAGCTCTATGTGTTTTTGGGAGGAGATTTCCACTGCTCTACTCACGCCGCCATCTTGGCTCCGCCCCAGGATAGAGATTTTAATTTAGGAATTCAAAAAATGGAAAGAAAAGAAAATTTTGTTCTGAGTTTATATAGAATTAAGGTCTTGCCTGTCAGTAGTGTAAAAAAATGAGGCAGCCCCTGAAATATTGGACACAGACCTAGTCCCGCTCCATCGCATTGCGCTAGGGCTCCAAGTCTGATCATTACCGGGTACCAACAAAAACCAGCAACCTCAGCTCTGCATTATTCTGTCTCAGGTTAATAGCGTCTGATGCTAACTTGGGTAGGCAGGAAGCCCAGTCATGGATCCAGAGTACCTTGAAATCTTGGGGCAGTGGTAAATTAATCCCTTACTAGGCTTTGACTTAATTTATTTTATAAGCACTGCTTCTAAGTTATATAAATAAGATAATTATATGTGTCTATTTAGTGGTTATGCATCTAAATGAGAGCTGAAAAAACAAAACTTAGGCACAGTAAAATCATCCCTGAGGCATCTGCCAGTCTGTAGATTCAAGCCAAACAAAATTTGAAATACCAATTTGAAATAGAAGAAAATCTTGCTCCTGCAGAGAGTGGCAGAAATAATTTAATTGTAAGTGAAGGGAATGGAGACTTGCCTGAAGTGTTGGGAGGACTTTGTGCTTAGATTGCCTGGTTTTGTGAAAGTTTTTTCTCTTGGACTGTTTTTCATCTGAAAGCTTTTTTGCTGGACTCTTAAATCACCACGGAGGAGGCATTGCTTTGTTTCAATAGCTTTTCTGTTCAAAGAATCAAAGTATCACAACAAAGTCCTCGTGAGATACAGTAAACTGTGCCATAAATAGAATTATTCAAAGAAAATTTCACTTTTCCCATCGACTTCCAACTGTCGTGCAGGCAGTAGAGTTAGCCTAACAACTTCTTAGACCTCCCACTAGAGCAAAAGTCATTTAAAAAGCCAAGATCTTTGCTCTAGTCCTCACTGTTATAACGGATCAGTTCTCACGGGGCTGCTGGTATTCTGTAAAGTAGAGCAAGGCTTGACTTCTTCAGTTCCCAGAACCTGGAGTGAATGAGGTGACGACAAATCATTCATACAAAGGATTCATATCACCCACTGACACACTGAAACAAGCGGAGGAGCAGGACTGTCGCTCACTGTAGTCCCGCCTCCTGCAGGGCTCCTCCTGCGGCTGAGCCGTCGTTCAGGCTCTTCCAAACATTGGAAGGTTAATAGTGCTTTTCATTCACCACATTAACTCAGCTTCATTCCACTCTAAGACCTACAGGCCTATGCACTTTCCCAGAAGGAAGGAAATGGGTATAGCTACTAAGCATAAACCAGAAGCTCTTTAGAGCAAACTAAATGTGAACTAAAGGGGTGGTGATAGGCTAGAATTAGCACTCCTGGAATCACAGATAATGGATATTATGAGCTGATTTTTGAACCCCTCAAAATTCATCTGTTGACACCCCAACTCCCGGTATCTCAGAATGGGACTCTATTCGGAGCGAGGTCTGTAATAGGGCGATTAAGTTAAAAGTTATGGCTGGCGTCATAAGAAGAGATTAGGACACAGACACGCACGGGAGGGAAGGCTGTGTGAGGACGCAGGGAGAAGACAGGCATCCGCAGCCACGGGGGAGGCCTCCGGAGGAGCAGCCCCACGGACATCGGTGCCCAGCTTCCAGCCTGCAGAGCCGTGAGACATCCGTTTCTGTCGTTGAAGCTGCCTAGGTGGAGCGGCTTGTCACGGCTGCTGAGCAGATAATGCGATGCAAGTGTGGATGGTCTGTAAGAGTGGTCCGTCCATCACGCCTTCTCGCTGCAGAAACTCTGAGGCTGTTCTCTTCTTTTAAAATGCAAATTATAATATTTTATCTACATTTAGACTATGTTGGCCTCAGAGTATTATCATCATGTATTTTTTATAGTTTTTTTTCTTATCATACACAAAAAGATGTTTTAGAATACAAGAAATTGGTCAATTGAAGGTTTTTTTATGATACAGGAATTAGAAAAAGAATAGGCAGTCTTTCAAAAATATAAGAAGCACTACTATTTATAATTACCTGTGCTAAATGCACTACAGGTATTATCTCCTTTACTTCTCCCAATACCCTATGAAATTGGTACTAGTGTCCCTCCTGTTTTACAGATGGAAGGACTGTGGGCATCGAGAGGGTCAGGGACATGCCCCATGTGCAGAACCAGAATCCAGGGCATCTGAAGTTGGACTTTAGATCCCACTCCTCTAACCACTAGTTTCTCTGATTTAAAACGAAGTGCCTCTCACATATGTACTAGGACATACTGTAGTTCTTAAATGCCAGTTCCTGAAATAATAGGCAAGGAAATCTTTTAAAAATACTTCCAAATTCCTATAAGAATCAAGGGGGATCCAGAAGCCTTGTCATACCTCTGGAAGGCTTTCTACTTCTGGCCTTCAAAAAAAAAAAAAGTTCCTTTGGTGAAGGTTAGAAGACAGTGAAGAGCCTATGCCATTAGGTGAAAATGGGGCAGAAATTCTAAATGGGGAGGCACCAAAGATAAACTTTCCTTTAGCCCCCACCTTTGCTGAGAATTGGATTGGAGGCCACTTACACCTGAAGAGAAACTGACCACTCCCTGGTCCTAACTTGTTGAGTTCTACTGCAGGTGAGAGGAGAATGAGGGAGTGCTAATCGGTGTGCGTGTGCGTGTGCGTGTGCGTGTGTGCGTGTGCGTGTGTGTGTCTTCCCAAGATCTACTTGATCTCATTTGAAAACAAACCTTTCTTTCCTCCTTTTTCTTTCTTCTCTTGTCCTCTCCCTTCCTCCTTTCATTCCAGGGTAGCCAGTTGAGTACTGGGAAGTACAAGAGAGGGGAGCAGAGGATGGAGATGGGTGGAAGGCAGGCAGAATATCAGCTAGTATTACCATATAAACAAGAAATAGTGCTTTGCCCAGAGTAGCTTCTGGGCTAGTACTTGCTAATGGTTGAATGATGAATGAATGAATGCATTATGTAGGTAGCCAAGGTCCAGGACTGGAGATCAGAGTCAAAATGGGCATGAAGGGCCTTTTTACAGAAGGGCTCTCAGGGTGACTGGTAAGGAGCCAGGTGTGGGATTGATATAGAAATCAAGTACAGAAATCAAATGTATTTTGGTTTGGAAGATGCCAGGCAGCTTCCACCTGACTCCACAGGGGAGCTCTGATGTGTACTGCCTGGAGTTTGTGCCTTAGAATATATGACTTGATTATTTTTCCTGTAATTCCGGATAAGTGATCAGGAACAGAACAAACAAGACCAAAACAGTTTCTGTGACCTAATTGCCCTTCCTATTGTTTCAATACCTTGTAAGACGTCGTGAGGATTAAGTTTACAGTTAGTTAATTAAGTCTCCCACACAGAATTCTATTGTTGTTAAAATGTATTTGCTCAATAAATACGAAGGGTGCCCTCTCAGCACCACTCTTGCACTGTTACGCCCTGAGTCCCCTGGCTGGTCCTTTCAGATCTTCGATATCTCATCGCGTTTCCTCCCTTGTCTGCGGGTCAGAAGCAGGGAGGGACCGACACCAGGTAAGGGTGTGATGCCAGGCAGCTTCCACCTGTCTCCACAGGGGAGCTCTGATGTGTACTGCCTGGAGTTTGTGCCTTAGAATCAGCTCGACCTAAAGCAAGGGACCTGGGCTTTCACCCCCTTGCCCCGGGCAGGCACAGGGCGAGGAACAATGGGTAGGTGTGGGATGGAGGTTGGGAGAGAAAGATGAATCCCCAGGAACTCTGCTCTTAGCCAGTTCAGATGGTGCCACTCCTGTGGCCTGAAGGTTCCCTATGAAGAATGACAGGCGTGGCACACAGACGCCAGGTGTGGGATGCACACAGGATCACAGGGACCCAAGAGGGTCTGGGCTGAGCACCCACAGTGTCTATCTCAGGCAGGGCTGGCTTCCCTCTGCTGTGTGGTCCCTGCTGAGCCTGGCCAGTCCCTGCATGTGTAACACGTAGGATTGACCACACTCGTCTGCACAAAGGAAGGAAGATTCACCTTTTAAAAAAGACATTTATTTGGTGCATAGCATATTCCAGGCATTTCTCCAAACATTATACATTCATGATCTCTCCCAGTCCTCCATGGGTAGCGTTTTGTTGCTCATTTTGTGGATGAGAAAACTAAGGCTGAGAACAGTTAAGTAACAAGACTGTCTTGCCAATGGGTTTCAGCCCTGGGTAAGTTTGCTATGGATTCAGTGTGACCAAAGAAATTGACAGCAAAACGTTCTTGGGGTGAAAGGGTTATACCCAACTTTATTTCCAGGTTGCAGGTCAGTCACTAAAATCCCATTCACTCAGAGTGAGTCTGCATGCCACAAGCCGGTCTCTGCCTCTGGGACCCTCTGTCTGCACAGTCATCCCACACAGCCATCCTCCGGGCCTCTCTGCACAGTTTTCCTGCACAGCTGTCCTGCAGGCCTCTCTGCACAGTCGTCCCGCATAGCCATCCTCTGGGACTCTGTCTTCGGCACTGCCACCACTCCAGCCTCTGCTCTGCTCTCCTGCAGCCTTGCAGCCCTGCCACTGTGTCATGCCCACAGTACTGGGTGGAGTTCTTTTTATAGAGTCAACAGCCATGTATTGCCCACAGGTGTGCAGTGAGCTAGTCAGCCACGGCCAGGTGAGAATCTGGACCACAGGAACTCTTATTTTATCCACAAAGAATTCAAAACGAGGTTACGAGTATCATGCATAAACAAAACAACACAGTCTATTTTGAAGTGCAGTGATGCTTACAATGAAGCAAGTTAAAATCAGTTTTGAGACCATTTTTGTGAAACATGTGAATCTTTACTAAGGTTTAAATAATTTGCTGAATGCATTGCACTGTGCTTGCATTTTAAGATATAAGAATCTGTACTCCTCACTTTCCTTCATTTCTCTCATAATAAAAGTGTATCATGACCAATACTTATTGAGTGAGGCTATTTCAGAGGTCACACTCTCTGTCACCTGGAATACGTGGCTCCTGCTTGCACCTGTATGCAATCTCGTGTGGGAAAAGAGCGTCCTTCAAGAGCAAAGTTTTGTGTCTTCTCTGTGGCAGCTACACGGACCGTCTGACATGTTTACTGACTCCTGTGAATTTGACTGTACTTGGAAACCTCAGACAATTTTTTCTTCCTTACTGTGAAATAATTGTCTAGAGTCAGGAATCCTCCAGGGGGCTAGTTAAATGCCTCCTGAAGGCAAGGGGCGCTGCTGAATCCCTCTGAGGGTTTCCATGGTTTACAACTGGTCAAAGAGTGACATCCCAGTCCCGCCTCTTGCTCCGGGGGCTCCTGGCGGCGAGTTGGTGGGCCCGTCGGAGTCGTGTCGCTGCGTCTCAGCGTCCCTGCATGAAACTGCCTAATGCAGGGTTGTTTTCTCAGCCTGAAAAAGCCCACTGACGGTTAAAATAGTCCCCGACTTGTCTTTTCAGCGTCACTGGACTCTGTTTATCCGCATGTCCCCTCTCGCTCCGTGTCACGGCTCAGCCCCGTATTTCCCGGCCGTATCAGGCCAGAGCGCAATGCCGGCCGAGGTCGGTAAGGCGCCGCTCGGCAGGCCCGCGCTTCCCACGGGGTGAAAGTGCGCCCACCCGCTGGAAGCGCCCCAGGCACTTCCAGGGCTCCCCAGGGAATGCGCTCCCGCACGGGTGTGGCTCTGACAGGCGCCACGTGCCCCGCCCTGGCTCCCTGGGCTGCGGCCTCCCAAGGCACCTGTCGCCTGTGAGGCTGGGTGCTGGCGCGGCGCGCGGTCCGCGGGGCGCAGCCAGGGAGGCGTGGCCAGGGCAGCGCGGCTCCCGCTCCGGAGGCTTCTTCTCTTGGTCCCCGCCGCCCATTCGCATTTTGTGCATGGCGTGCGAGAAGGGCGTCTGCAGAATTTACCGCAGAGTAGTTCCTCCAGGCTTTGTGGACGGCCATGCTCCTGGGGGCTGCAGCCAACCCGTGAGAGGCCGCCCTTCTGGGAGCCCATCCACGCCCCCGGCCTTCCCTACTGGGACCACATTTGCTTCTTTTACTCCTTGAGTTTTTCTACCAGGAATGCCTTAGTCCTCATAAAAGCACCTTCCTGGTGCAGCCATCTAACAGGCCGCATTGCTTAGATAGATGAGAGTTCCCCCGTGGCTGTAGCCGAGACCCGCACCAGGACCCTTGCTTCCCGTGCTCCGTGCCTTCTCCATCGTGCCCGGCCTTCCCTCCTTCCTCTCTCCTACCCCTTTTTCTCTCTCCTTCCACACGCACACACGGAGTGCTCATTCACTCGCTTTGTGCTAGCATGGTGTAGGCACTTCAGAGTGGTGACAAATAGTGTCCCACCCTCCTGGACACCCTAAGGAGTGGCAAATGCTACAGGCAGGAGATAGAACAGGTGCTGTGACAGTGATGAGGGAATGCTTTATCCAGGGTTATTAAAGCCCTTCTGGTGACTGGAACGTGTAGCTGAGAGCTGATGGCCAGAAAGACCCAGCAATATGCAAAGCATTTCATGCAAAGAGCAGCATTTTTATCTCCAGTCATTTGCACGTCACAGCTGGCCACATAGCTTCCTTGTCCCTCAAGATGTAAGAAGTGGGCTTTTGTACTGAACCCAGCATGACTGGCCTGCCCTGATCACCTGGGCGTGACTCTGGGGGCCACGGTGAGCAGGAGCCTGTGAGTGACCCCGTCTCAGAGGCCCTCAGGCGTAGGGATACTCCCTTTGGGGCAAAGCCGTATTCCCAGCTCACTGCATTCTAATAGGGCCTCTGGGCTTATGGTTTTCAGGTTTTCTAGCCTCGTTCCACGGGAGGGGAGCTTCAGGGAAGTCCCCATCCAGATGTGGAGCCACAGTGAGAAGGCGGTGGGGGGCCCACATTCACCTTGTCAGCGAATTCTGGCTTCCATAAAATTAAGCTCTAGAAGACAGAGAGGGCATCTCCAATTACTGTGGGCCATTTCTGATAGAGCAGAACATAAACCCTGGACTCCCCAAGATTGCTAAGTGCCTCAGGGAGCGATGGTCTCCCATTCAAATCCTCAGAAGGGGACGCTGGGCTCCTGTCAGGCCGACTCCCTGACTTGCCCTGGCTTCCAGGGTCCTCCCTGATGGACCCCTGCTGTCTGTGCACCTCTGTCCTTCGCCACAGACCCCCAGCAGACAGGCCTGTCTGAGCAGGTACAGTTCTTAATAACATAAAATTCACTATTTTAACCATCTTAAATTTAGTGATTTTTAATGTATTCACAGTATTGTACAAGCATCAGCACTGATTGCAGAACAATTCCAAAACCCCAGAAAGAAACCCTTTATTTCCCAATTTCCCCTTTCCCCATCCTATGGTAAACACTAATCTATTTTCTGTCTCTATGTATTTACCTGTTCTAGACATTTCATATAAAAGGAATCATACAATATGTGACCTTCTGTGTCTGCTTCTTTCACTTATAATGTTTTCAAGGTTTATCCATGTTGTAGGATGTATCAATACTTCATTCCTTTTTATGACTGAACAGTATTTCACACTATGGGTATAACATCTTTGTGGTGTATCCATTCATCAGTTGATGGGGTTGTTTTCACTTTTTGGCTGTTATAAATAATGCTTTTGTGAACATACTGTACACATTTTTTTATAAATGTTTTCAATTCTCTTGGCTATATACCTAGATAGAAATGGAATTTCTGGGTCATATGGTATACTATCTCTAACCTTCTGAGTAACTGCCAAATTGTTTTCCAAAGAGGCTGTCCCATTTTACATTCCCACCAGAAATGTATGGGGGTTCTAAATTCTCCACATCCTTATCAACACCTATTTTTTCTGTTCCTGATGTTGTTTTTTTGAACTATCTTAACTGTCTTTGTGGGCATGAAGTAGTAGCTTCCTTGCCCTTTAGTTTCTGTGTGTCCCTTGTAAATAATACAGAGCTGAAGTTTGTTTTTGTTCCCTTGTCTGACAACCTTTTTCTTTATGTGATGCATTTATTTAATTTCTTGTACTGTGGTTACGGACTTAACTGGATTTATTTTTAATCACATAATTTTGTGCTTATTATGTCATATTATCTGAAAATTCTTTTTCTTTCAGATTAATATTCTTTTTCTTTTTCCTCATTCCACTTTTTTCCAGGTCTCAGTTTGTAAGTTCTGTTCAGCATGTCTATTTTTTAAGTGGTTACCATAGATATTTTATTTATTTATTTATTTAATTTTGGTCTCATTAATGTGCAATTACATGAGCAACATTATGGTTACTAGACTCCCCCCATTATCAAGTCCCCACCCCATACCCCATTACAGTCACTGTCCATCAGCATGGTAAGATGCTATAGAATCACTACTTGTCTTCTCTGTGTTATAGTGCCTTCCCCATGCACCACCCCCCTAAATTATGTGTGCTAATCATAATGCCCCTTTCCCCCTCCTTATCCCTCCCTTCCCACCCATCCTCTCAGGTCCGTTTCCCTTTGGTAACTGTTACTCCATTCTTGGGTTTCTGTGAGTCTGCTGCTGTTTTGTTCCTTCAGTTTTTGCTTTGTTCTTATGCTCCACAGATGAGTGAAATCACTGGATACTTGTCTTTCTCCACCTGGCTTATTTCACTGAGCATAATACCCTCTAGCTCCATCCAACACCATAGATATTTTAACATACATTCTCAACAATATCTCAAGTTATCATGATATTTTACCTTCTTTCACAAAAACAAAGTATTCTTATACTTAAACTTTGATCATTCTCTCCCCCATTTCATGCTATTATTTTCTAGTATTTTTGTTCTAACTGTATCATAAATCCCACACGAGGTGTTATTGTTTCATGTAGTGATTCAGAGCATTTGCCACATAGTCAACAATGTCTGTGTTCATCATTCCCTTTTGCTTTTCTACTATTATTCAAGATCAATTTATATGACTAAACTAAGTTCTTAAGAACTTTCTTTAGTGGATTGCTATTGTTGGCAAATATTCTTAATTTGCACTCATTCTTGAGAAAGAACATCCTTCTAGGTTCAAATTCCACATTTACAATTGTTTTCTCAACACGTTGAAGATCTTATTCTAATGTCTTCTAATTTTTATTGTTGCTTTTGAGAAATCTGCCATTAATCTAATTGTCTTTCCTTTGTAGATAATTTGTTCTTTCCCAGTAGCTGCTTTTAGGATCATCTTTTTGTATATTTTAATGGCAGATTCACTTCCATGTATGCAGGTGGTGATTCTTTGATTTTATCCTGCTATGGGTTCATTGACTGAATATAAAGACTTGTACTTTTCAACAATTCTAGAAAACTCTTCAACTAACGCCTCTGCTCTGTTATATCTATTTCTCCTTCCGGGAGTTTGATTAGAGATATGGTAAATAGTCTTACTTTAGCCTCCAAACTTTCTTTGATATTTTTTATTTGTTCATCTGGCTGTGCTGTATAACTTTTTTGAATATGTTTTCTAGTTCAGTAACTGTCTGTGGATGTGACTAATCTGCTATTTAGCTTCTCCATGGAGTTTTTAATTTAAATTATTATGTTTTTAATTTCTAGACATCCTATCTTATATATATTTTTTAATTTGTTCATTTTTAAAATCTATCGTTCCTTACTCATATTTTCAATCATTTTATTTCTTTAAACATACTACATGTAATTATTTTATGTTCTGTGTATTTTCAGTATCTTAAATCTTTGAGATCCTTTTCTCTATTGTGTCTTCAGGCTCTCATTCATGGCCTGTTTTCTCGTAAGTTTTATGGTTTTTGACTGTGAGTCCATGTTCCTTGGAACATTATCTGCAGAAATTATTTATAGACTGAGTAGAAGTTATGTTCCCCCAGATAGGATTTGTCATCTGAGAGAATTTCCAAGCCAGATCACTGTAAATTTAATCTTCTGCTTTATTTTTTTTTAGATTCAGAAGATCTATTGGGTTATTAGGTTATCTAGTAGATATATTATCTATTGAGTTATTAGGTTCAGTGGCTACCTGGGAGTGAACTGTGTGATTAGGCATTATCAGGGGGAAATTCCCTAATCCGTCCCTTCCATTTTTGCTTTTAGCACAAATTAAAATAAGCATGTCTCCCTGCTGTCCTTGCTCTGTGAAGAGGGTCAGTTCTTGTTTGCTGTTACATCTATGGCGTAACTCTGAGGTTCCAGATTCACCCGGGCATTCCTCCTAGCCTGCTGTCTGGGGGATGCCCTACACCCACCTCTTAGCTATGGGCACAACAGTTCTAGGTCACCAGGGCATCAGCACATATATTTAGGTTAAAGTTCATTTCCGGGCTTACTTACCTCCCAAGATTCCTGTTTTCACTCATCTTTCGACTTTTCTGAATTCTTTTCATTCTTGTGAAATTGGCAATGTGTTTAAAAAGAAAAGATTTAAACGTTTTTTAATCCAGCATTTTTTATTGTTTTAGAAGGAGGGTAATTCAGGACATTTAGCAAACCACGCATGTATCCCACAGTATCTAACACAACGCTGGGAACATCATTCAGTCCTTCAGGTGCCTCCCTTGTTCCTTCCTGCTTCATGTCTGTACCACCCACTCTCAGATTAATCCACTTAACAAATATTTATTAAATGCCTGCCTTTATCATGAAACTGAGTGCTGGAAGATCCAGGCAAGATCATATTCCCTCTGGTAGTGCATGAACAGCAGCTCCCTGGGTGAATTCTCCCAGCTCCCCTTCTCTCTGCCCCTGCACTTGCCATTTTGCTGTTAGGCTTGCAGATCACACCCCAGTGAACTGCAAAGTTTCTCACTGATATCAAATCTCTTAACATGAAATCATGTATGTTTCAGAGGAAGTAAATAGTAAGCTAGAGAAATGTAATGTTTGGTTCATGTAGAATTTAAAGATAAGTAGCTATAGGTTTCTTTGGAGTTTACTTTATGACAGGAAGCAATACAAAAATAAAAGAAGGTTCAATGTTTGTTATTTCAGGAAATTGTGATTACTCATCTCACACTCTAAATGGCAATAAATCAGCTAAGGTAGGAAACTGTGCTTTGTATTAGCTCTTAACTCCTTAGATATGTGGGACTGTACAGAACAAATATTTTTACTAAGTAAGCTCTTTAATTTCTGAGCAAGGAGCCACACCTTATCATTTTGTATTGGGCCCGGCCAGGGGCAAGGGAGTTGGGTGGTGTGGGGATGGCTTGATTTTCTGCCTTCCACCCTGCAAAACAGGTATTCTGGCTCAACTACGGGGTGGCGTATTTGCCACAGTTCTTTCCCCATCCATGCCCTTGGCCTGTGTGCTCTGCACAACGAACTCGCAAAATTTCCCACCTCTCTCTTCCCTCTGTATTAGTCTCTTCTCTTTGGTCATCTTTTGCAAACTTACATTTCAAGGCACTGATCAATTAGTAAGTAAACTTAATAAAAATGTCTCTGCCCCAGATCGCAATGTCCTTCAGACGGGTGCACGTGGTGATGAAGCCGGTCCTGGAATCACCGGGAACCAGGAAGGAATTTTCGCCTGTGCCCGTCAGAGGAAAGAGCGAAGTGTGCCGCCCGAGCTCTCCGCGTCTCCCCGACCTTCTCGGGCCCCCCTCCGCCCAGCAGCGCTCCGAGGCCCCCCAGCCTCCTCGCCGCTGGTCCCGGCCGGAGCGGGCAAAGCCCAGGGACCCGACCCGCCGGCGGAGCCCGCAGAGCAGGGCTCGGGGCGGGCGAGGGGCCCTGACGCTCGGCTTCCCCGTCTGCTTGTTAGGCTGTGATCTTTCCGCAGAGCATAACCTGGGCAATTCCAGCCAGAATCTTCATTGCTTTAATTCGGGGAGCCGGAGGGAAAGGAATCAAGGTCTGGAAACACTGACGCAACCGTGACGTGAGAATCTAGCGTTTCTCCCGCTTTACCCTTGGAGGGCGCCCGCCCGAGCGCAGCGCCCCTCGCCCCCGAGCTTTGAGCCCCGCGCGCCGACGGCGGCTCCCCCGGCCCCCCGCCGCGCCCAGAG
The DNA here is from genome assembly GCF_040802235.1 of Manis javanica. NCBI lineage: Eukaryota > Metazoa > Chordata > Mammalia > Pholidota > Manidae > Manis > Manis javanica. Next base: position 14,703,137 of record NC_133171.1, read on the forward strand.
CGCTGATTGGCTGCGCGGGCGGAGCCGGGAAGGGCGGGCCCTGCAGGCCGGTCTCCGTGGCCGCGGCCGTTGCCCCGCTTCTCCCGGGGGCTGGCTCCGCAGGTCGGTGCAGGAGGCGGCCGCGGTCCGCAGGGAGGATGAGCGGCGCCCGCGCCAGACCCAGCCTGCAGGCGCAGCCGGCCGTGAAGAGCGTGCTGGTGTACCGCAACGGGGACCCGTTCTTCGCCGGGCGCCGCGTGGTGCTCCGTGAGAAGGGCTGCAGCTTCGACGCCCTGCTGCGGGAGGCGACGCGCGGCGTCCGGGCGCCCTTCGGGGCCGTGCGGAACCTCTACACCCCGCGGGCCGGGCACCGCGTCCGGAGGCTGGAGCAGGTCCAGAGCGGGGCCAGCTACGTGGCCGGGGGCCGGGAGGCCTTCAAGAAGCTCAGGTGAGCGCGGGCGCCGCCGCCCAGGGCGCGCTCGGCGGAGGGCCTGGCGACCGGCAGCGGGGACGGGACCCCGCGGGGCGGCGGTGGCCCGGCTGCGCGGCCTTCTCCGCCCCTTCCCGGCCGCCCCGCGCGCGGACCCGGCCTGACGGCTGAAGCGCCTCGGAGTCCCGGCTTCCCCCGGGTGGCGCTCGGAGGCGCGCGGCCCGGGGCCCCGTGTCCGCGCGCCGCCCCGTCCCTGCCGGGCGCCGCCCGCGGGCCCCGTGAGCGCGCAGGCCGCCGCGGGCGCTGAGGAGAGCAGACGGGACCCCGTCGGGCGGCAGCGGGGTGCTCGCCCCTGGTGACCCAGGGTGCAAAGGAGCAGTTCAGCTGCAGCCCGCGGAAGTTAGGGGGAGCTCAGTCGGAGATACTTCTGGACGGGGCGGTAGGACAGGTGGAATTTAATATTCCGCAGGGTTGTTTTGCAGCCTTACCCAGGTGTGTTTCCCATGATAGAACCTCACCCATCTCAGTGGTTTCAGTGTATTCAGAGCTGCGCGGCCAGCACCGCAGGCTAGCAGGACAACGTTCACCCCCCAAAAGGACGCGGTGCCTCCCACTTCCCCTTCTCCCGCCCCTGCTGACCGCTCGCCCGCGGCCCATGGATCTGAGTGCTGGACACTGGCCGGCGTGGAATCCTACAACGTGTGGGGCTTCTTCCACTTAGCGTAGCGTTTCCCAAGCCGGGTCCGTGGGAGGTAGCAGGGGGGTCAGTGCTCCGCCTTCACTACTAATCGTGCCCCTGCGGACGTACCGCTTCCAGTTGGTGGGTGCCTGGCCTGCTTCACCTTGGCCGTTGCCAATAATGCTGCTGTGAGCACCTGTGTGTAGCTTTTCATTTCTCTTGGGTGTATACTTAGGAGAGAATTGCTGGATCCCGTGGTAACTCAGTATTCCATGGTTTAGAATATACTAGTTTAATTAAAACTCAGCTTGGTCTTCAGGATAGCAAAAAATATCTTCATGAAATCTATGCCTGTGAATTCCGATTTTAACTGCATAGAAAATTTTTTTCCAAATATCACTGAAGTCCGTCACAGCCTTCCTTTCTTAAATTTAAGCTGAGTTGTAGTCGTCTTGCCTTTTGCTACACCAAACATTCCTTTTGTGGGAGTTGAAGGCTGTATTTGGATTTATTTTTCCCTTCCCTTAAACTTCCTTTAGCGTGAGTTCTCTAATTTTAGAAAGGAACTAAATGAGAAGGTGTACTTCAGAGAAACTTAGAACTGAAAACTGAAAACCAAGAGACTTGAAACTTTCTTAAAGCAGCTATGTTTGTTATCTCCCTATCCTTGCACCAGCACTTGACTCAGCTAGTTGGTTTCTTAATACAGAAATTCCTGCCTCACAGTGCTGTAGAAAGTAAATGGTATGGATGTGAACGTGTTCCGTAAACACCAAAATGTTATATGCATGGAAAGCATCTCTGTGTCCGGTTCCTTTCATCATTTGCTTTATTGATTTTTTTATTAACTAATTTTCATATAAAGCAATTTCATGGGAATGGAAACCTGCTTCAGAGACTATTAATGGCTCCAAAATTGTAGGCTCACTCTATTTAAGAATTCGTTTTCTCTTTTGTTTATTTGGCACTATCAGTTTGAAAGAAAAAAACAGGTACGGTTCCAAACCAAACAGAAAGTACACTTGAAATCACTCCTTAGGTATGGGAGATTTGCATGGCTATTTTTGCTTTGAATTCTCACACACAAAAAATTAAGTTTGTTATAACAGTTTCCATGGTTAGTTTTCCACGCTGACAGATGAACAGTTTATTTGTGGTAAAGTAGTAGTATTACGGTTATAATGATGAAAGTCATGAAGATTAAGTGCTGAATGTATCTGAGCTTAGCAGTTGTTTAGTTTCACGATGTAACAGATGAAGCAAGTGGCAAAAACAAAAGAAAGCCCAAAAGATATTGAGGGTAATTCATGTCCTTTAGAACCTAAATGATGTTGGGGAAGATGGCAATGGTGAAAAACATTTTTCAAATGAAAATGATCAATTTCTTCAATTTCCTTTGCTCAGCCTTTTTCTAATAGTTTTGAAACCACAATTAAACCACAGGTAGCTATTAAACCTTTATTTTATAGCAGAATTCTAGAGACCATTCTATTCATGGCCATAATTTAAGTGCTAGATTTATACTTATTTTTTACATTAAGAAATTTATGTAGCACCTTCTGTGTATGAAGCACAGTGGAACTGGATCACAGTGATGGATTTGCAGGTTGAAGTTGACAGAAGTATAACGTTTTCTGGTTGTGCTTATACTATAGCTAAAGAACGATCACTAGTTAACATCTGTAGCAATTAATGATGGAATAATAGGGGTCTCCAGAGGTTAACTAGTTCACCCCATCTGGCTCAGTTGAACTGATGCCTAAACCATCCCACATGGCTGAGCATTTCTGCATTTCTCTATCATTAAAGTGCTCTCATAGGGAAAAAGATCTCCCAGCCTTTCACAGTTGTTATTCTAATACAGGTGCTCAGGACTTTGTTTGACCTAAAGCCTGTGATTAATGGAGCTGTTAAGTATCTTTACGCACAAACCACTCCTTACTTCAAAATTGACATAAGAAGTAGAAATACCATATAGTAGGTGTTAACCATTGGGGAGGGAAATGTTCCCCAATAGAATTATGTATTTCTATGATTTTAGGGTCATTGAAGTTTAGAGCAGATGTGTCAGCTCTTGGTGACACTGGAAGCAGTTTCTACCATAATTGCTTTTAATTACTAGCTCCTGATTTTTTGTTTTAGGCTTAAGTACTTACTATGGCTTACTTTACTTTTTAATACTTTTGAAAAACATTTATATGACTGACTCAAAGGCAGTAAAAGAAACCTTTACTGTTTTTTTGTTTCGTTTTCCCCCAGTTACTTGGACATAGGAGAAATCAAGAAAAGACCAATGGAAGTCAATACAGAGGTAATGCAAATAATTATTTGAAGGTTCAGATAAATAACAGTGCCGTTTTTGTGTTTCTTATGGTGTGTCTTACAGATTTGGATGACATTGTAATAATGAGATAAGTTGTTTAATATACAAATGGGACATTATAGGTTTTGAGGCAAAGATAACACTTTCTTTGGATCATTATCAGAAACAGAGACTGAGCAGGTGTCTTAAGACATGTAGGAATTAGACACAGTATGTTCCTACTTTCCCATTTTCTTGTGCCCTGGTTGAAATCCATAGGAATTTTCCTTGTCAAGTGGGAAGAGATTCTGGGTGCTGTGACCCCAATCTTTACCAAAAACAGTCCCTGTCCTAACTTATTGCCTCTGACAGCTACTGTTTACAGTAGCCAGGCTCACCCTGCCTGCCCCTGAGGCCTGCAGAGGAGCCTGTCGGATTCCCACGTGACATCAGGACAGCACCTCAATTTTAACTTGCACTGAAGCTCACCTGAACACAGTCCCAAGAGCACGTGTGCAGATTGGGAGTGGATATTCAGAACACTTCATTCCACATAGCTTCTGAATCCCTAGTGGAATTTTCAGATATTCTGCAGGACATATAGTTTGTGGATGAAAAATAGACAAGAACAAAGTTAAGGCAGTCACTGGACGTGAGGCAGTGAGACGGAAGGAAACATCGTAGCTAACCCAGACTGGGGTTGTGTTCACCAGCCCAGACTCCCTTCTCCCCATTTTGACCCCACATAAACAAATGGGTGTTCTGCCAGTGAAAAACCGGCTGGCAAAAAAAGACTTTTTTCTTCGTTTGGAGAGACGGCTCACCTCTCCTGCATTGTGTTTATGCCCAATAGGACCAACTAGGTCTCTAGAAAAAAAACTGTAAGAATTGTGCAGTATTTAGAAGAATGTGAGGTCAAATTCTTCATTTGGATAATTTGTGGAAAGAGGTGCTAATCCCAGCTATTTAAAATAATTGATATTCTTGTTTGTATTTTTTATTTTCGATGTGTGTCAGATTGATTATTCATGAAGGTGCTAAGATTTATAGCTTAATGTAGGCAAAGGTATGAATGTTTCAGGTGGCGCTTGTATTTCAGCTAAATTATAACCACTGGTTAATATCTAGAGCAAATAGTAAAAAAGGACATTAGTGAATTAGTTCTGGGTAATAGTTTTGTTTGAAGGATACACAACTGTTTGAAGCTGGCAACCTTACTTGAAGTTGGTGGTTAAAACTGACTTTCTATGATAGAATTTGGGGTGTGTAAATTCCTAAGGAATATGAACATATTTACTTTGGATTCTAGTGTTTTTTGCTGAAGACATTGTGCTTAGCAAAGTGCAACAGGTGTGCAATAAGTTTCTCAGATTGCTTTTTTCTCTCATTAAGGTTATCTTTAACCAAGGAAACATTCACAAGGACTCCAGTTAATTTAATTTGCTATTTTAATTCCACCTTGGAGCAGTAGCTATTGTTTTCCCTTTACTTGAGGCCTCCTCAGGAGCCACATGAAGTTCTGATATATGGACACATGAATGCAGGGAAAAACCTGCCCCTTTGCGGCGGCTAGAGGGCTGCATCTCTCCCACTTTCTTTCCTACTGATGATTCCCTCCCTTTATCTTCTCCCTTACGTTACTGCATAAACCCTGCTATAGCCTTTCATTTCTTCTCAGTCTTTCCCCACAAAACCTTTCAAAGGGGATTAAAAAGAAAGAAGTAGAGAAAATTTGGGGATGCAAAGGAGATGGGAGGAGGTGGTAGGAGACTGCTTGTCCATGCTCTTCAGCACTTCCCTTGCCCACCGAAGCCCCCGCTCCCACCTGCTTCCTGAAGCCATCTCTCCCACTTTTTTCCTCCCCAACTTTCCCTCCCAGTCTAGACGAGAAGTGTATTCACTTTCCCTTGACCTTCAACAAAGAGACCCTCCTCCTCAAAGTCCACACCTTGACTACATGTGAAGCCTTCTTTGAGCAAAGGTAGCCCCTACTCTCATTACCAGAAAGGGGGAGTTTTGGGTTCCTGGCATCCCAAAAGGGAATCTGAAGGTACTTCCCTACAGAGATACCTCTTTATCGTTTGGTTCTACAGTATTATTGCTGTTGTTTTAGGTACAGCACAAGTTAAAAATGTTTTGGAGGGCTGCCCTGAGAACCTAACTATTGTGTGGGTAATTTTTACTGTGGAGAAATACCTCTTCCCTTTCCACAACTGATTTACAAACAGACTTTTAGAATTCCAACACGTTTGTAAGTCAGAGGACTATGTTCAAAATTTGAGAACCGATGTGTGGATACTGGCCTCTCAGAAAAATCACAGATGCTAGTTTCTTGATCTGACGTGGTGATTTCCTGTCACCGTTCAAGTGTACTGAGAAGTACACTCAGTTACATGCTGTCGGTGACTGCTATTCTTCGTAGAGAACGTATTCTTGGACCTCACAGAATTGATTTTGAAGTGGGTTTAGGACATAAATACAGAATTGGAGGGCTTAGAGTTGTCTCATGGGGAAGTTTCTATGTGGTAGTAGCACAAACATCATTTATTCAAAGATGCTTCAGTCAGAAGGATGAGTAAAATGACATTTTCATCAAAACAGGGGGCATTCCCTTGAATCTGAGCTTATTTCATACTGCTGGAATTTTCAGTGTTGGGCTACATATAAAAGCCAGTGCACATGATTTGGTCACCCTAATTGCGAAATATGTCAATTCTGATTTTCCCCAGTACATGTTACTATAGAAAGACCTTTGCAGGGCGGTGGGGTTGTGTAGACTGTGTAGCATCAGGTCCTCACCGCTGTAGCTGTTTCTACACGTGATAGGAAACCCAGCCAGGGGGTGCTGGGACTCTGGCAAATTTCCTATTTCCCAGAGCACCTCACTGAAGTCCATCATGTAACATGGATGCTTTTTAGATAGTTAATAACCCAGACACAGTGGTTTCCACTTGCTGAGAGCAGGTCACCTTGGCGCTGGAAGTTCTGGTCTCTGTAATTGCTTTTCTGCTCCACGAGGCTTGTGTTTGAAGAGCTGCTGAAAGGACAGCCAGTCTTGCTTCTGCTGCTGTCTGTGGCCATATCATGGGGACACAGAACCCTAATGGACCTCTTCCACCGACCTGAAGGGAACACCTGGTCTTATCTGGCCGACACTGTGGGCAGCAGAGGGAAAGCGGGTGAGCAGGAAGAACCGGGACAAGGAGAAGGAGGCAGGAAGCAGAAAGACCAAAACAGGCGTCTGGTGGTTTGTACCTGCCCCAGAGCTGGGGCGTGCTGAGGGCTCAGAGCCGACTTCCTTGCCTCACACCCGGGTCTTGTTTTCACGGATGACCGGGCAGAGGCCTCCCAGATGCCCCTGGCGCCCGAGCCTCCCCTCCGCAGTCAGCCGGGGCAGCTGTTTTCATCTCTTCCTGCCCTCCCCGCATCAGTGGAGATGGTGTCTTGCCCTCTGACCATGGCAACTTGTCTCCTTACTTACGTCTCCCTGGGCCTCTCTGCTTCTGTCCCCCTCCCCGCCCAGGCCCTTTTCAGGTCTCCTCTGTGCTTCCGTTTTCCATGTTGACTTACCTGCTTCCTCCCTCCCTCTGTGGTGACAGTCCGTGGGAGTCTTCTGTTCTCATGCCCTGGGCACCTCTGATCTGCTCGTGGGGTGCCTCTCCTCCTCCTCACCAGCGGGCAGTGCGCTCTCACTGAGTGAGCCCTCCTTGTTTCCCCACCTTATCCACTTGGCTTCCATGTGATTGGGCACCTACACCGTCCCGCTCAGGCAGAGGGCTGGAGTGCAGAAATGAACAGGATGTGCAGAGCTTCTCCCCGAGGAGTTGCAATCTGGCTGAAAAGACAGATGCATTAAGCATCTCCAGGACCACATATGAATGATTTGATTTGGTGGGATTCGGTTGCGTTTGTGTTGAGCTGCTCATTTCAAGGTGCCTTTGGCTTTATCATGTTGAGGCAAAGCCATCTCCCAACTGGGTCTTTCCTCTCTGACCTTGAGTTGTAAATCTCTTTGATCGCCCCCAGGCCCACATCTCATTAAGTGTAGTGAATCCTTCGGATTAGTGATGCCGGGATTCTTGTTTGCGGAGCCGAAGAATGAGCTTCACAAACAGTCAAGGTAGGAGAGCAAGGTACAGGCTTTTATTTAGAGAGAAAGTGAAAGGACAGAGCTCCTGGCTCACGCCA